>NC_040917.2:22257577-22557577 GCF_004126475.2 Phyllostomus discolor | reverse complement strand
GTAGTTTTGTACACCTGGGGCTTAACTTGACTTTCACAAATTTTTAAACAGCCCTCCCACAAACAGGTTAGTGTTGAAAGCTGTTCCGCCCTAACACGGAGTAGAACCACCTTCCAAGGGCAGCGGTCACACGTCACCCCCAGAGCAGGGGAGGGAAGTGCTCTCCTGCCCACAGCGCCCCAGGGACCGCTGTCCCCGCCATCTCCCGAGGAGCGTTTACTTACTCGTGGTCTTGGGGGCCGCGTCTGGTTGGCATGTGTCTTGCTTGTCGGAGTGAGAGTGGGTTTACATCGTTGGGGTTCACAGAGGCCCTGCCACTTCTCACAGAATGGCCCCCCATACGTGATCTGTGCCTTAACCTGCACACTTAGAGATGCTTTGCTATCCACATCTCTGTTTGATTTTGTTGTGATTTTCCACCTCCCTTTTCAGAAGCATTCAACACAGTACGTAGCCTACGGGTCAGGGGTCAGCACACATTTTCTGCGAAGGGCGAGATGGGAACTAGCGTGGGCTGTGTGGGCCGCATGGCCTCTGCTGTAAGCACTACTCGGCTGTGACCTGGCAGTGACCTCGTGGTGACCAGGAGCTGTGGACAGTGGCACCAACATCAACGAAGTGGGCGTGAGGGTGCCCCCGTGAGACTTGATGTACACAAACAGGTGGTGGGTCAGAGCTGGCTCACAGCCCTGAATTTGCAGAGCCCACCCCTCCCCTCCCTGGCTCCCCATTATTCATAGTTATTATCAGTCTCGAGTGCGAGCAGGAGCCTGCGCCAGAATGCCACTCGGCACAGCACTGTCGTCACTGAGGAAGTCTTGTCTTGAAAATCTGTCAGTTGACCTAAATATTGCTTAGTGACTGTACCGCTGGCTTATATCCTGTCGCAGGCTCCTTATTTCACCATGAACCTGATGTAATTTTCTGTGCGGCACCTACAATTTAAGACTGTTACCGTGCATATGTTTCCAGCATGTCCAGGCTCCTTTAAACATTACCAGAGGTAACATTTTAAGTTTGTGAAATTAGATTATGTTCTTTCTTTCTTCTGTCCTTCCCTATATGTGAGAGAATTTTCAGCTTCTTGAAACCTGACCTATCAGATGTTTTTGCTTCTGTACAATGTTTCTTCTGTTAAGCACTTATGCTTAAAATCATCGTACACACTGGCCAGTTTTCAGTTTGTGTTTCTGTTTTCTAATCTATCAGATGACAGCTGAAAATTAACTAAGTGGCTTGCATGTCAAATCTGTCACCATCTAACATTTTTTGTTTTACCAGTTACGATCAGAGGATAACTTGTGGAGTGTCGTGACAATTCGCTAGGGCAAACAATAAGCTGTGCCAAGCGTAGTCTCGTGACCAGGACTGTGACACATAGTGTGGCCTTCGTCACATTTGTAAAGAACTTACCAGCTTTCCAAATGCATTTTTCTGTAATACGGTGCCTTTGCCGACTCTCACAAACCACTCATAGTTGGTGGCCAGTCTCGCCTTCCTGTGGATCTCAGAGATGGGAGAGAAAGTACCTCAAAATGCAAACTTTGGATGGGCAGAACCGTCACTTCCTTCCTTCATTACACATTTATTGGCCCATTATTCAGCGTTCGGAATTTCTGTTTAAAACACCAAAAGACAGCAATTCAGTTTGATAGGACTTCGGAGATGTGCTTTATAATTTAGATGTAGGTTGCCACGGGGTTTTATCAATTCAGTCACATACAAGTCGGGCTGTTTGATCATATTCTCTCTCTGGGCTCCAACGTGCCCAGCCTCTTAGGGCAGAAATGAAAAGATGATGAGCGTGCCGTATGTCTCTGGCACTTTCATGGGTACCCCAGCCCTTGCTTACTTTCATGTCCTCAGTAAAAATTGTGATTCAGGTGGGCTTCCTGTGAACATTATTTTTTTTTCATATTGACCTACCGTGTGACTGAATTTTGCAGTGAAACCTTACCAGGTTTTTATACACCATTGCACCTTCCTCTTAGAAGGAAGGAACAGAATATGTTACCAAAGGATGCATGGACTGGATGAAAAGTGGGTTTTGCCTTGCTTCATATTTTTTGATCATAGGAACCACTTTAAAACTTTGCAAGTCTTTAAAGCATTAGTGCCAGATATTTTAAATGTGCTAAGGTCAGAAAGCACGGCGAGAAATATAAAACCCCGTGTAAAGGCAATTCTGATGTACTATTCTATTAAGGAAAGTAGGTGGAAGTTCAGGGACATATTAGGAAGAAACCAACCAGGTTTTCTTGTTTTAACTTTCCTGCCGACTAGCTGTGAGACAAGATACGTAAGTCACATTTTCCTTTTGTCCCTAATCACAGTGTGTCATCAGTCAGTGTCACCACTTTGAGTGGACATAATTTTGACCAAAGTCAAAGGAACAGTGTTTTCCTTAATTCATTGAGAATACCTAAATGTGCAACGTCTCTCAGAGTGGAACCGAAACTAGCTCACCGACTCCCCGTGACTATTTTGAAAGGGGGCAAGCACGGTGATTAAAACACCTGGGTGCTTGGGGCAGCTCTTACTTCGGCTCCTAACTGGATGACTTTGGGAACCCCCCCCCCCCCCCCAAATCTCTTGTGCATTAATCTCTGCATCTGTAGGAGGAAGGAGAGGACTTATTTCGGAGCCTTGTTGAGGAAGTGAGATATAAACGAAAGTGCCGCCACGTGACCTGTTGTGCGTGGTTTCCCAGTAAGGGCTCAGAACAGCGTGGTCTGAACAGCGCCGGCAGTGTGTACTTCTCCTTGTCATTGTGTAAATTACTTAGTTTCTGCGTCCACACTAAGGCAACTCTTCTGGGACCCTGTGAGGCTTAGTCACCAGTTTTGAGCTTCTGCTTCTGGAGTCCCAGACACTGGTTGGATTCCAACCAACGGTGATGAGAAATAGAAGTTAAGAGTTGCACGCAAGCTGGGAAGAACGGGGTATCCAGTCCCTTCGTCTTGGTGTCGTCATAGAATCAATTCACTCATTCGTTCTCTCAACAAATTGTCACAGATGCTGGCCTGAAATAAGCCTTCAGTTTCTAGAAGTGGTCCTCTATAGCATCCATCTATTCTTTCTTTTTAACAATGATATTCAATATTGAAATTCATTATGGGACTTTTGTAGTCCCAACATAATTTATATGAGAGGAAGAGGCAAACGCATTTGTGATACTTCATTTACTACTCATTTTATTCTACCACACGGATACTACGGGCAGGTGTGCATTTTCAAGGGGCTCTGCTCTTTTCAAAAGTAGCAACTAATACCTGCAAGCCATGGGGAGTGCGCGTTCCCATATGAAGTCAGGCAGGCACAAAACAGGACCATGTCCTCAGGCTGTCTTTTAGGCACCAAGCAAAAGTGAGCCCTTGCGGGCACTTCCCAAAGAAGTCCACTGAGGTCTGCAAACCCATTTTTGTCTGGATGCCGGAGGGACGGGTGTGAACCTGACTGGAGACCTGAGGCTGCCCTGCAGTTCTTGTCTTCTGGGTGAAGACACCTGAGAGGTTCCAGGACAAGGACGCTGGAGGATGTCCCGTGGCTGAGCTTATTAATCTTTAACAACATGCAAATCCCAAACAAAGTACATTTCTGTCTGCAGGCTATTTTTAATAGTAAAAGAGACTCCGAAGGAACAAGGGAGATTGAAAACTTTTAAATTGATCATGGTCATAAGTTTTAGTAATCCATCTATTAGGAAACTTTTCATAATAATGAACTTGGACATCAAGATCCACAGTAATTTAAAAAGTACTTAGAATTTGTGGTTGTAAAGAAGAAAAACGTGGTCGATAAAATGATGATCTTGAGAAGCAACGCTCAGTTGGTGTAGCGTCAGATGTGTGGTAGAGGAAATTGGAGATCATAACAGTTTAAATGATATGTTTGTTTTCCTTAAAATGCACTGATACGAGATTGCAAACATCGAAATGAAAATGAAAAGGCTTGGTGTTTACCCCGGGTTCCATCACTAACTAGCTCTTCAGCTCTGGGCTCTCATTTTCCTTGCTGAACATGGGTTTTCTCTCCTGTGAAACGAACACAGGGTCTCAAGAGATCTCTAATTGTCTTCATCATCCTAACATTTTGGGAGACTGCCTCATCACTTTCTGCTGACTCGACTTCTGCCTTTCGTAGCACTTGCCATACGTGTGTGCGATGATTTCATCTTTCATTAACTGAGAGTTCGGGACCACGCTCTTCTGGTGGCGTGGGCTGCAACGACAGCTAGGTAGGATCGTTTTCCAAAACGGACGCTATTTAAATACCAAACGAAAAATATGCCGTCGCTTGGAACCTGGAGCCCCCAGTGTCACGGGAAGCATGGCGTCTCCTGTGCCGTTAGAGACGAGTGAGAAATCTGGTGACGCATTCTGCTCTTCTCGCCCGTTCTCGGCTTCCCCGAAACCAGCAGGGCAGAAAGTGCACCGTGGGGTCAGGCCTTTGTGACGGGCGTCGTTGCTACCCGTAGCTCACGCTCTTACCCCACGTGACTCCCACAGCCTGTCTGTCAAGTCCGGGTTCAAGTCCACGGCGTGGCTCTCGTGTCCCTGGGCTGACGCTGGAAGAGGCGGAGGCTGACGTGCGGGAGGAACAGGGGCCTGGACACTCTGATGGGAGGGCGGCGTCGGGAGAAATCTGGAATGCTTACGTTAAAAAAATCCGGTTCTTGAAGATGAGGAGGGACAGTTCTATTATAGAAATCTTGAAACGACAGCATAAAATGCACATCTTTTAAAAGCACAGCAATGGACAAAAGAAGAAAAATTTACTTGATTAATAAATAACAGAATGTTGGGATTCTGAAGGCAAATTGTTATAGAGAGTATGGCTTAATAAAAAGGGTTACATATTGTTTCCTTTAATCGAAGGGCCACTGGTAAGTTACTCCAGAATGCGTGATTGGTTGTCAAGGAGAAGAGAACTCCCTAGTGTTACATTTCAGGCCGGACAGTGCAAACACCTTCACAACCCACAGGGAGCTAAATATAACCATTTCTGTTCGGATCCTTTGAAGAAATTGTTGAAATAAATGGGGTTAAGCTCAACAGAACAAGTTTTTGCAATGTACATAAAAAGAAATAATTTAAGTAAATATTTAACAAAAATTATTCAGTTTAGTTAAGCACTGTAGAAAAAATCCGCTAAAATATCACTTTTCATAATTGGCTAAGTAATCTCAATAAAAATGTTAAAATTATGGCTTCTACTTATTCACTTTAACATTGTATATAAAATTGGACAGAATTGTCTGACATTTATTTATTATAGATGCATATAGCTATATATAAACATATACTTTAGTTGTCAGGAAACTTCAAATGTGGATGTAGGGTCTGTACATGTAGAATTAAAATCCCATCTTTCCAAGGGACCCGATGAACAGGCAGGTGGGTGGGATTAAGATTGTGTCTCTCTTGAAGCCACGTGCTCACAGGGAACGGCTCGGCAGGTCATTGTGAGTGACACTCAGAAACCAGCGTGTGACTTAGTGTCTGCGGCTGGCCGTCTGTCCTTCCCTCTAGTTTTATGAGGAATTATTGAGCAACGACTTTGTTCTTGTGATGAAGACTAAGTCTCTGTCGAAGTTGGCCTGGAGCAATTCTAAAAGGCCTAAGACAGTGCTTTTGGTATTAGCAATGCTGCCAGTTTTTCACATTTAAAAACATGTCGCTTTTTCCGGTATCCTAAATTGTGTATGTTATGTGGTGTGTTTGCGTTGGGGGGCATAGGTGTGTTTGTGAGGCAGAATGGAAAGTAACCGGCTGAAAATGGGTGGACAGATGCTCCAATAGGGCAGTGATTTTCAACCTTGCTCATCTCATGGCTCACGTAAACTAAATACTAAAATTCTGCAGCACACCAAAAAAATACTATGTGTTTTGCTGGCCAAAAAATAGATCTAATTTTGACTCATTTACAGTGGGTGGTTATTGTTGGGTTGGCTGTTGTCATTTTTTTATCTGATGATCTAGGGGAAAAGAGGTCAGTGCCTCTGACTAAATAGTCAGGTGCTGCATGGTTTATACATGCTCACAGCGCGCCAGGTGAAACCCCCTGCATTGGACATATGGCATTATTTTTTTGTACGTGCAAGTGTGAAGAGTTTGGGAGTGTCTGAGGGTGAACGGGTATGATTTGTTAGAGTTGAATACATTTATACGTGGTATATTTTCTATTACATGAAATTCAAAAAGGGAAGCGCTAAACTATTAAATACTAAAAAGACAGTAAGTTGTGTCTGTTCAAAGTGCGGTAGGCATAGAGCGAGAGATATGATGACTTAGGGTGTTATGACTTTACTTAAATTTCCGAAATGAGTTCTAAGTGCGTGTTGACGGCTTGTTACGTGCTGAGTGGATCGTGGCTGAGAGACAGGCCCTGCCGACCCCGGGAGCCCACAGGCCACGACCACGTCTTGCGTTCATAAACAGCTGGTGACAAATTTGCTTTCTCCCAGATTTGCTTTCTCCATGTTCGCTGTTGTTGTTATGATTCTTTAGCTTAAGACAAGAGACAAAATAAAAAACATGCCCTTCCAGCTTTCTATTTGAGGAATTTTGGGCATTCTAGGGAAAAAATGTCTTGATTTTATTTGACATTCTTACCAGTCACGGGCACACTATGCTGCCTTTTGCTCAGCGCCCTACTTAGCAGGAACCCCTGATCGCACAGAGAACAGCAGCCTTGGTAAACGTTAAATGACTGAACAAGCATCATGGCTTTATCAGATGATATCACTGTGATTCAGAATGCATTCGAAGGCAGCTGGTGGGAATTCAGCACTCACAGGATGACAGGGGCCCACTCTTGCCCTTGAACCCTTACTGGCACAAACTCACGTTGACTGAGTTTTCCATCTTCGTGAATTGATTATTCTCATCAAATAGATCCCGTTTGAAAAGGGAGGGGTCAGTGCTTTAGGGGGCCACTCCCCACTCCTGCGTCTCACTCATAATGATGCCCTGTGCAGCTGTCATCCTGTATTGTGTACCCGGCTTGCTGGGACCCCGGTAGAAACCCTCAGGTTGGGTGTATTTGTATCATGTTGATACTCTGAGGCTTTCCATCTGGAAATACTGTGTTTAGAGTGAGATTCAGTCATCTTACAGAAACAAATCAAAGCTTCCTTGATGTGTAATTTATTAGACAATTGATAGAATTTCTAACAGCAGTAGAAGAAGTCATAGTAATAATTATCGAGATATATACATATTTCTATTCATAGTTTTATAGAACATTTATATGCATTATCTCACAGACAAGATTGATTTCATAATAATTTATCCAGCGTTCATTGATGACCCGGGTGCTGGGGAGGTAAGGAGACCCAGAGGCTGGGGCGCTGGGCTCAGAACTGGCATGAAGTTAACGTCTGTTCTTAGCTCGGGAAGCACTTGTCTACTGTAGTTTTCTCACATATATATATTTTATTCCTCTAATGTTAGAGGGGGGCATCTTCTCCTTGAAATTTTGGAGAGATTACATGGTCTCCAAATCAGACTATCACACTATATATTGAGAATGTAGGTTGAGCATAATATTTACATGAAATGAAGAGAGCAAAGTAATTTAGATGATCCTTTGAGGCCAAAATAACAGTGGCATTAAAGAGAAAGTTTCAACGCAAAATTTGGATGTTTCCCTTAGAAGGTTTAGTGACATTCAGTGAAAAAGACATCGTGAAGAATCAGAGCCCACATCGGGACGTTCAAGGTTTAAAAAATGTAACAGCAAGACAGAGCGTCTCAGCAGCTTCCTCGTGGAGAGAGAGAGCGAGAGCGTTCCCCGCCTTGTCATCGTTTATTCGGATTTTACTGGGGGCTTCCAGCCGTGTGGACAGGTCTGAGAGGGGAGGGATGTTTCGAGTAGTCCTTTGCTCGATGTTAGTTCATATTTTAAACTCCGTTTGTTTTTACTGTGTCTTTTCTATGTGGGACAAAGAATTTTTAAAAAGAACAAAAGGAACAGAGTTGAAGGGGTAGCACAGGAGCATCGTATTTCGGCTCAGAAGAAGAAATTCCGAGCTGGAATCTGGCAGTTTTCCCTACTTTCAGGTGACATGGTAAAGAATGCAAACTTGCGCCGTTTCTAGGTTCTGTAAGACTGTTTCGGGTTTAATATAGTTTGGGGTCACTTTTTGCTCAAGCATGGGTGGAAAAGCAGATTAAGTTCACCCTTACCTCATGAAGCCAAGCAGTAAAGCGTGGTTTTAACACTGAAGTCCTGCTTTTACGATCCTCATCCATTAAATAATTACAGTTTGGGACATAATTCTTCCCAATACGGAAGCCTTTTCAGAACGCTGCAATGCTTAGAAGTTGCATTGAAGGTCAGGAAGCTCGGGAAAGACACCTGGAAGCAATGCCGCGGCGTGTTAAATCAGAGGACACTGGCAGACGCAGGTGAAGCGGGGGCAGGGACTACGCGCCTCGTGTGGGAGGGTGTGCAGGCAGCCACCGCAGCCCAGCCTACGCACAGCCGGTCCTGCGCTTGCCGCCTCACTTCCCTCCTTTTATTCTTCCTCTGTCACAACGCGGGTTTTGCTTTAAGAAGTGCACTGCGTGCCAGCCTCAGGGCGAACTCTACCCCCTGCCCCCGTATTTTCTGTGGGTCTCGCTGCGATTTAAAGCTGCGGTAGACACAGAGGCCAATGTGTAACGAGCTATTATTCAGGAGTTACCTTTGATTTTAGGAGTCAGGACTCGAGGTTTCCGGTATTCGCTCTTTACCAAGGAGCGCCTCCCGGGATTTAAGGGCCACCTCCTCCTGCACCTGGGACCTCGGTGGTCGGTCCCCATCTCATCTTCTTCCTGAAGAGGGTGGGCCTGCTGCTCCCGGCCACCGCCCTGGACTGTGAAGTGGGCTGGGCAGAGAGCCTGGGCTTCCCCAACTTGGAGGCCCACACAGTCTATAGAGTGGTCCTGGCGATAGGTTAGCGTTCACTGCAGGCCGGGCGTCCAACCTTTTGGCGTCTCGGGGCCACACTGGAAGAGTTGTCCTGGGCCACATGTTAAATATGCAAACACTAACAGAAAAAAAGATCTCATAATGTTTTAAGTAAATTAAAGATTTTGTGTTGAGCCGCTTGCAGAGCCATCCTGGGCAGCATGCGGCCGTGGGTTGTGGGTTGGACACCCCTGCTGGGCTTTCTTCTTTAAACAATCAGAAAAATCAGAGGTTCGCAGGAGGAGACTCTGGAGAGGAAAACGAAACACGGACAACGGGGCAGCTGTCCGAGATGGTTTGCATCTGGAAGAAATACTTGCAGTTGTGCTCTTTCTTCTCAGGCTTCTCCTGTGAGTGGGGGGGGGGGGGGGGGGGGGGGGGGTGTTCTAGGGGAGTGTCTTGTTGGAGTGAGCTGGTATGATTCGTCACTGACTTCCTCTGACTTCCTCTCATTTCACGAACATTTTAAGTGGCTTACAAGAAGGGAGTACAGTGGTGAAGATGTGCAGGTAGCGCTTGTGACAGCTGTTCTCGGCTGTTCTCACCCGAAATTCCAGATCTCTCTGTCTGTCTTGTTTACTGTTACGATCTTAATAACTACTAAAAGCCCTAACTAGTAAGTGTTAAACTGTTTGTACACAGTGCTCAAATCGCTTCTCTAGATATTTTAAATTTCTTTAGCTAATTGAAAAAATCTAGGCAGCTGTTCTGTTGTGGCCCCATGGCGGGCAGGGCCACCTTCCCCACCCAAAACACGGTCTGCTGTCCAGAGGGCTCATCCCACAGGTCCTCGGTGAGGGAATGAAGAGATGTAAGACTCACCTGAGGGGGATTGCTGGGGAAAGCAGGGCCCCCCTGCGGGGTCTGAACAGGACTTAGGTGGGGGGGAGGGGCCCTGGGAGGGATAGAGACCTGCATCTTTTGAACTTTCCACTGGCTTAAGGGAAGGGGCAAGCTGAGCTTTCTCATTGGTGGTCGGATTTGGGGCAAGAGCAAAGTGGAAGAGATGCAGCTTAGAAGCTGTCGGAGGTTAAACACGGAAAATGAGTAGAACTCTTCGTTACAACAGCCGTGGAAATGCCCTTCTTAAACCACACCCTTGACGCTTATCATCTCCCCTGCACGGTCATGTGGTCAAGTGTCCATCTTTCCCTCCTTGCTTCCTTCCTTCTGCCCTATGTTCCTATAGCTGGTCACAGTTTGACATAGGACTATCTTTGTTTATTGTTTGCCTCTTCCAGCTGCCGTTGTGAGCCCCTGGAGCTCAGAGTGTGTGTGTGTGTCTGTCTGTTAACTGCTGTAAGCATAATAGGCACACAATAATTTTCTGAGAAGTGTCCATCAACTTTACTAGGCTCCGTGCTCCGTGAAGGCAAGACCGTGTGTTTCTGTCGTGGTGGATCCCAACGATTCGGAGAAACACCTCACACCTCAGTAAATATTGGTGGAAAGAATTCATTCTCTTAGTTGCTTTAATATAGCACTTTAGCAAGGTTCTCCTATCTTTTACTTTCATCAAAGACAGTAAATCTGTCTCTTATAAAATCTCAATTCATTTAAGTCTTGAAATAGAGCAAGAACAAGTCTGCAGAGTTTTGGGGATTTGTTGAAGGGTTTGGGCAGAAAAGCATCTTTACTGCAGAAGACTTGGGAACTCACTTTCGATGACCAAAACATGCTAACATTAAAAACAATTAGAGCTTACGTAGATATAGCTACTATTGTTTTTATAGAAAACAAGAAGAAATGGCTTAATTCCTGGAACCCTAAGTGGATTTTTAACGCAAAATCAATGACATAAACTGCAAGACAGCACAGCTGAAGTTGGAGGAGATCTAATGAATAATCTTCAGATGAAATGTGTTACCTGTGTTTATTAACAAACCAAATATTCCCCGATGTCAATGAATAAATATATAGGTAATCAGACACATAGGTTGATACATAAGCAAATAAATAAAACGCATAGGTTAGATGTTGTTGCTCTTTCCCAGGTGCCCCACATGTGAACACAAAGGTAATTGTCTTGGAACTAAACAAATACTTTTTTGATTTATTAAAGGTTCTGAGACTAAACCAGTTATTTTCAACCCTTTTTAAGCATTTCATTCACTCTGATGTAGTAACTGTTTTCTCAGAGGCACTGGATACTCTGCAGCTGAGCGACCCATGGCTGCAAACTGCGGGGCTGGTGGCTGGGCCGGAGCCCCTTCCTGGGTCCCGCTGCTGTTCCCTCCGCTGTTCGCTGTTCGGTTACCTTCCAGCTGCCCGCCCTCTCCGGACTAAGGGCGGGGGAGGGCTGCGTGCTTCTCAGAGACATCTGTTGCCCAGCAACCAGGCCCACCCTCTCAGGAAACAGGAAGAGAGATGGGGGTGGGTGCTTAGATGCTGGCCTGCGTCTCTGATCAAGCAGGAAATCATTCTGGATAAATATCTTCAACCCACAGGGAAACACATAGATCTCGTTAGGCCAGGGGTGAATATCTGTGACCTACAAATGCTGTGTCCCCTCTCACCTGGGGAGAGGTTGAGAGGTTTTAAATCGCATCTGAGGCCCATCGCCTCGCATTTGATTAAGTTAGGACTTGGAGTGTGGTGTCATCTTAAGGTCAAAGAAGAAAATTCGCTCTTGAAAGACTGAATTTTATTTCATACAGTTGACTTACTCCTCGGTTATCCAGAGACACTTAAATGTCATAACAAATTTCAGCTTTTTTATGACAAAAATTCATTGAAATGTCTTTATTCTCCTGGGACTTAGGGATACTGATCGTAGCGTGTGTCAGGAAAAATTCCAAAGGAGAACCTGCGTTGCAGAATCTCCAATAGCTGTAACCGAAAAATCTACACCAGAAAATGCTCTTTTTTTAAACAAAACTTCCCTTTGTGTATTAAATGATGTGAACTGCTGATAACTGTATGCCATCTGGTGCGTTTAACGTCTAAAAGAATGAGAAATTAGATGTGCAAACATATGGTAAACGGAGACATCTCGGTTAGGAATAGTCAGTGGAAAAAGAATCTGTGATTCTTTAAAAGTCCACTCGCAAGCGCTCCCCCTACATCCAGCTTTCTTTTAAAAAAAGTTTGTCTCAGCTGTTATCCATGCCCAACTATCACACGTTTGTTTTCTGTATTAGGTGACTGATATCTACTTACAAGGGACAGTTTGTTACTTCTCAGTTAAGGCCTTTTCTGTGCCATCAGAAGAACTTCTCGGTGTCATGTGACCGTGCAGTCAGTTAAGGAAGGGGGCGGGAGCTCACGGGGAGTACCTGGGTGTCCACCCAGGGCACCAGGGTGCTTCCGAGTCCGTCTGTCCTGTTGCTGTGCCAGAACAGAACAGGATCTGTATAGTGACCCAGGTACCTCCTTACAGTTCATCCACTCAGTTACGGTCCAGCCTTTACCAGGACACCAGGAAATGCGGCTACATGGATTCCTCAGTGATTCGGTCCCTTTCCCCTCGTTTTCTCAGCGGAGAACACAGTGACTGTGCGAACTGAAGACAACCGCACACACGTGCCACCCCTGGGCAAAGGCGGGCTTGGTGCCAGCCCTTCCTTGTCCGTGCGGAGCTCGCTGTGTTGTAAATCCAGAATGAGCCCTAGTGCTCTGTAAAATGGGGGTTAGACTGCCTCCTCACCTTTGATACGGTTTTGTATCGGAGTGCCCTACGGGATTTCGTTTGTGAAAGTATTTTAGGTCTTAGTTGTGGTTAAGTATATTGTAATTAAGAGTAATATGGCTATATAACCACTCATAAGTCTTTTAATCTTCCTATGTAAAATACACACGTATTTCTATACGGCATATATATTTTTGAGTTTCGTTCAGGTAATTGTAATTACGATGATTTTGTTTAACCTTACCACGTGAACCGTGGAAACCAATTTTTATCACACACACACACAGTCATATTCACTGTGACCCTGTAGGCTTGGCTCAACGGATTGGAATTGTAATTTTGATTTGATATCTGTATCTCCGTATCTGTCTTTCGAACTGGGAGGCTTTGGTCCATGTTTTCTTTGGTTCACTTTCCAGGTCTGTGCTGAGGGTTCAAGCTCAGGGAATCACAAAGCAAGGCATTGCACCCACTTCCAGAATCGTTTTCCAGCCCCTTGCTGGTGGCGCGGCTCCCTTCACTAAAACAGACACCGCCGGCCACACTTTCTGTGAGGGACAGCCTTCTCAAAACTCACAGCATTTAAGAATAATTTCCCAAAGGGCATGTATAGCTTAACATGGCTTTTTTTTCAGTTTAGCTTGGGCAAACATAGCAAAAACACGCTTCCTTAGGCACGATGTACTTTAAAAAATATTAATAACAAACTCACCTAACTTTTGCAGCCATACCTAACCTATGGAATCCCTTGCTTTTGAAGCTTTCTCCACAACTGTCACAGGCTAGCAGGGCATTGAACAATTTGCATTTCAACGTGATAATCAGGAAGAAGAGGTTCTTGACAATATAAAGCTCAGATGAAGAATACATTGTGTATGCAAATGTGCTGATTTGGATGCGGAGCATGCCTTCTGCCAGTGGGGCGACTGGAGAAATTAAGGCGGGCGCTGCTCCTGAGTACCCTGCGATGCTGAATTACAGCTGAACCTCTATAGAAGGAAATGTGGCTTCCAAATGGCACCAGACGAACAGATTATGCTCTGCGGTGTCTCACTGAATTCTAAACGAGTTCTGGAGGATGACACGCCAAGAGGTGCTGAAGTGCTTCAGACGCACTCACCCGGACGCCTGCGGTTTAAATAAAGCCCCGTGGAATGTTCCTGACAGAAAATGAGTTTTTCCTATTCCGAAGGAAAGTGGAGCAATTCACTTTTTTTTTTCCTGAAAAAAGTCTCATCACAAAGAGGAGTATAGTTGAACAAAGTTGCTTTGGTTTTCAAAGAAACTCTTGCAGTTTGAAAGTTCCTTGGCAGTGTTTTCAAACTCGAATGTGCTAAGCTTGCGATCTTCCCGGGGTGGTGTTCTGGAGCATTTATTAAGCTCCATTTTCTGCGTTTAATATGGAAAGCAGTAGCGATCAGTTCTGAATAGGTGGACTAATGGGCAGAGTAGTTTTTGCTAACAAAAGGTTTCTAGCAAACTAGGGAGCTAAGATGTTCTCATAAGTGTGTGTGTGTGTGTGTGAGAGAGAGAGAAAGAGGGAGAAGGAGAGAGAGAGAGAGACAGAGAGAGACAGAGAGAGAGAGGGAGGGAAGGAGAGAGACAAAGAGAGAGAGAGGCACCATTGAGTGGGCTCTGGTTCCTGGGGACGCTATGAATGAGTGACATCCACAGTGTCCTGTCCTCACAGCCCTGCTCCGCCCTGCGGACACAGCCTGTAGCTCTTTTCATGGAGTCCATCCATCTCCTAGTCGGTCCCCTCTTTCTTGCTGCCTCTGTTGTTCCAAGCGTCCCTGTCTTGTCCAGACATCGCTGCCTTCTCATGACATACCCGCAATAGCACAGCTTCAGCGTTGTGGTCCTGCCCCCAGAGACATTTGAGTCCCAGTTTGCTCTGGGACCCACTGGCCCATCTCCCTGGTGGTCCAGGGTCTCTGCAGAGCTCCCTCCAGCTCCACATTTCACGTGGATCGATTTTCCCCACCGGCCTCCTTCCTTGCCCGGCTGTCACAGTGAGGCCTGCTGACTGGGGAGACAGGGTGCGGCCGCCTCGGCCTCGGTCTCCCATGACACGTCTGTGCTCTTGGGGACCTTTCCTGACTCTCCCACCGCCGCCGCCCTGCCGGTCTCAGCCCGCTCCTCGGGTCCAGGCTGAGGCTCCTCTTGAGTGACCGTTGGAACCGAGGCGAACAATTTCCGTCTTCGCTGCCTGTGTTCAAGTTGTGTGTGACGAGGGGCAGAGTTTGCCACCGCAAAATACGCCTTTCGGGGGATATTCGTTTACACTGGTTATTTTCAAGAAACAAAAGACTCAGGAAGAAACTTGACCTTCCCTCTAACCCCGTGAAAGGACCTGGAGAGAGGACCTGCCCCAGGAGGGGAGGTGCAGTCCTTGCTGGCCGTACCTGACTGGGAACTAGCTGTGCCGGGCAGGGAGGAGCCCAGCAGGGCCCATCCATCTGGTCCAAGTCCTGCCTGGGCCTCCTCATGAAGGACGGCCCGGCCCGCATGTGTTTCCGCACACGTGCATCCCCACACGTGCTTCCCCATCTCCGTGGGATCAGCTGGCGATCTGAGAGAATCGACAGTCTTAGGACCGATTGAGCATCATAGACAAATCTGTCTGAGGAGAGCGTGCATGAGTGTGACCTGCAGCTAGATTGTCATGGTGCTTGTACCAAAACATCGGAAAGTAGGGCCCACTGCATTTTTTATCATGGTAATTGGTGCAGCACTTCCGGTACTAATTACTTTCTCTTTTTCGGCCCCTCCCTTTCTCACCATGCCTACCTGTCTTGGCCTGGAAGCTTCTCTCCTTTCTGTGTTTCTCTCCGATGTAGATACTCGTCCTATTCCCATTCGTATCCATTTTTTCTTGAGTGATGTTCATTATTTCATTGTTTTAGTAAATTTCTTACCTATTATTAGTGTTCTTAGAGTTGAAAGAAGTGGAGGTCCATAATCAGTAATACTACCAGAAGGGAAAATATCAGGCTCCAGATGCAATCATTTCCTAGAAATTGTCTTTGCTGCTTTTTTTATGACAAATGAGTGCAATATGAAAATGTTTCACACTGCAGCAGCAACCTGGAGTGCAAACCCGTTTGCAGAAGGCCTTGCGTGAGAATACAGGTCAGCATGCGCCCATTTTCCATGCAAATCACGGAACGTGAGCAGGGCTGAGCCGTGGAGTCAGAAGGGTGTGTTTCCAGGCGTCTCAGAGGTGTCCTGGCAACTGTGACTTGTTTACGCAAACACGTCTGGGAGGAGAGTGGCTGTGGGACAGGGCTGGGGTTCTGCTCCTGTCTGTGTGGATGGAGAATACACCCTGAAAAATCTTAGTTACCAGGATTCTGACAAAAAGCGCTGGAGAATGAAGAGTATCAGGAAATACACCTTTAGCAAGGTGAAACTCAAAAACATATCCACCTTCTGGTTATTTGAGGTTTCTATATAAGTGACAATTCCTAGAACCTTTTCTAAAATAGAGGCAAGAGGTAATTGTTTTGGGTGAAATTTATATGTGTAGATTTCTGATTTTTACTAAATAATGTCTTGAGTTTTATAAGGACAATTTTGCACTCAGCTCCTCCGACCAGTGTGTTTCTGTCCAGGGTGTCTCTCGATGATCATGAATGAAATAAGTAGAAAAGACTAGGGGAGATGTCGAAATTCACAGAAGACTATTAATTGGAAATCAGTCCTAAATACTACGGCAACATGTTCAAGGTTCACACACTCCTTTTCTGGGCTTGTGTCCTTCAGGGTCAAGTGTCACTGAGGTTAGTTGGAGACCCTTGGGGTTGAAACCCGCTTTGGGCGAAGCTCCTGCCGCAACAGCCGTGAATTCTGTTGGGGCCAGGCTCCAAGGCCCTGGAGCTCGGCAATTAGGATTAATTGGGCAGCCACCCCTCCCTGGGGATGGTGGAAGAGCCTAATTAGCAGCAAGCATTTCACTTCCACCAGGGTCCCCTTTCCCTTCCTTCCCTGTTCAGACTTTGAACTGGATGAACATTTAGAGAATTTTTTCCCCTTTAATGCTCTGATTCAGACGTGAAATGATCAAGCAGAAAGTGCTCTCATTCTGCAATACACATGCGGGTCCTTCTGGGCGTCTCGTCTGGGGATGAGCAGAGAGATTCAGGCCGGAGTTTGGTCTGTGAAAATTGGCAGTTGTGTCTCATCCTTCCTTCCAGGTTGTAGACCAAGGGAATGGGCAAGAGGAACTAACTAGCTGATTCTTTTAAGGAACTGGTTACAGAATTTTAATCAAGCTTTGATGGGACTTTTTAATTCGGTGGCTCGGGAACATGAGTAGCTTGCAAAGTCAAGACGCTGACGAGCATGCCACCGTATTGGCAACTTCTTCTGGGCTCCGTGATCGACTTATTTACAGCCCCCAGAGAGCAAGCAGACGCTGCCGGCCTCGGCGTGTGGTGGTTCCAGGTTTTGGATTAGACATCGCAAGGGTATTTAAAATGAGCTTACGGTGTACGAAGGCTGTCCCGCTGCTTCGGGGAAGAGTCGTTTCCTGCCTTGGAGTTGCGTATGGCATGCATGTGGACTGGAGTTCGAGGAAACAGAGCATTGGGGCGAAGGTGCCCGCGTTCACAAGATTGTGCACTGACCTTTGTCGTATAGAAGCAGGAGTTTTGTTTATGTCCGAGGCATCTTAACACCCGAGCTATTTATCTTTCTGAAAGATAGATAGATTTTTACTTTGTGGCTTAACTAACCCTTCCGCAATTTGCCTATCACTCTGCAGCACAGACTCTTTTCGGAAGCTCTTCATCCTTGGCAAAGGCTTGGTCTTATCCTTCCACGAACCCTGCCTGACCTTTTTAATAGAAAATATTATTGGGCTTGTTTCGTTTTCTCTCGGCTGGTAAAATATGCTTTCAAAGAGGCAGATATCCCAGCTACCCTGCCGGTTTTGCATCCCTAGACACATCACCTGCCTCACAGCCAAGCGTTCAGTAAGGATTTCCGGGATGAGACGTTAACTGGAAAAGAAAAGGCCGGAGTCAGAAGCAACAAGCGTGACGTTGAGACTCCAAAGCATGGCTACGCAGTCACTCCCTCCTCCCTCCTCCCCCTTAACCTCTCCGCTCCATCTCCCCTCACTCACACCCAGGGCCTTCCCTCCTCATCCTCCTGTAATGCTCTCCCCGGGGTGCGATCCGTGAGACCTGGCCCAGTGAGAGCGGCTCCTACGCATTCCCTCCTTCATCCGCCATGGTTATGAGGCAGCTCAGCATTAGTCATTTGTTGGATTAATGAGCAGTTGAAAGGATTACACTGATGACTGGGTAAATGCATGGATGGACGGATGGACAGATGGATGGATGGATATATTAGAGCAGTAACTGCCTTTTTCATTATTCTATCAACTTGGATTATTCTTATGTTCCAATAATAGATTATACAACTCAGACTAACAACTCTGCAGGAAAGAATTAATAGCAAAATAATGGGCAAAATAAAATGCATGAAAACATCATGGTTGCAAGCCGTCTGGTGCACTGTCTTAGACATTTGTTATTACCAAGCCATCTGTCAAGTTATTTATGACATCTCCCTAAGTTGTGGAGATGTTAGGGTTGGAGTAGAGATAGTATACGTTTTTTTTAAAAGACTTTTTAAAAATTTTTAAAGATTTTATTTATTTATTTTTAGAGAGGGAAGGGAGGGAGAAAGAGAGAGAGAGAGAGAAACATCCATGTGTGGTTGCTGGGGGCCGTGGCCTGCAACCCAGGCATGTGCCCTGGCTGGGAATCGAACCTGCGACACTTTGGTTCACAGCCTGTGCTCAATCCACTGAGCTACGCCAGCCAGGGCTGATAGTATACATTTTTAAAATGAGACAAGAAAACACTTAGTGATTTTTAACGCATTGTTTTCATCAAGGTTTCCCTTAAAACTTCTCATCATAGTGTATTTAGTGTGTGTATAAATTGTATCTGTGTGCGGGATGAATTAGTGGACTGATGAGGAGTTGTCCTGTGCCACTCATGAGGAAAAGTATGTGTAATTGTTTAAAATTTCATATCCCATCAGAACTCGGCATTACTGTCCATAGTCCCAAAAGGATTGCAGCAGAACTGGGGGGAGCCCTTTGCTGCCTCCTGCGCAGGACTTTCGGGACGGCAGCCCCCCCGGAGGACCGGAGCTGACCTCCCAGTGGTCAGCAGTGCTCGACTGCAATGCTGCGTGAGGACAGTGCGCAGCCGCGAGCCGGGCTCGCCACCAAAGCTGCCTCCGCTCCTTTAGCCCTGGTGACGGTGGCTTCTTCTCAGAAGGCAGCAGACAGCAGATCCGCGAGCGGTGACGTCTCAGTTCTGTCATCTCTCTTGTGACCGTTATTTTAAGTGCAATCTGTGCAGACGCAAAGTATTGCCGTCTTTGGAAAACACAGGACACTTTCTTCTGCATTCCCAGGCAGCTTGCCGAAGGGCTTCCAAAGAGACAAGTCCCGTCTCGTACAAAGCAGTTGCCTTTGACATGTTTTTATGGAGAGTGTCTTTTCTGATGGAGGGTGACTGTTGCCCGTCTCTGCTGGCTGTGATCTGATCTCAGGAAATGGCTTCCTGCAAATCTGGGGGCAGCCCTGTCCTCACAGTTCCCAGAGCAAAGTGTCTGAGTGTGCGCCCCCCGGCCCCCACAATAAGACTAGCTATTTCCTAGTCTCTGGGCGGTGGTCGGGAGATCCTTCTTTATGGGCCTCTCCCATGTCTGTGCACTTGGCAAACGGAGATGCTGACTCTTTTGTTCTGGTCTAATTTTTCAAGACGGTTTGTCTAGCAAACAACCTTAGAACACGGAGTTTCTCTCTCCAGGAGAAAGGATAGACATGCTTCCTGCCCATTTTGGAAGATTCGGGGCTCCTAACCGCAGGCTTTCTCTCCTGTAACGCAAGCCGATGAGTAGTCACGTGTCCCCCGCCCTGTGCACCTTACCCCTCGGGAGGTGGGACCCGAGGGTCCGACACTCTGGCTGCTGCCATTGCTCTGCATAGCAGCGTCTCCGCCTCGGACCTAGGAGTCCCGTGTCCTCGGCCGGCCTGGGCACCTCTGAAATTGGAGCTGGCTCACGTGTCTGCTTCAAAGTAGGATAACGTCTCATGTCATTCGCAGTATGTGAAAATAGGAAGGCAAGATATATTATTTCAAGCATTGTGGCAGAGAATTAATTAAAGCTTTGGTTTTAACGAACACTCGTAACACGTAGGAGCTAACCCTTTTCCTGGTGGCTCCGTTGCTGTGTGGCAGGGTTAGAACGGGACTAAAGAGAGACGTCTCATTATGAGGCAGCGCACACATTTATTCAGTGTCACAGCAAGGATTAAATTATGTTCGTGTAGTGCATCGCACAGCTCTTCACAGCCAGCACACTGGGCGCGTTCTCCAAAAGTTCCGACTCTTCGAGCCTGGTATTTTAGTCTTGAGAGGGGTGTAATTTTAAATTAAAAGAGTTAAATAGTTAAGAAATTTCAGGTACTTTTTACCATGAAGATCCTCAATTAGTTTCTCGTAGCTCATGTCCCCAAGAAGTAGTATTTCTCCCAAGGTGTGTTTCTGAGATATTCATGCTTAACAAAAAAATCAATGTTTGTTCACATTCAAAAATAATTACAGTTAAAAACTGGCATGGCTTAACTACTATGAGATATGACTTTAAATTCAGGGAACAGTATAACTGTTAATAAGTTTGGTAAGAGTCCCTTAAAATCTTTAAGAAGCCTAATTTAAATAATTTAAAGTACCTAAAATATAGTTTCATAATATAGGCATTTTATAAAACAGAAATTGTCCTTAAGCACTTATCTAAAGATTTAAATACCCTTAATTTCATACTGTAGATTTAATAAAAGCAATTCAGCATAACAATTTTGTTATTATATTTAGGCTTTAGAGTCACCTAAAAAGTGCACATTCAGTGAGATAATCATGTCCTTGTTCATTATGCAAATTTAGATTTTTTTTAAAGATTTTATTTATTTATTTTTAGAGAGGGAAGGGAGGGAGAAAGAGAGAGAGAGAGAAACATCAATGTGCGGTTGCTGGGGGCCATGGCCTGCAACCCAGGCATGTGCCCT
This sequence comes from Phyllostomus discolor, assembly GCF_004126475.2. NCBI lineage: Eukaryota > Metazoa > Chordata > Mammalia > Chiroptera > Phyllostomidae > Phyllostomus > Phyllostomus discolor. Next base: position 22,536,899 of record NC_040917.2, on the reverse strand, counting down.
GACTGGGAATCGAACCTGCCACACTTTGGTTCGCAGCCCGTGCTGAATCCACTGAGCTATGCCAGCCAGGGCGCAAATTTAGATTTTAAGGATAGCGTCTGATAATTGTGATGTTCATAGCAATAACGAGTATGTTTGATATTAGTGACCATGCATATTTCATGGTTTGTTTTGACACTGTTGTTCGTGGAGTAACTTGGGTCGTCTGTTAGGGACTAGTAACATCTGTCTCGCAGAAAGAAAAGCTCGCTCCCAAGAATTAGCATGTTTTGTTGTGCACTGTGCTTTCTTCTCTGAATTCCTCTCTGAATCTTGTGTTTATTCTACTTCTGTGTCGCTGTTTATCTTAGTTTCTCCCCCCCCTGTCTTTTTTACCTGCTCAAAGGGCTGGTCCACGAGAACTAGGTCCATCACCCACAAGGGACGGGCGGGTGGAGGGGCGGAGGGGGCACCCAGGGCCTTTCCCTCCTCTCTCTGTCGTGGGCGATGTCTGGAGCAGGGACAGTCCCCTCCGAGCCCTCAGACACAGGCCTGCTGTGGGCCCAGCCTGGACCGGCCACCTTGCAACACGGTGCTCTGGAGCTCTGGGCCGTGGGGCACTTGGGGTCTCTGCGGCCTGCCCGCTCACACCCCTCCTCCGGGTGTGCCTCTGCCCCGGAGCAGTGGTGCCTTCCTGCTGATGCTGACCTGTGTTCTTCATCGTCCTTCCTCGCTGTTCTCTGCAGCTCACCCATCGCTTTTATGACAAACTCTGTGTCCAATGTCCTCCTAGTCACATACCCAGAGTGGCTTTTCTTTGTCCTATTGGGTGCTAATAAGTCTCTTGAAGTGATAAAATATCTTTTTCTTGGTACTTACTAGTCAGGATTTCTTCATTTTCCTTTACTCACTTCTCCTGGTTCTTCCCCCTTCTCCCTCGTTTCCTCCTTAACTGGTACCGTGTTGTGCAGACAGAACAGGCTACGGTCACTTCCACCCATCGTAGCAACGTGGGAGGCAGAGTCAGCTGAATTTCTTACTAAACATCTTAGTTGTCACAGTGTAAAAAAGGACGTGAGTAGTGTCTTTAAAAAGTAGTTCATCAGAGCTGTGACTTCGTGTATGTGTGTGCATGTGTATTTGCTCTCTGACAATTTATGGAAAATGTTTGCCAACCCCTGCTCTCGGCCAATGAGCCATGGCCTGGCTATTTACTATTGTCAGGATTCAGACTCGGCGAAGGTGGATGGCGACTTATGTAAGTCGGTAAGTTGCAAATGACCTTTGTCCATTGGAGAAGACATAGATTTATGTCTGGTAGACAAGATCCGTAATCTTAAAGAATATGGGTGCATTAAAAAAGAATTTAGGTGCATTACTCTCTAGAACATTAAGCAGTTCCATGTATAACTTTGTAATTTTATCTTCGTCAATTGGCAGCCAGTAGTTCAGTCTCTCTCGTTCTCTTTTGAGCAGGTTTCCTATCCAGCTGGTTTCCTTATTAATAAGTAAAATAATTGTGTCGCCAAGTGCTTATTTTACATTTGCACTTGAATCGTACTTTAAAATGTGAAGCTTTGGCGATAAACGAGCTGCCTCTCTTTTTCCAATTTAATTATCAGTTCTTTCACAGTTCTCATACCACGTGGGGTTGGACAGTTAGGTGTGGCTTTCCCTCTGTTGCTCATCTTCACAGTCATTCGAGAGACTCTCCAGACAGCACTGCAAGGAAAGGCCTCTCTGCATGATCCCACTCTCTCCGTGTTTAAACACACGCCTGAGGTCTGTGGTAGCGACTCCTTGTTGCTAGTGCTCACCTCCTGCCCACAGACTTGCATATTTGTTAAGACAGTGATTTTTTTTCCTTTTGCTTTGTGTACGTTGTATTTACATAAAGTTACTGCATGATCTCATTAAAGAACACACAGACGCAATCAGGGCAGGAAGACAGCTGACTCCGTGAGGGCCACACTGAACACCTCGATGACTCGGCACAGGTGAATCGGTCAAGATTCACGGTGCAGTGGAGCACAGGGCGAGGCAGCTGCTGCGGGCCGGCATGCTGGCCCTGATCCGGCCTCTGCTTGGGAACGCCCCGTTCTGAGGGTGCCCGCTCTGCACAGAAAGACCCTCTTGTCAAACGAGACCACCCTGTGGTGCCAAGACTGCTTCTAGCAAAGGTAAAATCCTACCCCCAAAATCTGTGAAACTGTCGGACAATAAACAATGCTTTAAATCAAATCTCTAGTAGATCAATTATACATTCAATATTTAAACCTCTTGAAGTGCTCTTGGTTTTTAATAATAGATTTTGAAATGATCCCATAAAAGATTCATGTTTATATATTAAACACTGCTTTGAATGATTAATTTTAAAATCTATTATTTCCCACTACATAATAGGAATTTCCTCTGTCCTTTCCTTTATAAGAAGTATAACCAGTCTTATGATTGTTGGATTCATGATTATGTCTTTGTGGTAAATATGACATATTTGGAAAGCATAACAAAAACAATAATTCAAAGTCATCATTCAGAAAAAATATTTGCATTTTTAAAGGCCTAAACTGATACTTTAAAAATAGGACATTTTAATTAAAACCCACATAAATAAAATAAATGAAAGACTATTTCATATACCTATGTTATGAAACCTTTAATTTTTTCTTATCAATGTTTAAAGAACCAGGGACTTATATTTTATTTCTAAGCCATCATCATCCACAAACTGAATGGTCCAAATATCACAACTTATTTTCCTAAATACACAGAGGGAATAAAAGTGTCAGAGCAAAGAAACCATATCATATTCGTAAGGAATTAACTGCTTCAAAATTTGTAAAAACATGTCAGTGAAATGATGTTTTATATGAGATGTCCAGGAGTAGTTAATTAAACAATCATCACCCAAGAAAAACTGTGAATTGAACAAAACAGTTGTCTTTTCTCAGAAATATGCAGAACTGACTTTAATCCAGATACAGCACAGGCATAAATATTCATGGCTAAACAATACCCTGATTAAACTTCTTTTTTCCTTCTAGACATCGATCCTGTTTTTGCATTTTAAACTAAACAAGGAGAAAACTTATGTGGTTTCTTAAAGAAATGAGGTCATTTAACAATGTTACTTTTCCACCTTCTGCTATACTTGGAAACACACCAATATCTGTTCATTTGTTTTTACAATTAATTGCGCACATGCGTTTTGTATTCAGACACGCAGCGCAAATACAGCCGTCACAGCAACCATTCCCGACGCTGCCCCAGTGAGCTGCGATGTCCAGTCCGAGCCAGCAGAGGGAGCAGCGCCGGCGACTCTTCCCGTTCCCAGGACAGCCCCCTGCTGCCTTGACGACGCGGCTCCTTTTTCACCAGCGTGGAAAAGTTCACGCAAACAATCGGCGTCACCGTGAACTGCACTGCACGGCTGTGTGGTTGGGAGTGGCTTGGTCAGCCCCACGTTAAATACACTCGGGGTGAAACTGTTAGGCATGTGGGGGTGAAGGTGGAGACAGCAATTTTGCACGGGAGATAAATGTGAAGGCCCATGATACTGAGATCAGATCGTTACTGTTTGTGAAGATAATTTTTTTTTAGGATGGATCTTTTTAGTTTCTCAGCGATGATTGAAACTGCTTATGTTAGAACAGAGCCTATACGGTTGGGAAGATTAGCTTATCAGCTTCCATGTAATCAAAAGGAAGGTCTGTCTGGTCCAAATTGTCAGTCCAGGGCTAACGGAATTAAATTTTTTTTTGAAATTCCAGGAAAGAAATCTGGACCGTTCTGCACAGATATGAGCCAGGATGCTACTATTGCTCAAAAGCCAAGGTGCTACGAAGCTTGTTAAAAAGGATATTGGAAAGGAAATAGAAAACATTTTCTTCTGCTTTTATTATATCAACCTATACCCTCATTAGCAATACTAACCACACACACAGCTGCTACACTGCACAAATCAGGAACTGTGGAGAAAAGTAACCCAGCGAAGATGAGGAGAATGAGTTTTATGTGTAGACCGACTAAAAAAAAAGTTGGGGAAAATAAAGTTGCCAGTCACCCATGTTTGTAATGCCCTAAAAATCTTAGATTTTTGCAATATAAGTAAAAAAATTTCTGTTGATTATATGTTGAGACCAAAATAGAGACTTTCTAGGTGAATGTAAGAAACTGTATTGGCATAAACTTACAGGAATCCGTACTCATTAGTGACGAATCTTCACTATTTGATATTCAAACAAATTTAAAAGAATTGTAGACAAATTCATGGATCATAGCTCGACAGTGGATTGTTAAAGAAGCTAAGATTCTTTTAGGAACATATTTAATTTTTTTAAGTCTGATCTAATGAAGGGCAAATATAAATTGTTTAAAAATATGCTCTGTATGAACCGTCAGCAAATGGGAGACACTGTGCTTGGGAAACTCTTCCTGTCATCTGAAGGTCGTACATATGTCAGTATCTTGTAATTTTATTACCATTTTACTGCATAGCTTCGGTTTTTATATAAACACTTCATTCCTTAAAGCTAATGCAGATATTTTCAGAAAATGGCATTACAGAATCATGAAATATTTAAATGCTTTACCAGGAATGTTAATGTTCTTAACTCATTCTTGCAAATTAATTCTTTTTTTATTTAGAAATCCCTTCCATAAAATAGTCATTAGTGATAGATGATAAAATAAAGTAACTTACCAAGCAAAAGAGGCATAAATAGAACCGCATGTGAATGACATCCATTTGATATTTTACCGGAAATTCTCACTACCAGGGACTCCCGACACTTAAAATTGGATTTACTCCCCAAACCCACAGTTGCTCTTTCCTGTCCTATTAAGTCGGAAAACCTGCCGTGATCGCTTGGGATGGGGGATGAGTTGAGGAGGTGAGGACCAAGTATCGCTATCTCAGCTCTTTGATTGGGGTCTTGGAGACGCCAGACACCATCTTTTTTCTCAGCAAACATTTGGCACCCGCTCTCTTTTCACCCACTGCCGCCCTCTCCTGCTCAAGGTGCTGCACCTTGGACTTGGGGCTTCCCGGGCACGGTTAGGAGAACCCTGAGAGGCAAGCGTGCCCGGCGCAGTGATACTGTGACAACACGGAGAAGGTTGCAAACTGGCTGGAAAGCGGCCATCCGAGTGGTCAGCGGAAGGACCGGGGCCTGGGCGTGTGGGGAGCGGTGTGCGTTGGGATTCCAGGCCTCGGTGCGGTCCCAGTGGGGAGCACCCTCCGTTCCCATGGGCACGAGCAGCTGGCACCGTGGGAAAAACACTTCCTAACCAGCTCTGCCGCTGGCCAGCAGGGTGACCTCGGGGAGTAACCCACTTCCCCTTGTTTTTAATTTATGAAAGGAAGGATGTGATTTTGAGTTCTAAGAGTCCTTCTATCTTCCGAAGCCTTTCTCATCTCTGGGGATAATTTTTGAATTTCCTATTTAAATAGAGACTACACTGAGTTTGGAACCTTCGGATTAAATGTTGGAAAGCATGTAGCTATTTCCCAGTAGGTGCACCATAAGGTGCACTGAGCACTTCACCATCAGTTTGCATTGTGCATTCGTTTAGAAAAAAATTTGCAAGTGTACAGGGAATATTCCATTTGCATGTGTTTCAGTGTTTAGTTTTGATGACAAAAGGGAGACAGAATTTTGGCTATCAAATAAATCACTGTAGAAACATAAAATACGTCGTTGTTTTTTCCTTCATTTTTTAATGTTCATATAGTCTGCAAAATACAGATATCGCTAAAGATAAATAAATCTGTGCAAATAAAATCAAAAGACAGGCAATCTGTTGAATCTCTATAGCTTCTCATATTGACATGACATTATTCATACTTATCACAGGATATATATATATATATATATACACACACACATACAGAAAGAAACTGGGAATTTCTCAAAATAAATGGATTTTATAATTTCTTTGAGATACTTAATTCCATACTTACTTGAGTACATGATGTTGCAATAATATTTATCTTATGGGACAATCGCCGCCATGCAGTTCATCATGTAGGAACTTGTCCCTGTTCCTTATTCATCCTCTTTCCTTTATATTCTTATCAATCTAAGAAAATCAGTCTCTCCGCCCTCAGAGCCTTTTCCCTACAAGGTTATGTGATGCCACTGAATCAAACCAAGTGATACATTTGGACAAAGCTTGATCAATGCTGTTATAATATTGCAATTTTTCTTTTTAATCGCAGAGCCATAGCCGTTTAGAAAACCACATTATTACCCAGCAGATCCTGATGGAAAAGAAAAAGTTTCATATACTCAGTGTGTTTGGCTCAGAATTTCTTTCTTTCTTTCCTTTGTTTTTGTATAGCAGTGAGGTTTGGAATAATGCAAAGGGTATTTAAAATCATGTTTATAATGCTAACCCACCTCCACTTGGTCACACAAAGACATATAATTCCCTGAATTTATAATGTCACAAGAATCCCACTTGTGGTTTGAGTGTATTTTATCTGTACAAGCTCCCTTTAAACTCCCCCAGGAGAAGATTTTTAACTACCTGCTACAAGAAAAAGTTCTAAACAAATGACTGAGCAATTTAGACGTCATACTTAAAATATTATTTTTCCATTGGAGTTAAAAAAAAGTTTTCTAAACCCTAAAAATCTTACATTGTGCTTTGTATGGAAAACAGTTTTGCCTTGTTGTGTAGGATTAAGAGATGTTCTGTCCAATCACTTGTTTTCCCCCAAATTGTCACCTGATTATTAGTTTGTCATTTACCTTCCTTACAAGAAAGGGAGCCATTTTCTATGATTTCCAACCTGTTTGCTGTTTACCAGTGTCTTATAGATCTCTGACTTTAGAAACCGCGGGAAGGAATCCTTGGCCATGAGGCTGTAGATTAACTTCTGAGCTTCGTCAAAGCATTTGAGAGTTGGCTCTGCAATGTTCTTTGAAATGTGGTCCCTGGTGCTGAAGTCAATGTTAATCTGTGGAAATGAGATTGCATATCATTAGATTAATTTGATTTAAAAAATGTGACTTATACAGATGGCAGATACACTTATTATTTGAATTTTTCCAGGTTGAGAGGTTTGGCGTTGACAGAGAACACAGGTAAAACCTTGCTTTGAGATTATTTAAAAAAATGGCAACGTGAAAAGGCAAACAAAACACATTATGATTTTAAATTTCTTTTCCTACCCCTCCCCCCCCCCGCAGTGCTTTTATCTTAATACCTAAAATGCACCTTCCAGAGGCAGAACAAGAACCAGAATTTACCAGGATGGCTTCCACCAGCCCAGTCTCATTCTCCACACCCCGCCCCCATGCTGGTTTTACTGTGTTGCTTTTAATCATAATTTGTATTTTTTTTTGAAAAAATGAAACAAATAACACCCTCCTCTCCACCAACCCCCATGCCTTCCACCGAATATACATGTACATACATGTACGTGTGTATGTCTGTGCGTGTCCCCTTGTCCCCGGACCACCCCGACACGCCGGCGTCCCCAGCAAGGTCTAAGAGAGGTCTGTCAGATCGGACACACCGTTCTCCAGCCCACGTGTGAAATGCCCCAGACGCCCTTGCGGCGAGACCCGTCCGACTCGGCACGCGTCCCAGGACGCGCGCTGAGAAGCAGGACAGTTCACACCCGGTCAGTCTGACTGCAACAGGGAGCCCTGCCGAGGCCCGTAGGGGAGGGGGATCTTAAACTTGAAAGCTCACCGAGGGCAGTGGCCGTGTCTGTCTTACGCGTCACTCTATGCTTTGGTAATCAGCTGGCTTATCGAACGCATAATCGGCAATCAGTAAGTATTGGCTGAATCGAAATAAAATGTCTTGGCAAAATGGGGGCGATTGTAAAAGTGCCGGGATCTGGGGCTCTGGTACAAGAAAGACTATACAGGGGTGGGCAAAAGTAGGTTCACAGTAATGATAAATAATGCAAAGACTAAGTAAATAAATAATACAAATGTAAACTCTCTGCCTCACGTGCTCACCGCCGTAAACCCACTTTTGCCCGCCCCTGTAAACGACAATTTATATTCATCGAACCGAAGCTGAAAGGCAGGCAGGCCTGCCACCAAATCCACCACTTCCTTGCTGCTCACACGCGCGAAGCGAGCTCTGTAATTCCCTTTGATTTTTGGTTCCCGCGGTGTAAGTGGGGACAGTCATTGCATCTATCTGGGAGAGTTTTAAGGACTAGACGAGATAAGGGACATTACAATATTTTGATACGACTTTAGGAAGAAGAAAAGAAGAAAAAATTCCTGTAAAAAGCATCATCAAGCTCAGTGGATTGAGCGTGGGCCACAAACCAAAGTGTCCCAGGTTCGATTCCCAGTCAGGGCACATGCCTAGGTTGCAGGCCATGACCCCCAGCAACCGCACATTGATGTTTCTCTCTCGCTATCTCCCTCCCTTCCCTCTCTAAAAATAAATAAATAAAATTTAAATAAATAAATAAATAAAATCGCCCTTTAAAAATAAAGCACCATCAAAAGGCCTCTCTTTGCTCACAGGTGTTTGCTTTCTCTAGGGGTTCCGGCCGCTCCCAGAACGCATCTGCGGTTTTCGTGTCTGGCGCGTGCCCTGCGGTCCTCCCTGCGAGCTCCAGGTCGGGTGCTGCGGCTCCCTCGAAGGCCTCGACACCCGGAACCGGTTTCCGCTTCTCCGTGTGTGCAGGAGGGAGGGTGCTGCCCAGCAGAGGAGAGACTTCGGGAGAGTCGTCCGCACTGTGCTCCGACCGGTGACCTGGAGGAAGGGGTTCAGCGTCTCCGAGCTCCGCTTCCTCACCCCGAAGGTGCGAAGGTGCGTGGTCCCTGACTCAGTTGCTGTGAAGGGAGATGGTCCCTCCACTTGCTGATTCCGCGGATGTTTCTGAGTGCCTGCTCTATGCCGAATTGTGCTCTCTTTGGGGGAGACAATCGATACCTAAAGCAGCCGTTTTATTTTAGATTTGAACTTGAACAAGGAGAGGAAGCCAGTCCTCCCAGCATCTGGGGGAAAGGGTTTCCGGTGGAAGAAAAACAGCATGTGCGGAGTCTTGGATGCGAGAAGGAATGCGTGGCGTCCCGAGCACCCACCACTGCTGCGTGGCCGAGTGTGGGGTGTGAGCAATACGGAGTGTCGGGGGGCGAGGTTGGCAGTGGAGGCACAGGCCAGGCCCGTGGGGCCGAGGGGCCCGGTGAGCAGCGTTCGCTTTTCTGCCAGGGGCAGCGGCCGGCGCCCCGGAGCTGAGCAAGAGGCAGCACGCTCGCTAATGGGTCAGGACCGAGCGCAGATCCTTCTCTGACATCTTATCATGCAAATATATAACATACTTCTATATTACCTGTGTATGTATATACTTTTTCCTCATTCATCTTTTATTTTTTAATGACACAGTGCTCGTTCTCATTCTCACTCCTGTCTCTCCACTTTTGTTTTATCCTGCATCTCGTTCCTAAAACTACGGAATCTACATCTTACTCGTTACCTCTTCTTACAATGAACACCATACTGTATCAGTTTCACCAAAGTATCGCTTTCATCGTATAAGTATTCAGCTGAAAACCTATTAATTTTATAACATAAATGTAACGTTCATGCCCTGGCATTTGGGCTTCCTCACACCTGGCGTCTCCTGCTTGGTCTGGTGGTAGCTGGGTGAAGTGGGCACCCACAACCCTCATTTACGCCGTTTCACCGTCTGAAAACCCCCTTTCCCCACAGTTTTATTCTGTACAGATTTTCCTTGTCTCATGATTTAACTTAAGTTGCATATCCTCCCAGAAGCTTTCTTTCCTTCATCGCGGAAGGAAAATCACTAGTTTCCTTATCATTATACGTTATTTTAGTTTAAAAATCTTAAGAAATTTGATTTCTTGCTTAAATAGATTTGGGTCCAAAGGCTGCAGTTAATGGTAAGTATTCAATCTGATTATCAGCAAAAAAAGATGTGTCAGTTCCCTAGAAAGGGAATTCAAAATAGTTCATAATGTGGAATTAACCTGTCTTTTATCTGCTGTCTTTTCCCTGTTTCTTGCACTAATTCCTTTTTTCCTCTACATGTCCTTCAAAATTCGAGCAAAGCAGAGATGCATTCTCCAACTGCTGTTCCAAGTTTTCCTCCCCTAGATTTTTTTTCCGGTGACTCTGTCTTCTCCTATGGCAAAATATGTGAACAATGGCATTGCATCCAAAATAATCATAAGGATATTTAAAGATGATTATTTGAACTGTAAAAACTAATAATATTTGTGGAGTATTAGTACTGATGAGCTACGTCTTTATATGACTACTTTATATCATACACACAACTATAAAATGAATTGTACTGTTATCCCTATATTGCTGGGGAGAAATGCTAACACGTGTGTGAAGATGTTGGTAGTTTATTTGTGGTCATTCCTAGAATGAATTCATTTAGAGTATTTTTTGAATGGGAGCTTAGAAATTGTGTAAGTATCTGAAGACATAAAGGTGATTAAGAAGAAAAGTCAATCAGAAGGACAGATTTTCGAAGAAGGGGTCCAAAGGATAGCATGTGCTTTCTGAGGGAAATGAGATTTTAAGCTGACCTTCACAGTATTGTTACATATATAGAGAAGATTAAAGAGAAAATGTGTGTGTGCATGGGGATGTGTGCTGGGCTGGAGAGGCACGGGGGTGTCAGGTCCCACAGGCCTTAGAGCAGGATGGATGAGACTTGTGGTTGCCTGTTTATGAGCTAGGACAAGGAACAGAATCTTTAACAGTGACTGCCTTTTAGAACTGCCCTGGTGGGTGTGGCTCAGAGAATGGAATACCGGCCTGTGAAGTGAAAGGTTGCCAGTTCGATTCCCAGTCAGGGCACACTCCTGGGTTGTGGGACAGGTCCCCAGTTGGGGGCATGTGAGAGGCAGCTGATAGATTTTCTCTCGCAACATCAAGGTTCGCTCTCTCCGTTTCTCCCTCTCTTGCTCCTTTCCCTCTAAACTATAATAAATAAACAATTTTAGAATAATGTCAAACTGCTACTGAGAAAGAAACGAAAGAAAAGACGGGAGGTGGAGAGGGAGGGAAAAGAAGAAGAAAAAAGAAAGAAAGAAAGAAAGAAAGAAAGAAGAAAGAAAGAGGAAGAAGGAGAGAATAAGAAAGAAAAGAAATAAATGAAGGAAGTGCTAAATAATGGCGGTAGTAAGAAAGAGAGCGAGTCCAAATAAAGCAAGAAGAAGAGAGCAGCCAAGAAGAAGAAGAAAGAAAGAAAGAAAGAAAGAAAGAAAGAGAAAAGAGAAAGCCTGTGCAGAATGAGATGGCCGAGAGTCCTGATGGATTGGCTCTGGGGTATAAACAAGAGAGAGAATCAAGGCTGACTCCCATGTGTTTAGCCAGAGCAATGAGAAGAACAGAGTTTCCTTGCAGTGAGAGGGAGAGACTTGCGTAGAACCTGAGGCAGGAACTCGGGACTGAGCCTTGAACCTGAGAACTCGGAGATGCCCTTTAAAGCTGTGGGGCTGAAGGAGATCCCAGGAGAGTGACGGCAAGCAGGACACAGAGGAGGGCGGCCTCCCTCAGGATGGGGCGAGTTGGGGTGTGAGCTGCAACAGCAAACAAAGTGGTTACAGAGCTGTCAGCGGGAGAAGACAAAACGAAGTGCCAGAAGCCAGTTGAAGACAGCGTTTCAGCTAAGAGAGTGATGGGTTTTGCTGAATGCTCCCGAGAAGTCAGTGTAAGTGACGTTTCAGGATGGGCCACCAATAGTGCTGTGGTCTTTTCTCCCTGACCTTTCTGAAATTTCACTGTTAGGAAAACATAAAAATATTAGTCCTAATATATACTTGGACACATAAGTTCCTTTACTAGAATTACTCTTGGGGCATGTCTGCAAGCTTCACCTCTAACTGTACTCATCTCCAGTTTGGTTTTTGGTGGGCTTCTACCAGACGATAGAAATGGGTACATTTCTATCTCAGAGACTAGACAGAGGTGATGCTGAGCTTGGAAAGCAAGGGAGGCGGGGCCTCACTAGGAGGTGACCTTCAGAGACGCAGACTTCCCACCTGTCTGACCTTAAGGAAGCCCTGAGCTGTTGAAAGTCACCCAGAAGCTCAGATTTTGCTGAGCATCTCAAACTCGTGTGGGCTGGACAGTTTATCCCTTGACGACAGACACAGAGTCCTATCAATATTATTTACTGATAGGAGTAAGTGCCTGCATTTTGCTTGCATGAATGCTCTTTAGTTTCAAAGACTCAGAGAAATGAAATATTCTAATACCTTACTTTTCCAAAGGTCACACAGTATCTTAGATTCCGAGACGCCACACTGCCAATCTCCGCAAACGAGACTCGGGGTGTGATTGTTACGGAAGGGTGGCCTAGTGTCATCACAACCATTTAGAGGCTTTTCAGTCTTGTCGCCGTTGCGGAGGCCTCGATACAGCAGACACTGACAGCCCCCCCTCCCCGCCCCCCCGAAAATGACTGCCTTCTGACTGTTGCTTCTGGTCGTGGTTGAAAAACCATTTTGTTGTCAAGAACCAGGATATTTTTAATCCTCGCATGATTTTGTTAACTGCAAGTAACTCGTACCAGAGTCCAGTGGTTTTAAATTCTTTTGGCTGTCAACAAATTATTTTTTGCAGGGAGAACACATTTCAATGTGTTCCTTCTGGCTTTCCTATGACCCCAAGCTGCGCTTTATATATTTTTACATAATTTGAATAAAACGTTTTCAATTCAAACTTAGGTAGCCATCCTCATTTAGAAGGTAGAGTGTAACAGGAGATTCATTCCCCAAAAGGTATGAGCTTACATATGGAAAACCTCCTACTAAAATGGGCCAGGCAGCCTGTTAGCCCTCATGCACAGCAGAGCTCAAGAATCAGTATTCAAATTAAAGCTACCTATAATCACACTGTGGTGACATAATTCTATTTAATCACCACGAACACCTCTAGTCTTACTTCACTTTTGGCATCATTAAAGGCGCACTTGTATCTCGGAATATATTCTCGAGGGTGGCTTTCACGTTGAGAACGGCAAGCTCTGTAGCATCTAGAATTCCGTCCGTGCACAGGACTGAATGAATCCTCTTGTTATTGATGATGTTAAAGACAGAAATAAATGATGTGCAGTGCCAACACCCTCTGACGGGCAAGAGAATGAAAGAGACCCGAACATATGCAATCACAATGCACGACACCGCCGTGTATAGGAACTGCCAAACATAGATGTCCCTAAGCAAACGCTTCCTCCTAGAGAAAGTGAAAGGGAGGGAGGCTGACTGGGCCCCTCCCCCAGCCCAGTGCACTCCTCCGTGAGTAGTTCAAGCGGCACCGGGCGTGTGGCCTTTAGGAAAAGCACCTGGGCATTTCATTTTTGAGTTGAAATGCAGCAATCAGTTTTTCCGGGGGTCGAGGTGATACTGCAAATGATTAGGAAGAAATACTTCCGCCGTATCCGAATCTGGGCTCCGTAGTTGCAGACCTTGTACAAATGAGAGAGAATGTGAGAAGAGAAAGAAGGGCTTCTGATGGAGAGGAAGACAGACGCCACGTGACGAGATCCCTTGAGGCTGCTGCCCTCAGCTTCACCATCAAGGCTCGCAGGCTGCATCACGGACATTTAAATTAACGTAGGTAGCAGATCAGAGGCAGGAATCGGAAACCCAGCAGCCTGGGCTGTACACCTCTTTCCTCTTGGTCCGATCCGTGCATCCTAATGACTTCAGGGCTCATCGTTTCATCTCCAAGGCTCCGTGCGTTTTTCACGTGTACAGTGGGGGTGATGGGGTAACAGCTCTTTGAGATGGTGAACGTGGTGCTCGAGGGAGGTGGCGGTCCGTGGACTGTGCAGATGCTGCTTACAGATTTTTCCCGGCTTTCCTGCCTCGGTTTGCTCTCTGAGACACGCAGCTTCTTCTCCCTGGCCCAGCCTTCTAGGTACTGGCTGGTCCTTCGCTGGACTCTTCTTCCTCTCCTCCTCTGCCCTTCCCTCCTCCTCCCGTCTTGTCCCCCACGTCACCTGCATGTCCCTGTCACAACACTCACCAAAGTTCATTGTGGTGGTTTTTTAACAGGGGTCTTCTACCAGCATGGTTAGCTATACCTATTCAGGGATTCTGACCGTCTTTTTTCTTAGCTGCACCAGCATTGTGCCTGACATATGTAATGAGCGCTTGACTGTTGATTGGTGTACCAAAACTTAGGAAGTTGATTTAACAAAGCAAACGTTATATTGCGGAAGGGTTCTGTCGGTGGTGGGCACCGTTGACAAGCAGCAAACCTTGGGGCAAGACTGAGACTTAAAATAACATTAACACTAAAACTAGGAAAGTGGCACCTAAAACGCAAAGAAAACTGAAATGTGAGCATAAAGTGGAGAATGGCCCTGGCTGGCGTAGCTCAGTGGATTGAGCACGGGCTGCGAACCAAAGCATCGCAGGTTCAATTCCCAGTCAGGGCACATGCCTGGGTTGCAGGCCACGGCCCCCAGCAACCACACATTGATGTTTCTCTCTCTCTCTCTCTCTCTCTTTCACCCTGCCTTCCCTCTCTAAAAATAAATAAATAAAATCTTTTAAAAAAAGTGGAGAATGCAAAACCGGAAATACAGTAATATCAGGAAATGCTTCTAGATGCTCTTTCTCATGGGCTTCCCGCACCCAGTAATCCTATGTAGTCCCTCAAGACTCGCTTTAAAATGAACCTCATTTAAAATAAGGACTTTATCTCAACATGCAGTCTCACAACTATTCAATCATATTCTTCCAGGTATAATGCAAACAATTTCATCCATTCTTTTTTTTACACCTGATCCTTAGCTATTTTTCCCTAGTTCCACAAATTCTATTTTTTAATCCAACTTGTTTGAGTGTTTCTTTTGAGCTAAACTACAGTCTCAGCCTATTTTATTTGCTTGCATTTGCTCACTGAGCAACCTCGTTCACACAATCCATTGTGTTTATGTTTATCACCCATCCTCCGGAGCTTCCGGTCCATGGGGGGGGGGCTTTATCTCATGAGGAGGTGAACAGTGGGTGCGGAATAAGCATTTACTGATGTGAAATGAAATGCGAGCCAAGAAATAATATTACACGGCATTAAGAATAAATGCAAAAACCCAGGTTCAGATGTCAAACAAGTCGTGTGCACACCTACTGAGCTATCTGCTTCTTTATGACTACAGTTTCTTGTTTTGTGACTTAGGGAGTCTTTGCGTTTATTAAATGCATTTAGTAAATAGATTTAAGAATTAATTATTTTTGGACTGCCAATGTCTCTGTTCCTGGATTGGTGCTAATAAGCGGTTGAATTTAGACACTGCGTTACACTGCGGTGTGATTGTTCCAGCATGTTCTAGCCCCACAGAAGGACAATGTGCATAGGTGATTTTCTCTTTGATCATATTTTTTCAGTGTGAAGAAACAATGATTTAAAACATGTCAGTGTCTCAGCTTAACAAAAAATACTTTAAGTTTTTTGGATGTTTACATTTTCTTAAAACCAAATAATACATCTTTTACTTTTTTGAATTTTATGAAATTAGTGGTTCACATTGAAGGGATAATATAAATACAAGTTGAATAATTTTTTCTTTGTCATTCACAAGTTCCTCCTGTGTGCAATGTAGAGACACTTTAAACATACATTTCATGTCTAATAATATTCAAATCACTTAGTCAAAATACCTGGCTCTCACCTATATTTTTCCTGCAGTATTTTCTTTGGAAACTATCTATGTACAATCCATTTAATGAGGAGCTGTTTTTGTCTGAAGAGAGTGATTTTTATACTTTAACATGCTGTTTAATGTGTTCTTGTATATGCATTTTTCAGGTCTTTTAGAGTTGCTTGTTCTTCAAACATTCTTAGAAATTAGATAACGGTTGTTTTCAGGTTGACTCAGTAGCACTTACAGCGGCTTGTTTAAAGACACAAAGGGCTTAACGTTTGTTTAAAAGTGTTCTGCGTGAGGCAGACATGTGATCTCACTACGTTATTCTCGTCTCTTCTGTGGGGCTGTTACATGCTCTTTTTAAACTAATGCACTTTTATAGGAGGAAACTGAGGCTCCGAGAAAAGCAATAGCTTGTGCAAGATGACAGGATTTGACTCCAGGTCTAGGCATCACCGAACTTTAGGCTTTCCAGCCTCACACTAACTCCCTGTTGGGGCAGAAACCGGAGAGGGGGGTCACACGGTGAGGAGGGAGAAGGCACCAAGTCCAGCTGCAGGTCCCTCACCTAGTAGAGGCCCGAGTGTTCAGTTTGTATTTGTGTTCAGTCTACGCCCGTTTGAAGGGGAAACTGAGAACCGTGGCGATGTCAGCTGGTAGATAAGGGTCATTTAGTAAGTTTACTGCAGTCCCATTGTGACTGGTCTAATTGGATCAATTAAAAATTGTCAAGCCATGCTAGCAGTTTTATAGATGATGGAATAAAGACAGAAGGAGTTAAAAAGAAAATAAATGGGACGTAATAGGCATCTTGATAACATGACCTTGTCATTGTTCTTTAGGTGTTTCTAGCAGGGAAATTGGTTATAATTTTGATTCTTTATAAGAGTCAGTTAGATGACTATAATTGAATATAGAAAAATGGAGACTATTCTCATAGGGGTCTCATTCTTGAATTTGTTTTCTACTTATGAAAATCATATTTTCCACCTTCCACATCAAATATATTACCTTGTCTTGTTAAGTCTGCCTACTAGGTAAATAGAGAATACTTCCCACCCTCCTTATCTTCACTGCTACCCATCGGACCTCACGTGCTCTCCTCATTGAAGCAATATCAAAATACGTGTAATTTCTGGAAAACACTAGAAAACTTTGTATCTCCCTGCTATACCACCATGACCCCCGGCTGAAATATTCTTCTTTATTTACTTGCTTAATGAATATTCCTTATTTTAACTGACATACCTTGCAAATGTGAGCCACTCCATAAATCTATCTCTTAACTCTCAGATAGAGTTAAGTCACCTTCGCACTGTGCTAATAGTAAACTGTGGTTTTGCTTACTATGTATTGACTGGTTTTATTATATACAGGTCAATCTCTCTTCCTACTCTGTTACTTCATTGTGGGAACAGCCACTTAAGAAGTCTGTTCAATGAATCAGCATACTAATAGTTGCATTATAGTTAACATGTAATTGATGGGCTATAGAGAAATACTTTGATAACTGCAACTGATGTATAATATAAGAGGCAAATGCCCTTTAGTAATTTAAATTGGAAACAGTTAATGGCAAATAATGGAAAAGATAATGACTATTTTGAATATACATATTCAAAACACATATATATGTGTGTGTATATATACATGCACACTTCTTTATTTTCAATTAATTTTGTCATATTTAATACTAACACACTTTAGGCACTTTAAGAAGACAATATAATCTATTGCCTGAAAAGCAGCCATAAATCTAGTTATATTTTGTTTAGTCTACATAATGTTTGAGAATGTTATTCTAAAACAATCACTGTTAATTAGATGGATTCATAAAAACGAGAAAAAAAATCTGGCTTTCAAACCAATGTCACTATAAATAGAATCTCTGTAGAGTTGATTTCAGAGCCTTTTAGGGAATGACACATTAATCAACTTGATAAATCTTATATACTATATTTTAAGATTTTTGGAATTATTTATTGATTCTTTAGATGGTGACTGGGAAATGAATGTTGAAATAGATCCACAGGAGGTGAATTTCTGTTCTTTTCACCCTGCAAATTCCAGGCAGCGCTCCAGTGGTTCATATTTCTGGTGTGTCGTGCTGGGCCATTATGTGCGGTGGTAATTAATGGCCATCTAAAGCTTGAACTACTGATAGGGCAGGTTTATGCCCTGGATGTTCCTGAAAGTGTTTGCATTTCATCTTTTTTTTTTTTGGTCCCCATAAGTACAACGACCCATCTTACACAGCGAGTCCTGATTTTAGGTCAGAAAATATGGCAACTGTCACTCGCAACGATATTGGCATTGCACTTCCGGAAAGATGACTTGAACTTGTGGTCTAATCTAAGTCTCTATTTGCTACTCATGCATGAAAGTATGTTCAGTGAGGAATCAACGCGGTTTTACAATATAAATGCTTACACTTTCAAGTTAAATATTAGAGGGGCATGTAGAGATGATGGTGGTTTTAGTTCTGGAGATTAAATAAAACAAAAATGTGATGTCACACACAGCGCTTCTGGGGGGCTGTTGTCAGCGTCACTTGAGACTGCTTTCTAAGGCCATTCTTCCCTTTTCTGGTGCTAAAGCAGCGCTTCCCACCTCTGGCTCCTGTTCCCCATCAAAGAAACGCAGGTCGACAACACCTTCTTTCGGAAGGTAAGACATTATTACCGGCCACACTGGGGAACCTCCAAGATATTAAAAATGAAGAATTTATAATGTTGGCTAGGAGTTATTTTTTTCTCCCCCCATACTATTTTTAATTAAAAAATTTTTTATTCCAAAATTCGATTCCACATTGCCTTCCATGTTTTCGAAAAGGAAAGACAAAAGCGGGCTTGAAATACAAGAGCCTGTTGAAGTCTCGCTTCTGTAGGGCTGGCGTCAGAGCTGCTTAACTGGAGAGAAAGAAGGAGTAGACGCTATTTCCCTGGGGCCTGGATGCTGCGCTAAGGACACAGGAGCAGGACTGAGAAATACTTGCTGAATCAGTGGAGGACGGCGGATCCTCTTCAGAACTCCTATCGGAGTTTACAGACGTTTTCTATTTGAATGCATCGTGGTGATGTGATTTCCCTTTAGATGGATTTAGTGTCTTTTAATTGGGAGCAGATTTGCTAAGGGATGAATATTCATGATGTTGGAATAGTTTACTCACCTCTTTAGGGGCATCGGCCTCAATGAATTCAGAATAAATCATCTTGGCTTTGGAAGCAATTTTTTCCGCACTCTCTGTTTTCTTGAAGTCCTCACAGGCAAGCCAGAACTCAACATTTTCTTCACTAAATTCTGATTTTAGAAATGTTCGGAAGGCGTCTAGACCAGCTATAAAACATATAAGAAAAACTTTGTATACCGCATAGCTCGGTAATATGACCAAAGTCAGTACAGTGTATGGTGTGAGCATTTATTGAGTATTCAGTGGCAACTGCTTATCGCCCCTCTAAATGTAACATTTATTTGTTTTAATTTTTAACGTGAAAAGCCTTATTTGAATCAGTCATCATAAACATAAAAGATTGTCTCTTTGACTCTACAATTAGCTCCATTAGCAAAGAAAGCCTGTGCTTTTGCTCTTCACATCTGGGAAGCTGAGGAGTTGTGTTTAGGGGGGTCTTAATGTAAGTTGCTCCACAGGGAGCCCATGGATGGCTCTGCCTTGGGGACCCGCGGCCCGGGGCCCAGGCCCAGGTAACGATGGTACTGGTTTAGAGTAGGAATATCTTGGTTGTTAGTAGTCGTTGAAAAAACACAGTATTATGCTGTGAAGTTAGACTGTGTTACTTTGGGTTTATTAAAACAGAGGAGGAGGACCTGGCCAACTGTAATCTCTAAATATGGAAAGTAATTGTTAAGATATTTGCTGTGAATGCTTCTCCCCATTATATATTGTTGGGTGGATTCACATAGATTTAACAAATTTTAAAATTGTTTTAAAAAAAGAAAGTTGAAATAACGAGCCATTGCGAAAGGTTATTGGGTACCAATTAAAATTCTCAGTAGGGACGTTGGAGTGTGGACGTCATTAGTAGTGAGCGCTGCAACAATGCAATTAGCTGCATGCTTCTGGAACGTAAAGCTGTGTCCAGGAAGGGTTCGTGACACAGATTTGGGTTATAAAAATCCTACTAATAGCCCTTAATTAAAATTTCCTGAGTGGGCCCAAACAAGGATGAATGTGAGGGTTCTAAACAGAAGTTACGATAAAATATGTTTCATATAGAGGATAAAGCATACTTTAATGATACTGAAAGAATATTTTTGATTCACGGAGGCATACAAAGCTTTTTCCCCGGATGAGGATTCCCTGGGTACATCCCAGGAAGATGGGAAGTTAGAGATCAAGAGGCAATGACTGTTTCTTCCCGTCCTGCAGCTCCAGTGAAGGGCCGTTCTGCACTCACGATTATCATCATCTTAGGACACCATGGGACGGAATAAAGAGCTCAAACTGCAGTAGCCATCTCTGTCTGGGACACTCTAGTTATTGAATTATTTCTCTATTCTGTACACACAATTCGAATGTTCCAAAGATGTACTGTGAATCTGGTACTCCGTAATGGGCCTGCTACATGCAGTTGAAGTCTGACCCCCTGAGGCACGCTCTGCAGGGTGGAGTGGCTGTTGGATAGATCCGACCGTGCTGACACAGGAAAGGGTTAGGACCTGTCAGTGTGACCCACTGCAATGCCCGTGCCCAGTGCACACAGAGCGCACCCTCACGTCCACAGAACAATTAGATACTCTGGTGAGTCACTGAATTGTGAAGAGCATTAAAGACATGTAAGCTCTCTCTCTGGTGTTACAAAATACAAGAATCACGCAGCCGTTTGGATGAATCTGTGCCTTTTCTGCACTGTATGGGCATGAAATATCAGTTCCGGGGGAGGTGCCTGTGCAGGCTCCGCCCTGGTCTCAAAGCCTCCGTGGCTGTCTGGGCTGGGGTGCTGCCCCCTGCCCTGGACCCAGCAAAGTCACCTGGGCGGGCAGACCCCCTGCTCTCAGCCAACCCTGTCTGTCCCACTGGTTATATGTTTAGGGGGGAAAAAAGAAAACAAATCATGCCATTCTAAACTTGCAAAAATGCAATTCCGTATTCAGGGGGTCTTTCTTCTCTGACCTTAGTTGAATTCTAGGACTAATGTGAATTATTTTATGTCTGTGTTTTGGAGAGAGATTAGTTATTTATGAGTGATAAAATCAGAGTATTTCATCAATTCAGTATAACTCTACGTAAGAATAAATAGCCATGAAGAATTTATTCAGTTTGTCATGTGGTAAACTTTTCTAAAATTCTGGTATTTACTTTGTGAGTTTAAAATGGAGATGACATTTGATTAGTTCAAACAGTATAACATTTTTTTAGATTAAAAAAATTTTTTTTTAGAGAGGGAAGGGGGGAGAGAGAGAGATAAACATCAGTGTGTGATTGCTGGGGGCCATGGCCTGCAACTAGGCATGTGCCCTGACTGGGAATTGAACCTGCGATGCCTGGTTTGCAGCCTGTGCTCAATCCACTGAGCTATGCCAGCCAGGGCTAGTTCAAACAGTATAACATTTTAAGCATGTTCTGTATATGTCTCTCTAGTGTCATTTCCACCCCGTCCCATTTAAGGTAGAACTGCTGTAAAGCAGAATGCTTTATCACAGAAAGTTCTAGTAACTTTTTCTAGTGACCCTTTTGTATCATCTGGGAGATTTTATTTATAATTAGCCAAAATTAGTTTATTGAGCTATCATATATAAATACACATCAACTTGTGCACATTACTATACATATACATTAAATAGGGTTTTGCATTTGCTAAAAATAAGAACAGCTCATTTGAAATAAATACTTTATAAACTTTATTCTGGCCTACCAGACATGAAAAACCAGTGATTTTTCTAAATTTTCAACTTTTCAGTAGTTTGTGTGTTTCTTTCAACGTGTAACTAAACTAGTCATTATACACAGCAAATGGTAATGAGTCTAGGAAATGACGAATTCCTCACTTGCTTTCTCTTTTAGTGTTTGGAGTTTCTATAACCTTGTTTTATTCTTGGCCCAACCTAATTCCGTTTAGACTCTGGGCCTGTGTACATTTGCGTGACTGTGGAGAGCCTTACACTTCAAATATTGATCGAAGTCATACTATAAAATATGTATTTCAGTTTCGGGACCTGTTCTTAGCTGGTTCTTACCTTGGTTGGTTAAAACCGTGTCCATGTTCTCCGACCACGCCACTGCGTCTGTTGCTGGTGACCTGTAGAAACAACATCTACCCTTGACAATAGCATTGTGATCTTTCTCTTCTGTAACCCATTGTAACATCTGAGGTGGGTGTATTTGTTGAGTCACATCATTTAAATGAGCTTTGCACCATTAATCAAACTGCAGAAGATGAACCAGAATTATAGAGGGTGGGTAAAAGTAGGCTTGCGGTTCTGAAGATGTGAAACACAGGTTTTATTTTCACATTATTATTTGCTAATTGTGTTGTTTTCCACACAAACAACTGTAAACCTACTTTGGCTCCACCCTGGATAATGTTTTTCCACAGTGGACAGCAGTTCAACACAAAGTAGGATGTAATTTGTCATCAGCAAGTTGTTTATTAATCTATCTGACAGTGCTAATAATATTTGCAAACTCTTGAATTGTGATAAAGGCACAAGAGATGTTGCTTGTGGTTCTGTGAGGCATAGTACATTTCTTCTCAATTATAAATATGTTCATTGCTAAGTTATGAGGCATTTTTCTATCCTGTCCCTGAAAAGTGACCACAATAACACTAGGATGTATGAACTATTTTCCAAGTTTTCACAATATAGGACACTATCTGCTTCATAATGATGCATCTCAAAAAAGTTTTAAAAACATTTTAAATGAGGATTTGGTAATATGTGATGATCTTTGGGGGAGTCTTTCCCCCCACTCTGAGGCGACCTTTGGTTCTCCTTAGACTGGCAGGCTTCTAGTTGTGCACTGACTTATTTAAATTCAGAAATCCGTCAGGACAGAGTCGTATCTTCTGCAACGCAGTGAAAAAATTTATAGACTCAAGCCTTCTGAAGAAGGTGTACTTTTGGGGATGTGATGTAGAAATAATAAATCAGGTTTAAGATACGAACTTTGTGAGATGGCAAATATATCATGAATCATTCTTCTTAACAAAAAAAAATATCCTGGTGAAATAAGCCCCATCCATAGAAAACAGCCGCTACGCTAAATAAATAAATAGATAAGTAAATAGATAAATGAATAAATCTTGGGTTATGTAGCTATGGTGTGCACATGACTTAGTTATGGGAAGGGATGGTTAATTGAAGGTTTCTATGAAAACGATTGATGATAAAATAGAGTCTTATACTTGGTCATTCTTATATTTTACATTTGCATGTCAAGGCGACTAATCTTAGATGTGCAGGTGGGAAGCATCTCCCAGCTTTTCTGCTCCGTTGCTTGCTGCAGCGAGCGGCGGCGGCGGCGGCGGCGGTGGAGTCACTGGCTGCACTCCCTGCTGCGGCGCTGGCTGCGGCCGGTTCTCCGGTGGCGGGGGCGCGGGCGTTCTCGGAGCAGGCCCGTCGCAGGGCTTCGGGACGAGTTGCTGTCCTCCATCGCTCACGTTTTCCTCTCACGTTTTCTTCCCCGTGGGGGGTGGGGAAGCTGACTTTCCTTCCTCCCTCGATTTTCTGAGTCTTGGGGACACGGGCTTTTCTGCGAAACCGTTTTTGAAATAGTGGTTTCATGCCGATGGGCGTTTTAGGTCATTTGAGCCGTTCAATGTTCATCTTTCACAATCGGAGACGGGGACCCAGCTGCAGATCTAGTTTTACCCCGGAGAGCTTTTGTGCGCCGCAACACCCGTTACTCTAATACGCTTGTGCTGTAAATCCTGCGACTCAAATATGGGGTCTTGCAGGAATTCTATCAAAAAGGGCTAAACTATCATGTAGTCACTTAAGGAAAGTGCACATGTTTAAAGATGTCGTCTCTATTTGCGGATTGAAGTTGGGTGGTTCGCAGGGTATCCAGGTTAAAAGCTCGCGGGGAATGTATGTCCGTGGCGAGGGCCAAGAGGAGTTTTCATTCCAGGCCTGGCCCCACGGCACGGCGACGTCAAGTGAGGACCAGCCGTCAGAGACACACCCTGAGAGGAGCATCCAGGCGGCCTCGTTCAAGGGTGCGTGTGCACTCTGACGCTGCTGTGTGTGTTCCCTGGTGGCCGGAAAAAGTGCTGTGATTTTCCAGCACCAAGACCCGTGTGTCTGGTCCAAGAAATATGTCTTAAACAATGAATCAAATACTGACTGAACGACCAAGCCCCCAGGAGTGGCAGGTGGGGAAGCCTTCAGTGAAAACAGTGCAGCCGCTTTCTAGATGCTGGTCGGTGGTGGTGATGGGGAGGCTGTTGACAGGTGTAGCTGAACTGTTGTAGGCTCCAAGTGTGTACCGGGCAAGGGAAGGGGAGCGTGGAACCATCACTGGGGGGGGGGTGGCGGGCAGGCAACAGACCGCTGACCTCACTCTGAACCCGGAGGTCGTGAAGCTGGAGGAAACGGACGACATCCCCTCTGGGAGGCGTCCGGGCCAGTCTCGTCCACCAGGGAGAGACCGGGTTTGCTTAAGCCCAAAGCGAAGGAAATAGCCAGTGAAGAGCTCATGGGCTGTAGGGGGGCTTTCTGGAATGGGAGTGTCCGAACAGGTGGCAGCTGTTCTCACCGCCTTCGTTAATACAGGAAACGGGAGGAACCGAAGACGGCAAACCCCGGGACGTAGTGCAGAGCCGGGGACAAGGGGGAAGTCCTTGTGCTTTGAGGTAGGAAGATGCACTAAAATGCTACAGGTTGCCTGCCGCTATCGAATTTTGTAGGTAATAGAATTAGAGATACCAGACTATTGTTATAAAGGGAAGTGTTGCCCTTCAACTCTGAATAGATCCCCCGCTGGTGTGTGATAATGCTTGGAATGACCCCAGATCACGATTTTCTGACCAACTTCAAGTTTCACTCCAACGGTTCAATTTTGACTACCTCTGTTCAAAGGGTGGGTGGTAATATATTACTTACTTTTCAGAAGTTAGGCAGAATGCAACTATCCTAAGGACTAATGCTAATTTGGTCTTTATTTTGGGGTGATGGTATATTTAGAATTCTGTGGAAGAGCAAATTATTGCTAAATTTGTCCAAGTTAAAAAACAGTGTAACGGCACTAAGACGCACGGCCGCATACTGAGCGTTTTCAGCTTGCACTTCCCTGTGCAAAGTGCGCCGTGTATTTCACCTCATTCGACCTTGAAAATGACAGAGTCTGTTTCAATGCCATGCCACCCGTGAGGGAAGGCATTCAGGGATGCCAGCCAGTACCTGGTGCAGCACCTCGTGTGCAGTGGCGGGGAGGTGGGATTCCAGCAGGGGTGTCTGTTTGCAGTGCGTCTCATTTTACTGTTCTTCCAGAGTGGATGTGTCAGGGCATGCATGCTTTGTTCTGGTTTTGGAACATTTGTAATAATACTTGAAGAATTTTTTTTTCTGCGATAGCATTTTATTGTACTTCCTGCATGTATTTTCTCTGATCGTTAATTTACAGTAATGGGCTACTCAAAATATGTTCAAAAGAGAGTCTTAATTCTTGTAAACTATCAGATGAAAATAGGACGTTTCTTATGTTAGATGACAGTGAGAAATATCTCTTAAATTAAAAAAAATTCAACGATGTCAATGAAAGGAATTCATTGAATTAGAACTGGGGTGGGCGAAGGGCGTGGCTGATTGGACAGGGTACTGGCTTGGTTAAGTTTTGCTGGGCATGCGTTACTTTCAGAGGACAATGTCCTTCCCCTCTTTCTTTCCTTTCCCTTGAATTTTCATTGTACCTTTGACAGAGCTTTTGTCTGGCCCTTCTCATTGCGTGTGTATTTCCTGTATAATTGTGGTGCATAATCAGAGTAGCTCTGTGTGTGTGTGTGTGTGTGTGTGTGTGTGTGATTTCCATGTAAAGTCTCTGTGTATCTGGAGCCAGAATTGCTGTTAGTGTTTCATGGGGTTTTGGCTGATTCCCATTCTGTCTCCTTCATTAAGACAGTGACATCAAGGCCAGCAGTCCCCATATTCTGTGTCCAGAGAAGCACCAGGCCAGATGGGAGCCGCGTGAAAGCTACCAGTTACCTCGCTAATTGTGCCAGCCAGAACCAGTTGTATTGCATTACAAAATGTGGACTCCAGCAACTTAGCTGTTCACACTCAATTAGCAGTGTGCTGGAGAGTGGGAAATTCAGGCAAGGAACCCATGTGCTCCGGGAAGTGACAGCTGCCTCCTCACTCAGCATTTAATATCCATCCTCAGATTTGCACATAAAGACTGCAATAATGAACAGTGTTTGCAGGGATCATGAATACAGCTTATGTCTCTAACATTGAATATTCTGGAAAGCCTCACAGAAAGAGAGCTCAGGGGTTCGCTCCCCTCTATAACCTTTCTTCATCTGAGCGAGTATAAACATGACCTGCCAGTGCAAGCCAGTCCTTGACGTGTTTTGGAAGTGAAGAAGAGATCAATAGAGAAAGGAGAAAAAAATAAATCAGGAGGAAAGACAAGAATTAGCATATTCATCAAAAAGGAAGGAAACAAAACATGGAGAGTAATGAGGAGTCAAGTGTTTCATTGGCACATCTCCTGGGGTAAAAATAGCTTTAAGCAGCGACTCACTTCACCGGCATCTTTCTCCGTCTGTCCCTCTGACGGTGGCGGTGGCCCCGTCTGTCCTGCTGACCGATCTTCCAGCTGCGGGCAGGCCAAGCGGTGAGGGACACACAATTAGTATGCAGATACCCCTCCCCTGGTTGCAAACGGGCATTCTTTAAATCCCACCCCACTCAGTTTCTTTCATTTTGTCATTAACGTTTCTCTGGTCAAAACACTTACACTTCTAAGTAACAAATAACTGTAGGAATAAAGGTGACATTTCCCCCAGTCTTTGGCATTCCTGAAATAAATTCTACTCCAGAGTTTGGTTTCTAAAGCTCATATACATCCATTTACAAGACAACTATTGTTCACTTGAGGTTAAATCAATTCAGAAAAAAATATATAATGTAATATTCACCTCCAGGTCTTTAATCTGTCAAGAGATTACTTTGTCTTCCTTTGTTCTTTGATTTTCAAAAAGTCTAAAGAGGACTGTACTTTTAATACAGTTATCTTAAACAACCATATATGCTGAAGTATTTTTACAATTTTATTCAAGGATTAAAATGTTCTAGTACGAGGTATTAACTCTTTTTGAAATTTATGCACTTTTTACAGCTTAATAACATGTATTTTTCTATTTCTTTTAACCACGAATCTCATGGCATTTATGCCAGTATTTCTTTATGAAATGCTGATGTCGAAGGTAATAATGCTCGAATATAGTTAACAAAACCAAGGCCATGCATTGGTATTTTTAATCTGTGGTCAGAGCTGTGTACATATGGCCCCATGCTTCATCAAGCTTTTATCGCAACATAACAACGTTCTTGGGGAATGAAACTCTACCAGTGTGTTTTAATGACCCCCAGTGTGAATCAAACCCTCCCAGAAGATTGATGATTTCAGAAGAAAAGAAGGAGTCAGAAGACGGTGGGAATCTGCCTCTCCCCTGAGTGCACGTGGACGCTTCCCCACTCAGTGGACGTGAGAAACACCAGAGTGGCCTCGTGTGCGGGGCCCCGGGCTGAGGAGGCTGATGGGAGGAGAAGGGTGACCTAAAAAGCCAGTGTATCATTAAGAAAGGATGTCATCAATTAGCTCAATCCATTTTGTTAATTCAAGCACCATTAAGTAATGCTCTTATGATAGGCAAGAACGGAGTCATTAAATAGACTTAGACTTTGTTTTGCCGAGGGGGATAATGAACTACCGACTTGACAACACATGCATGAACTCTGTGGAAAAATAAACGCTTAAAATTTAAAGATGCCCTTGATTTAAAAAAAAAAAAAACAAATGTGAAGTCAGGAGTAGGCTTATTTTACGTAAAAACTTTAAAACAAAACACAAAATTTCTGTTTGGAGCTCAGCGCCACTGCCGGCGCGCTCCTGACCACACTGCTCGCACAGCACACGGGCCGGCCTCCGACCTGCGCTCCCCGGGCCTCGCCTGCTTCCCCGTGGTCAGGAAAGCTGGGCATTGGCTTCGCTGTATGAACACGAAGGTTTCTAATGAGTGAGCAGTGAGCAGAGAAACTGCCTCCTCAGGCTGGACGACCCCTTCCCGAGATCAGTGCATCCTGACGAAAGGTGGCCACGGGTAAGTGTTGTCTGGGCCCCTAAGTTGGGCCAACTCGGGGTCCTGGGGGCACCGCATCCATGCTCAGAGCCCAGGCCTGGTCCGATAGGCTGCGCCACGGCCCCCAGAGATGCCCAGGTCTTGTTCGGGTGTGGTTATTATTTTTAGTTGAATTTTGGGGGGTGACATTGGCTAATAACATTATATAGGTGTTAGGGTACGGTCCTGTAATACATCAAGATGCCCAAGTCTTATAATGCCTGGAGCTTGTGCAGATGTTCTTGAACGTGGCAACGAGGGATTGCTGATAATCCCAGATTACCCAGGTGGGCCCAGTGCAATGACAGGGCTTCTCACAACACGGGGGCAGGAGGGTCAAGGTCAGCAACAGGGTACGTGAGGACAGAAGCAAGAGCCAGGAAACGCAGGAGCCCCCAGATGCCCTTTAAGGGCATCTCAGAAAAGGCAGAGAAACAGATTCTCCCCTCAGAGCCTCGGGGAGCAACCGGCCCTGCTGCCATCATGACCTCCAGCTGGCGGGGCCGATCCTACACTTCCGCCCTTCCACACAACAAGATAAAAAAGTTGTTTTGTCCCAAACCACTCTTTGCGGTAGTTTGTTACAGCAGTAGTAGAAAACCAAGACATCCAAGGACCTCCAGTCTTTAAAGCCCCACTTAAAAGACAGCGGAGATGGAATAAAACGTCGTGACGAGACCTGTGAGGTGGTCTGTAGGTGTGGACCCTTCCTGATGAGCAGTAGCCTTGACCTCCGTGGGCCTCTTTGCTACTGAAATGGACAGAGTGCCTTTCCCATGGAAGGTTACTCTGAGACTAAACGGACCATGCCCTGCCGGAGCTTCGTGTGTCGTGCTCCTTATACATGTTTGTCTTATTCCCTTTCCCCTTACCTGACACTCCCAGAACCACAGCTAAGATGTGGTGTGAGGCTCTGCAGACAAGGTACCGTCATGCAAGGCTATGAGACTCATTCTACAGTTTTTTGAGTGTTTACATTGTTTAAGAAATTGTGATAGGTGGTGTGGGAACACAGAACCTTAATAGGACAGTAGGAACTTGGTAATTTTGGGAAGTTAATACAGTGAGGTTGTGTGTGGGATGAGTTGGAAGAATGTGAGAATAACAGCAGGGTGGGGGAGGTATAAGGGTAGTGAGGTGGTCCGAGCAGGAGACGGCAAGGGTTCGGGCAGGGTCAGTGGCATGAGACGGAAAAGCACACACCGGTCAGTCGTGCGGTGCCCGTGTGGACGGATGGGACGCAGAGGGTCACAGCACAGAGGTCGGACCTGGAGGCCTGCAGGAGGTGTTTCTGCCAGGGGTTGTGATTGTAACGAAAGGAAAGCCGGTTGGGGGACGTGAGCAGGAAGGATCGGGCTTAGAGACACGGAGACACGTGTCCTGGACAGTTCGACTAGCTTTCCCGACCCACAGAGGCCGCAGTGTCTCGACAGCCTGCTTGAGGACGATATGGATGAGCTCCACCCCGATGAAGCCTCTCCAACAGCCCGAGAAAACCGTCGCTGCCTGCACTTCACCCCTGAAGGCGGGGAAGGATGATTATGTAAGAATCAGACCTTGAGAGCATTATGCTAAGTGAAATAAGCCAGCCAGAAAATGACAAATACCGTATGATCTCAGTTATATGTGGCATTGAATGAATAAAATGATCTAACAAACAAAACAGAAGCAAACTCATAGATACAGAGAGCAGATAACAGCCGTCAGAGGGGAGGTGGTAGCGAGGCTGGGTGGAAAAGGTGAAGGGATTAAGAAAACAAACAAACAAAAAAGCAAAACCTCGTAGGCAGACAACAGTATGGTGACTGCCAGAGGGAAAGGGGGTGGGGGGAGGCAGAGGAGGGTAAAGAGGGGGTCAGTGGTGACGGAGGGGGGCCTGATGGGGTGGCGAACACACACTACAGTGCGCAGATGATGTGTTACAGAATTCTACACCTGAAACCTATATACCTTCACTAACCAATGTCACCCCAGGAAATTCAATAAAAATAATTTCAGTCTTGTGTTTGCATAATTGAATCTGAGTGACAGTTTAATACTTGGTGCAGGTTCTAGGCAAGGCTGCCATTTAAAAACATGTGCTGAATTAGTTTGGATGACACCCATGTAAAGATAGCAGGAAATATTTGAGGGGAAAGCCAATAACGGTTAAAATAACTGGACACTTAAAATGTATCAGAAACTTCCTCAGCATGATCTCCCCGTCATGCTTCTATGAAAGAGACAAAAAGAGACAGTATTGTTTATTCCCATGGCACGGATGAGGAAACTAAGACTCAGAGAAGTTGAGTAACTTGCTTAGGGCTGCAGTGCTAGAACGGGGTGGGGGTGGGGCAAGGTATTTGAGTAGTGGGCATAGTAAAACCCCCGCGAGATTTAATTTAATCACACAAAGAGCACAGGAGAGAAATATAGGGCAGAGAACCGAGCACATAACTATTTACTTATTCAAGAAATATTGAAAGACTTCAGGAACTGTGATATGAACCCACACAACATGCACTGGGAAGGAGACGGCACAGTGAGTGGGAGAAGACTCAGTCGTAGAGGGTGTGGGTTTCCTATAAGGACACTGTTCACAGCGTCTGGCCAAGAGGAGAGGTGACTGAGGCTGTCCCATGCCTAAGAGAGGCTGAAGAGAATGAGGAGTTCAAGTGCTGTGGCATCTGCCAAGGTGGTCTCTGGGAAGACAGGACCCATGAGATTCGAGGAGTGGCAGTTCCCAGCAAAGCTGCATGGTTATTAGTTCCTATTATGTTCTTACTCAAATGATAAGGGAAGGGGAGGATGGTTA
The DNA here is from genome assembly GCF_004126475.2 of Phyllostomus discolor. Lineage (NCBI taxonomy): Eukaryota > Metazoa > Chordata > Mammalia > Chiroptera > Phyllostomidae > Phyllostomus > Phyllostomus discolor. The sequence continues at coordinate 22,506,202 of NC_040917.2, read as the reverse complement.
TTTTACTGTTATTATTTTTACAATGTCTTTCTAGATTTATATAATAGGCTTATCAAAGCAGTTATTTTGGGACTAAATAATTTAAAATTTGTTTCTTTTTATAATGCTTTTCAATTCTGCTTTGCCTCAAGTTGCGAGATGTAATTTATAAAGCAATGAGGCTGAGCCTGGTACGGTTCATAAATTATTTCTGTGAGCATTCTGAAAGAGAAGTCTGAAATGTTTTGAGCAACGGGAACACCGCTGAAATGTGTCTAATCTCCCAAAGTGGCTGCTTAGAAATAAAATGCTCATTTCCATGTTTAGTCCTTGGTGTGCTCGTTGACAAATTGGTCACATTACTTGCCAGTCACATCTCAGGACTGTGCATCCTCAGTGCAGTTTCTTTGTGTTGTTTTAGAATTCCAAGTCACCGGCAGTTGAAGAGGCATCGGCCTCAGTCAAGGGAAGTAGAAGTTTAACGAGCTTTCTTACACGAGCCAAAATGTCATGTCTTACGTTTTCAATGTTAAATATCATGTTGCATTTCAGTGCATTCACAGACCTAAATTAAGTATAATTAAATTTGACTAGCATGATAGAAATGAGTAAATCTAAACGTATCATTCAAATCAAAAGATGAGCTTCTCTCTCTTTTTTTTTTGGCAAAGAATATTCAGCTTTATGTTATAATCTCCTGATTTTCATAATATCTGTCATTAATGGATTCCTCATCATTTTCCTTTACTATAGCTGAGTATTTCTACAATATAGAGATCAATAACCATTTAATTGACTTTTCTCCCCCCTTGTTTCAAATTTCCGTGTTGTCGTCTTTTACGGACAGCATCTATTTGACTTGGCTGCCAAGCTCACCTTCCCTTGCTTTCCGGTAGGTGACAAAGCGCCCAGGGGCCAGTGCAAACGTGCGTAAGGTGGGGCGGTAGTCATGGAGATATGAATTATGCCAAGGAACACAGTTTTTCAAAGGATATGTCAATTGAAATCTAGTACATCTTTGGCTAAAAAGTAATTTGTTCACTTTTTGTAGCCCAAGAGAATATTCAATATCTTTTTGGTAGAGAATAAATAAATACCACTGCCTGGATAGTAGAATTTTGACGTTATTAAGAAAATGATTCTCTGTACATTGTAGCTTTTTAAAATATACAACAGAAGATGCTCAAGTCCTGCTTGTGTTTCAGGGCACTCGTACCTACTAAAAAGGGGGCAACACAAATCCTGGATCTGTGTGTCTGAATCGAATTTTTCTGTTGTATCCGAATACATTTCAAGCATATCATGCAACATTCTTCGCTGTTGTATACGGGAAGGCCTCCCTTTCTTGCATTATGTATCACTGTAATCAGTTATGCAAGTCATGATATAAATGCAAGCTTATTGAATTCTGTTATGCAGATCCAAATTTTCAATGAGGGATAACTTGTTTCTCCCTACTTACTAGTTTTCCGGAATGAAAAAGGAACAAGACAGCATTTTCACGAAGCCAATCACCTTCCTTCCTCAACACACAGCAAGACTATTTTCATTTCTTTTCACTGTAACGAGGTGTTTACCCTTGCATAACAATTCTGCTTTCAAAAATATATGAAAAATATACATGCTAAATAACAGTACATGTATATTTAACTTTACACTTGTGAAATTTATTTTTGTAGAATGGAGAAAGGAAGAAGGCAGAAATCGATTCATTTTTTTAAGCAAGTTATTAGTAAAATATCTGGCTAGATACTTAGGGATATTCAGTCATTAAAGTTTTTGACAGGCTGAATGAGCATATCTTAATTTGTAGATTATTGCTGGAAGAACTCTCTTTTCAACCTTATAAAGAAGGCAGGAAGCCATCAAATTTCTGCGCTGCCGGGAATCAGACAGTGGTGATACCTCCCATGGAATTTATTATTCTCTGACTACTTGAGCCCATTAATCATCTGGTCGGGGCACTTGGACGTGACTTATACACGAGCTGCAGGAAACTCAGGAATGCCGTACATACATTAATTTCCAATCAGTCGATTTTCAGACCATGTGTTTTACACAGAAGGATAGCATAGGAAGTGGTTAACCTAGATACGATTACAATGAGCGTCACTTTCTCAGGCTCATCAACAACAAAGATCTTCATTGGTTTCCTAGAAGGTCCAGAATCCATAGCATGCTAGTATGTAAATTATTACTTTAAAACACAGATTTTTGTTCCTTCAGATAAACTGCTTCTACTGTCTAACCACTCTAGTTCATGACATTTTTTTTTTTAACTTGGAATTCTCTCCTGATTTTTGGTCCTCTAGACACTGCCAAAACATAGCACAGCTTCAAGATCGCCTGTTCTTAGAAGCCTTTGGCAGTGTCTGAAGGTCCCTCATGTCCAGCAGCTCCAGCGGGTGGGACAGCAGGCTCCTCTGTCACCCTTTCCCACTGCAGCCCTGCTCCTGGCCCGGTTTTCTTGTCTGATGCACAGAGTCCTGTCGGTTGCACAGTGCACTGCATAAAACCTTCCACTCGAAGAGTCCCTGTTGCTCCATATCATCACCAACACTTGGTGCTGTCGGTGTTTTGATTTTGGCCATTCCTTCTTTTTTTTTAAGATTTTATTTATTTTTAGGGAGGGAAGGGAGGGGGGGAGAGAGAGAGAGAGAGAGAGAGAGAGAGAGAGAGAGAGAGAGAGAGAGAGAGAGAGGGAGAGAAACATCAATGTGCAGATGTGCGGTTGCTGGGGGTTATGGCCTGCAACCCAGGCATGTACCCTGGCTGGGAATCAAACCTGGGACACTTTGGTTCCCAGCCCATGCTCAATCCACTGAGCTACGCCAGCCAGGGCTTGATTTTGGCCATTCTAAGAGGTGCATAGTGGGAGCTCACGGTGGTTTTAATTTTCATTTGCTTGGGGACATATGATGTGGAACCTCTTTTCATATGCTTATTTCCACCTGCTATCTCCTTTTGTGAGGCCTCTGTTAAGCTCTTTGGCCTATTTGTCAAGTTGTTTGTTTTTTTAATTGACTTTTTAAGAGTTCTTTGTATAGTTTGCATCACAATCCTTTATCAAATATGTCTCTTGCAAACATTTTCTCCCAGTTCATAACTTGTCTTCTTATTCTCTTGGGAAATAGTTTTTTAATAGCTTAAGAAGCCTTTTTTCCCGGTCTGCTCTTCGAAACACCAGTTCCCTATTATTTCACTTCAGCTTCAGATTATCTTCAATATTAAACGTAGAAGAGATAAGTGGCATTCATAAATATGGATGAAGCCAATATTATTTTTGTCCTTTGGGTGGATATTTTTAAATGTTAAAAGATACATATACACCTTTGTGAATACTTTTGGGTTTTTATGTGCAGATTTCTAAGGGTAACATAATCATCATTTTAACTTTCCCAATGTGAAATTCACATTGAGGTGACATGTTATTCTAAAGGGAACAGCATATCATATTTCTGACTTTTAGTTCAATTTCACAAGCAGTGCAACATGAAATCTCTGTTAAGCACAACTATTAATGCCTTATCCTTCTGTGAAATAGACCTCTTTTCCGGAGAAACCAAAACGAGGGGAAATTATACCCACTGTAGATCAATAAGCAAACTGAAGTGAAAACTGTCCTTATGGGGAAATTATTTAAGTAGAATAATTATAGAATCATTCTTGTAGAATTTGTCTCCATCCTGGGCTTTATAAAATGTAAACATACATACATACATACGTATGTATATTTGGTGATAAGACTCACTGATTTTTTGGTAGGAAAGAAAACTATGCAGATTCTTTGACATTATGACTATAGATAAATATATATGTGTCTGTGGAAATAGTTAATATCTATTACATGTATAGCACTTCTATGTGTATTTAGCTACATATTTACTTCTTGTGGTATTTCTTAGGGTTGAATAATGAAACGTGATACAAACATTTACAGGAGACAAAATTAGTTTTTAACAGTTTTTTTCCCTTCCAAGCTGCTTTTTTAATTTTTGGTATGAATTCCTTAGCGTAAGGCTATGCATTTCTTTCATAAATTACTTGGTTAATAATCTTTGGGCTATGTGTTTTTATGGCTTGGCACTTAACTTTTTTCTATCCCAAATATGCATTGTATTTGCATTATCTCCATTTACTATTTGGGTAATCTTCAATAAATTTACCGGTACCACCCGAAGGCTGATGATACTCAAATCTTCCCCTGAGCTTCTTATCCCTTCACATCTGCTTAAAATTTCCACAGCGTTACAGCACATGCATGCTTATCATCTTTGCCTTCTACCTCACCGGCTCCTTCCTTTGTAGAGCCTCTTCAGCCAGTTTTTCTGTCATCTGCTCAGGGACCTGAGCAAAAAGATCGAGGGCTCGTTTCTGACTCTTCCCTCCCTCTCGGGCCACATCCAGTACAGTCTCCTTATCTCGCCCGAGACACTCATTTCACTGTCTCGTGGCTGTTTCCCTGGCGTTCTCTCTCAAGGCCACTCTCTATGATGCAATGAGATTTTGTCTCAGGTAAACCGGAGGTCACGTCCTTGCCTGGCCAGGTGGGATGCAAATGGATGCATTTCCTCTCCCCCCAACCCCCCCTCCCCTGACCGCATGCAAAGGCAGCAAGCACAGCTGCCTCTGTGTGGTCCAGTGGCAGGGACTGAAAGTTTCTCCTCTCTGACTTCTCTCTGTCCGCCTCCAGCATGCTACCTGAAACGTCCACCTTCCTCGTTCTCTTTGACCATATGTAGAAGCTTCATTTAAAATGCAACACCTGTTTTTTTAAAATGCAACACCTGTTCTGGGCTATAGTTTAAATAAACTGTTCTGGGCTGTAGTGTTACAGAGAGGTTGCAAAGATAATGCAGACTTCATAGTCCATTCTGCCCGCCCTGCCTTAGCATATTGCAGTATCCAGGTGTGCTTATCGAAACTAAGAAACCAGATGGGTCTACCATTGCTAACCAAACTCCAGAAGTTATTCAGATTTCACCTGGCTTCCTACTGATTGCCTTTCTCTGTCTGAGGATCCAAGCCAGTATGCCATGGTGCATTTACACAACACATTTTGATAGAGGAAGTTAATTGCATTTATTGAAAACTTTGTTTAAGACAGTTTATTAGGTTGACGAGCCAGTCACTCTTCATCCTCTGAAAAGTGGAGGGACGATGGCCAGAAGAGCCGACCAGTAGGGCGAAGGTAGTGAAACCCAGAGCGAGTGTGTAGGGTTGTGTGAGTTGGGGCTCTTGGGTGGGATTCTGGGCCGGGGATGGGGTATGGCTGGAAGACCCTCAGAGACCAGGGTACACCCTGGGATCACATGCTTTGGGAGATGCAACACAAGGGAAGATCAATACAGGAGCAAATGAGTCCGTGCAAGCATTCTCATTTCAAGTGTGTTTAAGTATAATATTTATGGAGTGCATAGATAATGATCGAATCACTAGGCTTCCAAGCCCAGAACGGGAAAACCTTTCACTGGGGGGGGGGGAGAGTAAAAGCATACGTGCCATTGACCAGCACTGCACGTACACAACTTTCTTCTCAGGAGATTCTGTGTGTGACGGTTTAGGGGTGAGGGAAGATACTCTGAGGTTTGGGGTGACTGGTTTGATTGCTGTCTTGCTTGCCCTGATAAGCTTTTCTTTAGCTGGTACAGAATTTGTGACTGACCTTAGGTATTTGACTGTCACGCTTTTACATTTAAATGAGTGCCCTCAGGTTCCAAAGCGGGTGCAGGTAAGGTTTTGGCTAGGTCATCTCTGTAGGAACCTGAGGGCCGATCTGTGTGGCTGTTCGGTTCCCTAACAGCGTCAGCTGGAGTCCCCTGCAAGGGGCCGGATATTGGATTAGCTGTTCCACTGTTAATTTCCTGGGAACATATTGTGTGGTTACAGGGGCATTATAAAAAAATCTGCATTAAATTCCTTTTCAAAAATAAGGCATTCCGAAAGGTTTACTTGCTAAAACCGTATTTGTGGGGGAAGGGTGTGGGGCTGTGGTTTTGTGTTTTGGTTGCTGTTTAGAGTCAGATTTTCCAGTCTAAGGTAGTGTAATGTGCTACTAAATGAAGGGTTTGTTCAGGCATTGAACATGCAAAACGTGTATTAGAAAGTATATTATTATCCTCAAATCAGGCTCCTGTTATTACGTCAGTGTGTAGGTGAGGGTCATGGGAAAACAGTTTGACTTAGGCTGTTGTCCAGCCACAGAGCACATCTTTTAATCTGTCATCATGTTATGTTACGTATGAATATGCAAATAAGTCATAACAAAGCAGTAACAAGACATAAACATAAAATTAAGAAGAATTTTGTTTCTTTTTTATAAAGTGTCAATAACTTTCTTACTAGTGCCTAAATTTATAACTAAAAAATAGCAAGGATCAGGACATGTTTTGTGAGCATGGAATTTCATCAGCATGCCTGGGGATCAGAAAAGACTAAAGCCATAGAACTTTCCAGTGGTTCCAGTAAAAGTCCAGCCCTAATGTTGTCATTGTGAGGTTATTAGGCGCTTGTCATAACAACACGTATTATATATGAGATCATTTTATATTCTTGAAAATAGGGGAGTAATTAAATTAGTGCTCTTACTAGTTGATGGACAGTTTCAAAACTTTATTTCTTTTGGAAAATCAGGGGTATTGTTCTTTCTTTTTCTAAATTAATAGTTAATAGAATAAGTAGTTTAATAGACATCTAAATCCAACAGAATAAAATAATTTTGTTATGAATAGTGACTTGATTTTATTAATAGGCTTTAACATACGTATTTTAATGATGTGAAGACTTAGCTTCAAATTTAAATACTAGGATTTTTATCATTATACAAACTTAAATTTAAAATAAATATGTAATTAAAGACAGGTAATATGTTATATTCATGATAATGTTATATAGTCTATTCTTTGAAAATATGCTAATTGCAGGCTTTGTAAATGACATGGAGATTAAAATCTCTGTAAATCCTTAAGCATTGTAATTAGTCTGTATGATTTTTTTTGCTAGCCAAATTTAAAAGCATACAAATGATTTATTTAAAATCAGCAAGCTGAAAGTGACTTTTTCCTTATTTTTAGTCAATTAGCTAATTTTAAATTTGCTTTGTTGCCTCTCATCCAATTTTCTGTTCTCCCTTTTCCCCCTGAACCTGCTAATTTAGCAGTAGGAAATTAAGTGTGCAATACAGTAGATCACAATTATCATGTTCCGGTGGAGGTTTTAGTCCACTGGTTATAGCCCTGTTTTTGACTGCAAATGTTTTTCTCAGCAGAAGATCTTGACGGTCTTATTCCACCGCACTTACACACTTACACACTTACACGCACACTCTACGTTATTTTATGGCCTGGGAATGAGCATTTACCAGGTTTCCACTATATACTGTCCCGATTCTTGGCCTCCTGTGCACGCATTGTACTGTGAAACACTTGGCGGGCAAAAATCTCGCAAGATGGATATGGCTGTCCTGTATGCCTACGTTTTAATTTAAATGCACAGATGATGTTTTGCGATATGGCTACCCTGTTCCTTGTCTTTCATTCCGCATTGCCCTTGAAAACAAGATGCGTCCATGCTGCTGTTTCCTTTGCCTCTAATTGCCGGTATACCCTCTGCTGTGTTTGTCCACCCTGTCCTCCCTGCCGTCACACTCTCCCGCAGGCCCGCCCAGCTGAGTGGGACATCCTCCTGCAGCCCCTTTACCGCCATGTTTAGCGGAGGAAACCGAGGCACGGGGCGTGGCGGAGTCCCACCAGCACGGCGCGGCTGGGATCCGAACTCGGGAGGTCCACTAGCAGACGCCACCAGCACTCCGAGCCCCCGCCCCTCTCCCCTCACTTCTGCAAGCAGACCGGTCCTGGGAGAGGACAGTGTTGCAGAAGGGCCGGAACGGGAACGGAGCTCAGCCCCGAAGGTCTCACAGATTCTGCTGTTCTGGGAGGGTCCGAGTCTAGCCCCACGGAGGGGGCGTTTAGAAGCAGACTGATTGGGGCGAACGCTGTGCGGATGTCCCCCGGGTCTACCCACATCGGAGCCTGCTCTGCTCCTGCCCGGGAGGTGTTCACTCCACTCCCGGGGAGTCAGCAGAAGCAATTAATAATGTTACTTTAAGGACGCCGTGACTGCTGACTTATTTTCAAATCAGGTGGAAAATTATAGTGTCCTCTTAACCGATCTAAAGGCATACTTGACATTTTTAAGTTTAACGACAATGCATTTTAGATAATGCAATATTTTGATAGTGTCTAGAAATAGTGAGGCATTGACCTCTCTCAAAGGCTTAAATATAGTGGAGATACAAATACTTACATTTTATAGTACAATAACTATTGGAAACAAAGGAAAAGAGCTGTCAGCAGTTGGTATAAATTTTTGAGCAAGGCACAAACCACTACTACGTTTGTATGCGCGTATGGATGAGTCTAGAAAGGTCCAAATATGGTAACACCACTTCTCAGGTTTGGGGTGGACACGCTGACTATCAATATCTTACTAAATTGCAAATTTTAAAAAATATAGCTTTGAAAAAATAACATTTTATAAGAGTTACAGTTTCATTTAGGATGGTATGAAGAGGCAGTTTTTAAAATTATCTTTAAATAGTTGAAGAACAGTGAAAATGGAAACAAACATCTCTTTAAAACTTTAAACATGATAAAAATAGCACTTTTATGTTTTCAGGTTCTGTCTAGGTCATTTAAACTACGTATAACTACAGACATAGAAAGAGTAATGTTATATTTAACGTGCTTTTGTGTGCTATGTAAAATGCCTTCCATTCTCTTTACATGCAGTTCATTGTTTTAGAGGAGGGCAGACAGCCGTCTGCTGGCTGCATGCCCTTGAGTGAAGTCTTGTTATTATTACTGGTTCAAGTTGCTTTTCTAAACAGAGGGTGGAAAAGGATAAGGTAGTTTTTTGTAGTCCTTCTAGTTCTAACATTCCGTGGGTTGCATGATCCTGTGTGTTGTATCCTTCTTATTTCCCTCTCTGCGGAGCCTGCCATTCTTTGTTCGATTTACACTCTCTACAGATTCCAATCGAAGACCTGCACGCGTGTCCGTGCACTGACAGTAGGTGACAGTATCTTATTGTGTGCAAGTGTGACCAAATAGCTAGTAGACATTTTTCTTCTTATGATTCTAAGCCTGCTGAATTTGATGAAAACAATCTAATATTTAGCATTTTTATCTTTAAACGTTATCACTTTAGTCTTTAGCAAGTTCATTCATTAGCCAACTTTTAGTATCTTTATACTCACACAGATGAAATGCAGGAGAAATCACTGTCCTTTTTGCTCCCTTGATTCCTTCTTTGTTGACGGGAGGGCGGAGAGAATCTCTGCTGCTTTCAGACGATCTTTTTTCCAAGTGGTAACTTTTCTATGTTGACATATTCACTATTATACATATATTTTTCTATGCAGCATTCATATAACTGCATTATTTTTGAGAGCAAGGTTAATATCTACCCACCATGGACCCCATTCCATACTCAAGACCTTTAGATTTTAGTTCATTGTAATTTGAAGGGCTTGGATGGTGTCTCTGCCCTGGAATGCTAAACCAAGTTCGACAATGACCTTGACTCCCCTAGTCTCTTTCTTTAATGACCCGGTGCCTATACCCATTAGCATTCTTCGCATTGTGCAGTCACTTACCTTGTGATATGTAAATTATTTTTCAGTCAAAAATATGCAAATTTTTAGTTTGCAATTGTACTCTGAGGAAGGGTTTAATTTGAGAGAGAGAGAAAAAAAACAAGTCGATTTTCCTCTTCTGAAACTATCATTTGCATGACTTTCATATGGTAAAAAGTGTTTGCCTAGGAAATGTATCTTTTATTTTCCATCCTCATGGTTTATAGCCTTTCGTGTCAAGGGTTCAAAGCTTATCAAGGACATTTAAGATGCTTAAAAGCTACTACTATTTTATAATTTCAGCAAATCAGGAAATGATTTTAAATGCATAAACACCATCTTTACCAAGTTAAGTAGACTTGAAGGGAAACTGTCACACTATAGTATGTTTCTTTTTTTTAAGATTTTATTTATTTCTAGAGAGGGAAGGGAGGTGGGGAGAGAGAGAGAGGGAGACAGGGAGAGAGAGAGAAAGGGAGAGAAGGAGAGAGAGAGAGAAACATCAATCTGGGGTTGCTGGGGGCCGTGGCCTGCGACCCAGGTATGTGCCCTGACTGGGAATCGAACCTTCAATGCTTTGGTTCACAGCCCGTGCTCAATCCACTGAGCTACGCCAGCCAGGGCTTCTAGTATGTTTCTAAAGGAATGAGCCTGTCTTTGGAGAGATACTCGAAGAGGTGAACAAGAAAGAAACAACCACTTCCTCCACCCGGATCATGTGACTCCCTTGTGTCCATGAAATCTCAGCTGTTACAGTGAGATTATCTTCAATGTCCACCCCGTGGAAGGAGTTAGAGGCACGAATGGTGAATCTGCAACATAGGGTTTAACTTCGGGGCTGTGACACATGAAATCAGAAATCTAAATACATTTTATTTGTCATATTTTTTTCTCTTGACATTTTGGGGTTCTGGTTCAGATAATTAACACTCTCCTCTTACGCACCCTGGAATAAAGTAGTAGTATTTAAATTGCAATTGTATTACATTGCAGGGGGATGTAGAATCATATTCCTTTATTGGGTAGTTTACTTGGCATTTTACTTTTGCTCTGTTAAATAAATCTTGTGTGCAGCATTTGAAACGTGACACATACATACCTATAAAAATACTTAGCCGACAGCCTTTCTGGTTAGATTATTAATTTTTCCTTCAGTCTCTGGGTCCTCTGCTCATGGCGGGCCTTCTGTCCTAGGCCGCCACATGTCGTTGCTGAGGGAAGGAGCTTTGTGGGAAGAAGCCAGCTCGCACAGAGATGCTGATTACGCCTCAGAAGGAAGAAGTCAAAGGGAGGAGCCGATGGCACGGAATGACGTAGGTCCTTTATGGCGGACGGTCTGTACCGGTGTCTGTGTGCCGTTCCGTGGAGAACAATGAAAACAGGAAGCTGGACAGCTCAGGACATGCCGACGGGAGGCATGCCCTCCTGTGCTTTCTCCAAGGGCTTTATTTCATTTTAAAATATATATATATTAAAAGTAATTAATTATTTTAAATCTGATGAAAGATAATAGCTTATTTTAAGTCTGAAAAGTCTCTTACATTGGAGTACTGGTAATCTTGTCTGAGTAATTAGATTTTTAGACTGATTTTCTGAACTAGTTTGATCCCAGAACTTAGCCCCCAAATAGAGTGTTTTATAGAAAATTGATGAATTCTGAGAAAAAGTAATGCTGTTGTTTTTAAACTTTTAATTGAAAAAAATTGTGTATAAAGGTGTAGAATGATAAGCAGTGATATAGTCTGGGTGCTTCAGTCCAAGTTCATGTTAAACTACTTATGTATCTCATTAGGCAAGTTACTTAAGTTTAGAAAACCTTCATTTTCCTATCCTTCCTGTATAGAAAATAGAATTGAGGTTTTTTTTAAAACAAGATAATTCTTTTGTAAATAGATTCTATTTATTTTATTTTTAGACAGAGGGGAAAAGGAGGAGAACGAGTGGGAGAAAAACATCAATGTGTAGTTGCCTCTCACACGCCCCCTACTGGGGACCTGGCCTGCAACCCAGGCATGTGCCCTGACTGGGAATTGAACCGGTGACCCTGTGGCTTGCAGGCTGGTACTCCATCCACTGAGCCACACCAGCCAGGGCTAGAATTGAGCTTTTAAGCTTACAGTAAAGAATAAACTAGGCAATCTGTCTGAGAATTTACCTGCTTCATGGCTGGTAATCATTAACCAACGCTGGCTATGGCTACCAAGGGACCGGCATTTCCAAACATGAATTCAGTATGAACATAGAAGTCAAATAAAATGTATGTTTAATCATTTGTGGACAAATAAAGCACATTGAAAAGGGACACAACTGTAATTTAAAGATAAGTGGCATGCTGCGTAAAAAGCAGATGCACGCCATGAGGTCACTGGAAGTTTCGGTTCACGAGAAGAGCCCCGGACAGCAGAATGGCGAGAGCTCACTCGCGTGAGCCTCCCAGGCAGGCTGCGGCGAGGTCTTGGAACAGAGGCGGCGGCTCCTGAGCCCTAGGTTAGACAGGAAAACCATCTGAGTGATAGAATTATGCTTATTTTCCACAGACACAGACTGTGATTTACGGAGTTTATGAGAAAGGCAGTCAAGGAAGGAGGGACTAAAGACACGGCCAGGGGTTGCCACCGAGGCGCAGTTTCCGCCAGGGCTGCAGGAGTTGAGAGAGAAATTTTGAGGATGAATGTGGTCATATATATGAAACACTCTGTTCCCTGGAAGAAAGGTTCTATAAAAACATAACGTATTGCTGATTCCGGGAATGAATGGCGAAGGGTGAGAGACTTTTAAACATAAGGAAAGGGCACATTCACAACCCAGTGAGACGCAAAGGATATTGAAATTGGAAGGTCAAGAAAAGAAGATTTTCAAGCTCCTTGCAAGAACATACACACACACACAGGTTTAAACAGGACTGTCTTCATTTTGACTTACTCTGGGAAATAATAGATTCTATTTAAAAGGATTTTTTATTTCCAGGATAACTGCACTTAGAATGGAATAATTCAAGTGCGTGAAGGTAAAATGAACGTGGTGGGCAAGAAGAGCAAAGAGTGAAGTTGGAATACATGCCCCAGGAAACAATGGTATAAAAGAAAAAGTACAATAGAAACAGCGAAGGAGTCAGTATTTGCACCAAAATTATCTTGCTAACAGCTTCAGGGAAATGTTTTGAAGGGTGGAGTCTTTCAAAGAACTTCCCTAAAAAGGCGTGTCTGTGGCGGATGCAGAGAGTAATAGCTGGAGGGGGACTCATGGCCACGTTTGGGTTTACAAAACGGGTTGGAGGGGACACAGGAAATTAGACAGTGTCGCCCGGGGTGTCCGTCCCTTGTGGAGCTGCTGATTACGCGCCCGGATCTCATTCACTCATGCGGACGCGGCCGGCAGCAGGCCTTGGAAACGAACCAAGCGTCTAAATCCCACACGCTAGTGAGTTGAGATGCATTTCCCCTGGGTAATGCTCCTTCACGACCTAACTCTGGGAACAGTATCCACGCCCTGGTTAGGGAGGCAGCCATGTTCTGTGTCTTCTGAAAAGTGTTGTCAACTGGATCCTTACAGCTAAATGGAGCTGGGGTTGTGACAGTGAATGTCTCACAACTCGAGGAGAGGGCTTTGGGAGACGGATTCAGTGAGTGCTCAGGGGGAACAATTCTGTAACTCAGTGTCACCATACAGTGAAATGATGTGTTTTGCTATGTGCCTGATATGTACTTGGAAAGATAATAATAGGTTTTTTATTTGCAACCACCACGGCCATGAAGGAAAATCTGGCAGTCTCATCAGGGTTTTTTTCTGGTATTCACAGGGGAGTAATTTTTGTCTTAGTTGGCAGACTTTTCCTTTGACACTTTTTTCTGAGCCCTCTCCCATTCAGGTACCAAATCCTTGTGATTCTGCTCTCAAGATCTACCCACCACCCTGTCTTCCCTCCCTCACCTCCGCACCAGCCTGCTGACTCAAGCTCCCGTGGACCTCCCTCCCTGGGAGATCAGCGTTGGCTTCCCGCCTTCCCCCCCGGCAGTCTGTTGATCGTGAGCAAGGGAGCATCCCCGAAAGGAGTCACTTGTACACATTTGTGTCTTTCTGCAATGCCGGGTTCATTGGGGGAACCTCCCCAACACGCCAGTAGAGTCACATGCAGCTTACATGCAGAAAAAGGGAGCTTACGTGACAGAAGTGAGCAAAGCCAGTGTCTAACACAATGACCCTGGTCACTGGCATTGTCTGTGGTTGGAAGGACGGGCATCAGTCTCCGGCCAGGTGGCTGCAGTGACTGCGTGGATCCAGTGGAATGGGAGAGGCTGGCGGGGCTCTGAGTATGCCCCTTGGTGACACGGGGCTCCAGCGCTGGGTGGTTGGAGCTCTAAGCGCTTACAGCCCACTAGGCTTGGGGTCCCACTCATGTCGCTGTCCAGATGGAGTCCTTAGCCAAGTGTCCAGACTTGTGATTTGGGGGTTCTGGGCCCCTCCCAAGGACATTCCCATTACACCCATTCTTGAAGTCTCGACAGAGCCCTGACACACTTGTGGTGGCTGACAGTGACTGCACTTTGACTGCCAACAGTGTCCAAGGAGTCTGCTCCGCTCTGCCAGGGCCGTCCAGCCTGCAGCCCGCAGGCCACGTGCAGCCCAGGATGGCTGTGAGCTTGGCCTAACTCAAAATTGTAAGTCTACTCAGAACATGATGAGATTCTTTTGTGATTACGTGTCTCAAAGCATTTAACATGTGGTCCAAGCCAACTCTCCTTCTCCCAGCGTGGCGCGGAGATGCCAAAAGGCTGGACACCCTGTTCTACACACTACTCTTAGTCTGGCGACCTGGGGGATCCTTTAAAATGTGATTCAGATCCTCTCTCTCCTCCACTCGAGTCTTCCCACGGCTTCCGTCTCACTCAGAGTTAAAGCCGTGTCCCAGAGGGGGCTGGACGTCCCCAAGGAATTTATCCCCTGTCCCCTCCCCATACTGTCTCCTATCATGCGACTTTGTGCTCATGTCACCCTATGCACATCCATTGTCCGCCTGCTGCTCTCCGACCTCTCCAAGCTCACGTCATCCTCAGCCTCTTTACTCCTGCTTTTTCCATCTTTCTGGACGTTTCTTCCCTAGGCATCTCCATGACTTACTACCTCGCCCAGTCTGCTCCAAGGCCAGGTGAGGCAGTCACGGACAGTCAGCAGTCCGTGTCTTTGCCAGTCATCTTCCTCTCCCTCCCGCCATATTACTTGTTCGGTCTGCGTGCTGGCACTTAGCGCTGCTTGGCGTGCTGTGCCACTTATTTCACTTTTCTGTTTATTTTCTCTCATTTCCTGGATGGAAAACTCCAGATAAACTGGGGTTTTCAAACTGTTGTTGTTTCCTTTTGAATCACAGATCCTAAAACAGTATATAGCACATAGAAGTATTTTTAAAAAATACTTGTTGAATGTTTAAACTAAGGCTGTTACAACTGGAGGCTTGCCAGTGGACCAGCACCTTGATAAAATAAATCGTCCTGAAGCCACAAGACACTGGGGAGAGGTGTTCAGTCTATAGAGGGGTGCTTAGTGGGAGAGGAAGAAGTTAGAGAAAAAAATGAAATAAAGACGGTGAAAATGCCGTGAAAGTTCACAAAAGAGATGAAACTGTGATCTGATTTGCCTGAAAATTGAAGAAGATGCCTTTTCATCTCTCTCTCTTTGTAGAGTTAAGAATACCACATATTTACCGAGCTTAGCTAACCATTGGATATTAGAAAATAAAGTTCTCCAAACCTGAAACTTGTTCTAACACCAGATGTTTAAACTTAAAAAAAAACTGGCTTTCTCTTTAATTTGTAATCCTATGATGAAAAAAATTTAAACAATTATTTAGGCCAGTTCTGACACCTAACTGCAGTATTTGGGGCTATTTTATTTTTATTCTTTATTGTATTTTTTATATTATCTTTTAGTCCCCTTATACTCCCCTCCCCCACAGGAATCACCACACTGTTGTCCATGTCCATGAGTCCTTTTCCTTTTCTGCTGGGTCCCTCCACCCCCTACCATCCCCCGCCCCACTAGCTGGCATCCTGCTTTCCATCTATGAGTCTGAACTAACAAGGAAAATGGGGACAGACTCAAAGATGAGGGTAGATATTTTTAAATATTCATGTCATTATGTAACTCAACCAACACTATAGCCACACATTGGTTTCTAAATAAACTTTAATATTCAAACTAGAGTCATTAAACTTTTTATCTGCATTTGTAAGTTAACTGAACCTTGTCTACTTATTTTTACCAATAGATGTCAGTGGTTGACCATCTTAGTGAAATGATGGTGCATGTGCTTGTTTTATGCTACTGTTAAAAGGCTAGCCTTTAAAGAAATGTATCGTTCCTTAAATGGTCCTTTTTTATCATTTCACCTTGAGAGGTAATATGTATTTATGAAATGATAGAATTGACAATAGGAAACGTTAATAGATTCCCTAATTGATTGCAACTTCTGAAATATTTAAGGGCTCTCTAGGAAGTATTCACAAAATTAAAATGACATTTTAAAAGGCTGGCTTTTTTCATGTAGATTTATGTATATTCCTCCAACCAAGCACTTTTCAATATACAAGAGAAACTGCTCATATACATAGTGTTCTATTCACAGTCACGTTGGCTACAAAGGTTTTTATTGAGGTTTCGAGCGAGTTCTTTAAAAACAAATCCAGAAACACCGTCCAAGGCAGTTTGCAAATAAAATTGTATTTTTTAAAATTATGAATAGCTTTATGAAAATTGAGTAGGCCTCTTTTTATATCCGTTGAGCTGGTTGTGAGCATCACATTCAACAGGAAACAGTCTTCTCCTAAAGTCTTAACCACTCCAGTGAGAAATGATGGCTTCCGTTCCCTTTTCTGCTGTTCAGTGTCTCCTCCCTTCAATGCCTTCTCTGAAGTGTACCTTCTTGAGTTAGTGATGATGTTAGCAATAATCGCGTGTGGTGTGTTCACCTGGATTAATAACTCAACAAACTAACAGTTCTTCAGAATTTTCAAGAATGGCAAACCACGCTTCTCTTCTTCAGCCAGTGAGAAGTGCCCAAACCCCTGAGACATCTCAAAAATTGTCTTAACCACGACTTTCTTTCTGCTAGAAAACTAGTCACTATGGTGAACACGTTTTGGGGGTAATATTTTAATAAGGATTTCACTGAGTAGAACTAAAATGTATTCCATCATTTAGTGGTAATTCAAAACACATTTACTTTTAAGCTCCTAACGTGTACCAGGAACCCAACACGTTTTCTTTCTTACGTCTGGTTCTGTTGCCGTGAAGAGAAATTCTTTGTATAAAATAGGTGTGTGTGTATGTGTTTCAAATAAACTCATTGAGGGGGGAGAAACTATTTGCAATATATAATCTGACAAAATGTGTTACGTACAAAACATATGGAACTCTTACAAATCAAGAAAAAGGTGTTTCTCGATCGAGAACTAAGGGCAAACGAGTTAGGTGAACACAGTTTATAACAGAGGACAGCTAGTGGCCAAAATCACGTGAGAAGATGGCCTTCAGTGACCACCTTCAGAGAAGTAAAAGTTAAAAGCACAATGCACCACCACAGAATCTAAAGTTTTTTTTTGTTTGTTTTTAAATAGCGACACCAAGTAGAGGCAAGGTTGTGGAGCAACAGGGCTCTGGTGAGAATACAAGTTGTTACACCCATTTTCGAAAATTGTTTGAAGTATGTTTTGAAACTGAACATATAAAAATGTGTGAGCTGCTTACTCCAACGGGGTTGCGTGGATGTGAGTGTGTGTGCCAAACAACACGCATCAGAGAGGCAGGTGTCAGCAGTGGTTTTTGGTAAAAACCCCGCACTAGGAAAAACCCAGATGTCTCCTTACAACAGAGAGGAGGCATTGACTGGGGAGCATTCCATACGCTACAGCCACACGAAAGAGTGATCCATGGCTACGTACAATGAAACGGATTCTTGCAAACACTGAGAGGAAATGGGCACAAAATAATATGAGCAATTTAGTTCCATTTATATAAAATTCACAGCAGTTAAAGCTAATCTATGGAGACAGAAACAATCCATTTAGGAGTGCCGGTTCAAGGGGTCATGGAGGCTTCTAGAAGGATGGGGATCTTTCTGGATCTGGGTGGCTTTACACAGAAGTGGGCACTTGGGGGAAACACCGGGATTTCTGTACTTTATAGGCTCTGCTCCCAAATATGCTCGCTGGAAAAGTGAGCTCTGTGCTGCTGCCGTAGCTGTTCACAGAGGAGTGCTGATACATACATATTCTGTCGTTTCACAAAAACGCTCTACTCGTCCCGATGAAAGATTTATTCTGAGACTCCTCACAAGGTATGCAGACGGCTCTCTCCCTTCACTCATTTCCATTTCCATGCTGATGTGTGGGGGAAAGGACAGGGCGCGGGTGTTGAAGAGCAAGTGAAACAATTATGGTCCAGACCCTGTGCTAAGCCAGGTCATTTAAAGCATAAAATTTAGTCCTGAAATTCCTTGATGGTATCATCAAAGGAGCAACGCGATGAAATCCAGGGTTGCTTCGTTTCTACCTGATGTAACAAAGACAGCAGAAGAAACCACACAGGTTTTGCTAGCTCTGCCTATGAGGGAACCACATGTATGTTTCTTTTTTGTATTCAGGCGTACCTTGGAGATATTCTGGGTGTGGCTCCAGCCCGCTGCAATCAAGTGACTATCCTGATACAGCGAGTCACGTGGACCTTCTGGTTTCCCGGTGCTGCCTAGGAAAGGTATGTTTATACTATACTGTAGTCTTTTAAGTGCGTAATAGCATTGTGCCCCCCAAAAATGTAACATCAAAGATCACTGATCACAGACCACCGTGACAAATATAATGATGATGGGAACAGTTTGAAATTACCAAAAGGTGACTCAGAGACACGAGGTAAGTGAATGTGGTTGTAAAAATGGCACCAATAGACTTACCTGATCCAGGGTTGCCACCAACCTGTACTTGGTAAAAAAAAAAAAAAAAAGCAAAACAATGCAGTATCTGTGAAATACATGAACACAAAGTGCGTCAGAGAGAGGTATGCATGGATATAGTTTATATGTATATATGTAATTTGTAAGCTTTATGTATACTACCCAAATATATACATGAAATAGAAGAAAAATTATTAGAAAAAAATAGAAGTGAGGAAGATTATTAGGAAAACTCATACTTTATCTTAAAATTTCATTTGCTTCCTCTCTAGGTTTATGTGATATTTCTCTTGAGGTTTCTTACACAATAAAGGAAAAACAACTGTTTATAAGCATAAATCTTTCTCTTATATTTAGCCACAGTCCTTGGGCAACATCTCGAAATTTAATAAACTTGAATTTTGTCAGAAGAAAAGTGGAGGTAATTTAATGGTCAAGACCCTGTCTTAGAAAAGGTGCTTCTTGGAGCTCTTGGAAATTTGAGTTGGTGCGTGTCTCTCTGGCCGAGAGCAGTCGAGGGACCAAATGGATGAAGATGTGCTCTTGAAGATGGGGGAGGCGGAAACTATAAAACAACACACAGTTTCCGATCACTGTGTTTATCAGGCCACTCGCTATAGGAGAGGCGAATGCAGTGGGAATTCTCTGGGCTTGGAGTTCGAAGACCTAAGTTCAAGTCCTCATGTGCCATGTCCAGCTGAGTGGCAGGGAAGGACAGCCATTTCCGGACCGTGGTTTCCTGTTGGAAACATGGGAATTAGGACAGAAGATTTGGATGGTCCTTCATGGTTCTCAGATAATACTGTACATCTCAACACATTTAAATATCAGCAACGGATGCCTTCCATATCCTAGCGAGTGCTCTCACAGCTGCTGCTCAAAAACAACACGGGAAACAACACAGATCTCTCACGGAAACCCTCCGGTCGGATCAGGGAGGCCTCACAGCCCGGGCAGGCTGAGGGTACGGGATCTGGCAAGAAACGTGGCTGAAAACAGAGCTGGAGTCTACTCGTGCACAGCGCTCAGTTCTGCTCTCCTTTGGCTCGCGTGCACTTGTGTCGGAATTGCCTCTCTGCACCATTAACTCCCGTGTCAACGCACTGGGGCAGGCGGAGCTTTGGTTTTCTCAGCCCTCAAACACCCGTGTATCTGCCTTGGCAAGGTTTAGTGAAACGATAAGGATCTGTGACTTGCAAAGCCCTAACTCTGTTTCCGGGCACCATATGTGTTCAAAACGGCTGGTTCCCTGCCGTACCCTACCTTATTATTCTGAAAAAAAAAAAAAATGGTTAGCTTATTAGAGACGGTAGTTAAGAGGTCAAAGATACAGAATTGTTGGAGAGATAAGGACAATAATACAGAATGCTTAATGGTGTCCCAAGGAAAGTTCCCCACACTTCTGGAAATTTCTCTCTATATCTATGAGAGTGCCACGCCAGGATTCACCAGGGATAAGATGCGTGGGTCTCCTTGGAGGGTCCCAGGGAGCCAGATCAATTTTCATTATTTCAAACGTGTGGCGATGCCATATTTTAAGGAGGTTGAATGTCTATTATAACAACACAAATACTACTTCAAGATGCAGAAGTTGTATCCTTGAACTTCACTGGAGAACTTAATGACTTCAGTTGAAACATGTAATGATGGTCATTCATGTATATAGCCTGTCCATTTAGAGCTAGGTTCTTAGACATTTCCAGGTAATATGAATTTGGTTGGGTTAATATCATTGCTTAACACTTTTAGAGGTAGTATCTTTCTAATAGAATGTTAAGAGTTCAGTAAATTAGATTAAGAAAAAATGAAAAAAGGTTTGAATTCCTTTTTTAAACAAATATTTATTTATTAATTTATTTTTTAGAGAGGGGAAGGGAGGGAGAAATAGAGGGAGAGAAACATCAATTGTGGTTGCCTTTTGTGTGCCCCCAACTGGGGACCTGGCCCACAGCCCAGGCATGTGCCCTGACTGGGAATCGAACCAGCGACTTTTTGGTTCATAGGCCGGCACTCAACCACTGAGCCACAGCAGCCAGGGCTGAATTCCTGATTACCTTCTTTAGCTTACCCCATTCTGCCTACAAAGCAGTGTTAATAATACAGGTGGTTTACACACATAAAATCTTTAGCAATATCTTTAAAAAATAACATTAGAGTTTTTGTTCATTAAACCCAATGTTTGTCTCTGACCCTGGTGTTACAGGACTAATTTTGAAAGTTAGTTTTCTTCCTGAGGAAGCCAACCACAATAGTCTCAAAATGCTAACTATAGTCCTCCCAGATATTTTAATTTTCCTTTAAATTACTCTGTTGCAAACACATCATCTATTACTGAGTAGAGATTATTTTGGATCAAATTTTTTTCAGTTTTGGAATAACATATACTATCAATTTTTCTCCTTTATGTAAAGCACATATATAATCTTTTAAAAAACTTATTTTCTTTCAAGATTTTAAGTTGTATTGCCGTTTCTGGCACTTGAACGATCCAGCTGAAGATGTTCTCCCTGAAAGCGTGGACCCCAGCTCTGTCCCTCAGTGCCCACAGTGTTACAGGTCCTTCCACTCAGAGGCCCGCATTGTTCCAACCCCTTCAGAGAGCACGTCCCAGCGGCCTCTGCTTTTCCGTCCCCTGTGGAAATCAGTAGCTTTGGAGTCCATCATCACAGACTGTTATTTGGGTTGGTTTTCTCTCCAGTTCCAAGTGTCTTTATGTTCCTGTCTCAGGAGCGTTGCTGTGCCTTCCTGTAGCTCAGTGTCTTTGAGACGTCGCTTTGTGTGGTGGAGTCTGCGGGCCCTATCCCCCTCTTCCCAGTATGAACGGAATGGCTGAGGTTTTTTTTTAAGACTTTATTTATTTATTTTTAGAGAGAGAGGAAGGGAAGGAAAAAGAAAGAGAGAGAAATATCAACGTGTGGCTGCCTCTCACGGGCCCCCTACCAGGGACCTGGCCCACAGCCCAGGCCTGTGCCCTGACTGGGAATTGAACCAGTGACCCTTTGGTTCGCAGGCCAGCACTCCATCCACTGAGCCACACCAGCCAGGGCTCCTATCTCAGTTTTTTTTAGTGGCTTTAATTGTCCAGAACATGAGAACTTCATTAGTCCTTGACAAAATAAATGAGTGTACTTTACAAAACTGGTAGGTGATGCCCTTATTTTTATGTTTATTTTTTGCTTTGCAACCTCCTCACTGTCCTCACTTGGACCTCGTCCTGGGCAGGTGTAGCGACGTTGCCCGTGTTCCTTGCTCTCTCCCCCTCACAAGGTCGAAAGTCTCTGGCCTTCCCATCTTGGCCCCTCAGGGTCTTGTCTCTCATCTCGAGGTGAAATCCGATAACCACCTCCATTGACTGGGTTGTTACTAATCCTGCAAGCCTGAGTGCTTCCTTCCCTCCTTCCACAGAAGATTCCTCCTCAGCCAGAGACATTTGCGTGGACGCTGTAATTGTACCCTGTTGTTGATGCATCACGGGCCCTCCCCGACGGCGGGGTTTGTGCTGATGGAGTGCGCTACCGAGGGAGGGGGTGAGAGGTTGTTTCTGGAACAGCCTGACTCTCAAATTTTGACTGCGGGTGTCTTTATTCTTGAGTTTACCCAACGGTACACTGTTCTGCTTGGGGTAGGACATTGAACCTGCTGCATTTACTAATTCTGTAACTTCGGCATTACATTGTTTTACATTGTGTCACATTTTATTTTTGATAAAAACGTTGCATCACATTTTGCCGAGAACATAACACAGGATGTCTCACGACATTTGGGAAGCTTCATGCCGCTTTCCTTATAGGTAAAAGAGTGACAATAAACCCACACAGCTTGCCTTCTCAAGTTCTAGGTAATTCGGATTAAAAAAAAATGAGTGTACTTTGTGAATCATACTGTGCTATAAAATGCATAGCATTATTGTTTGTGATTAAATGCACTCAGAATACAGTTTCCCATAAATACCCCAGATGATTTTCCTGCGTGACTTTCAGAACGTTCTATTTCAGAGTCTTAATCTTTGTTTGCTGGGGACTGCTGAGGATGTACCCGAGTGGTGTAAATTCCCAAATCCCGTCTGCGGGCTTGCTGTTTGATGAGATATGTGCATTCTCATAAAACAAAAAAAAAAAGTATGGAAATAAAAAAGACCGAAAATTCCATGTGGTATACTTTACAGCTGCCATCTAACGAAAACTCCCAAATACAGATGCTAATTGGACTTTTAATGAATTATTAAAATAAAAGTAATGAATATTCAGATGTGTTGCAACCAGTAGCTCAGTAAACTATTGTTGAGAGAATTTCTAAATCCTACATGGGTAATCATGGAAGAGCTTAAAAAATGTGTCAAAACATTTCAAGATTCTTCTTGGATTGATGCTGATTCTGAAAAGAAGTTAGGTCTGTGTCTTTCTTTGCGAGATAGCGAAGGAGACCGTCCTGGGGTGGGTCTCTAGCCGAGGCCTGAGTGTCCTAAGGTAAATGTAATGTATCACACCGGCTCCGGCTCTGCATGCTCCCGTCCTTTCAGAGACTTTCACAGGACAAGAGCTACTCATCTTGTCGGGGGTTTCTCGGGCATTGTCACCGGTGCCCCTAAAATCAGACGGTGTGGGCGCAGCGCGGACCGGGCCCACGGTGAGGCCCGCCAGACGCCCTCAGGTGTAACACAGAAGGGTGCGCCCGCACCATCTCTGAGCAAGATCATCATCTGCTGCAATGTTTTGAAAATAAAAATTACCGCAGAAATCGATGAGGCCCAAAATGTCAAGTTTTACATACGCACACGGTCGGTATTACTAATTCTTACTCTTGCCTCGGGCTCTTACCCGGCTCAGGACAACACTGGTGACCAGATAGGTGTCCAAAGCTGTACATTTCTACATGACCCCTTTTAAATTGGTTCCAGGGGTCCCAAATGGGAGCACATGTACGTGATCAGAACTGATGAAATAGTTTAATGTATTTTCTTTTTTTAAAAAAGATTTATTTATTTATTTTTAGAGAGGGAAGGGAGGGAGAAAGAGAGAGAGAGAAAAACACCAATGTGCGGCTGCTGGGGGCCGTGGCCTGCAACCCAGGTATGTGCCCTGACTGGGAATCGAACCTGCGACACTTTGGTTCACAGCCCACGCTCAATCCACTGAGCTACGCCAGCCAGGGCTGTTTAATATATTTTCGAATTGTCTCTTTTACTTTCAAGAATCTGTGAAGATTTATAGTATCGTCTTGGAGAGTTTTGCACAGGGGCGACCAACCAACTTCATGTCACTCAGACATGAGTGTCCTCAGCCAGCTCCCCACAGCAGTCCAGGGACCTTAACCTGAACGCAGTCACCGGGCAAGCCTCTGGAATCTTAGTCACAGACGGAACACCCCAAGGTGGCTCCGTCTGGGCCTGCTGCCCTCCAGGTTGGCCGCACCGCGTCTCCGCGCCCCGGGTGGGGTCTGAGTCTCCTGCCTGCCGGGGTCCCCTCTTCTCGGCTGCAGGAGTTGGCTGCCTCTGGGGGTCTTCTGCCGCAGGCGCTGTCGGGGTTTGGAGTGGAGTCTCCACTGTCCTCAGCACATCTTTGGTATTTGAGGGACTGCTTTCCATTCTTGGAGAATCTTTCCTTCTTTTTTGGCAGCACTCAAATTCACTCTTTTCCCCCCTCTTCTCTTGGAACTCCGCTGGTAATCTCTCAGGAAAGAGAGGATCTTGACAGTGCTAAGGAAGTCTGTTGATGTCAAACGGTTTCAACTGCCCTCTCTGCAAATACTATTCTTGAAGAACGTTCAAGTGCTTTTCTTCGGGGAGAAGAAAATGTTGGTAGAATAAACATAAATGATCTCTTTGACCTCTGCAGCGGTTTTGACATGTATGTGGGGTTAGGTTGATCCTAGCAGGTTCGTGGGCCCCTCGGCTGTCCTGACCCCCTGACCTTGGCGTGTTCCTGGTGTTTGACCGAGGTCGCTTTTGCTTTGCGTGTCTCTCTCTTCAGGTGTATGTGAATAAACGTACTTCTTACATCACTTGATCTTCTCTCTACACATGCACAGAACTTTTAAGACAGCAATCGCACTGAATCAAGATGTAATTTCCAGGTTAAAAAAAGAAGATGATTATTTCCGTAGTGGATAAGTGTGAAATAACAGGGGCCAGGCCATCTTTCCTGTTAATGAACTTGCCGAGCCCACGCAGCCCGGCCTGGGAAGACGGGGTGGGGTGCGGGCAGTGCTCCGGGTGCACACGCTGTCGGTGCGACGACTCACGGCCCCGCGCGTGCGTCTGAACTAACTCTCCGCGTCGTGTGCAGCACATGATGCCGTTTTCTGTTCTCACGATGTGGTTAGGGTATCAGGTTATAAAGTTCAAGTCCCCTTTTTGTTACTTGGCTATGTTATGTTTTCTAAGGAATAGTAAACAAAAAATATAGAACTTCAAATCACACGACAGAGGAAAATTAACTTTCATTATACTGACTGTGCTAGTTAGGGTTCTCTAGAGAAACAGAGCTAACAGGATAGAGGGGAAACAGATAGGTAAAGATATAAATGTAGTTATTTTTTTTAAGTTTCTACCTTATTGGCTCTTGGGGTCAGCATTCTTTTTTTTAGCATTCTTTTTTTTTAAAGATTTTATTTATTTATTTTTAGAGAGGGAAGGGAGGGAGAAAGAGAGAGAGAGAGAGAGAAACATCAATATGTGGTTGCTGGGGGCCATGGCCTGCAACCCAGGCATGTGCCCTGACTGGGAATCGAACCTGCGATGTTTTGGTTCGCAGCCTGTGCTCAATCCGCTGAGCTACACCAGCCAGGGTAAATGTAATTATTAATATAGATGTGAAGACTTATTTTGGGGAATTAGCTCAAGTCAGTTTACACTGATGGGTTCTGCTCTTTAAGGCAGAAAATGGCCTCCCTGCTACCTTCAGGGCGGGACGGGTCATTTTTAATCGTAAGGGGTGAACAGGAGCATTCTTTGTTTCTCCCGAAGCTGGCAACTGAGCAGTGCCAGGGATTAATTCAAGAAACCCTCTCGCTCCAGTGTAACTCCTGAAGTGAGCGACAAGAAGTGATAATTGCTAATGACAGAAGAGAAAAGGCTGCAGGACTCTTCAGGGATTCCTCATCACTTGTTTTAGAGCTGAATGGTGACCTCTTTAGAGATAAATGCTTTCACACTGTGTCTGGTAAAATGCTTGGCACATAATAATTCCACAGTAAACTCTTGTGCAGACGATATATGGACAAATAAATCAACATATTTTCCTTAGCATCCTAAATAGGTCTTTAAAGGAACATTACTAGTTTATACAAATTAGACTTTGCTGGTGTGCGAAATTGCACCAAGATTTTACCCAAAAGATTTACCAAGAATATGTAGAAACCCCAAGATCATTCGTTGTTCTAGGCATCTGTGAGGAGGTGCTACATCTGATGTTTTCAGTGTGACTTGTCTGTACAGGAAAATGACAGTAGGTATTACCTTCCCCCCCCCTCGCCCCCCCCCCCCCCCGTCAGAGCAAAGTAGAATAAATGGCAAGAGAAGCAAAAGCATTGCATAATTTCTTTTTTTTCCAAACAATTTTTTGGCTTTTTAAAAAATTTATTTATTTTTTAGAGAGGGAAGGGAGGGAGAAAGAGAGAGAGAGAGAAACATCAATGTGTGGTTGCTGGGGGCTGTGGCCTGCAACCCAGGCATGTGTCCTGACTGGGAATCAAACCTGCGACACTTTGGTTTGCAGCTTGCGCTCAATCCACCGAGCTATGCCAGCCAGGGCATTGCATAATTTCTGATTGCATTTTTCAAATTAAAGAAAGCCTTCCAATCTGTCCTTTCTCATGGTATAACACTAACCTTTAAAATGTCCTTTTCTGCCCTGGCTGGT
The DNA here is from genome assembly GCF_004126475.2 of Phyllostomus discolor. NCBI lineage: Eukaryota > Metazoa > Chordata > Mammalia > Chiroptera > Phyllostomidae > Phyllostomus > Phyllostomus discolor. The sequence goes on along the minus strand of NC_040917.2, from coordinate 22,479,789 downwards.
GTAGCTCAGTGGATTGGGTGTGGGCCTGTGAACCAAAGGGTTGCTGGTTCAGTTCTCAGTCAGGGCACATGCCTGGGTTGCAGGCCAGGATCCCAGTAGGGGGCGCATGAGAGGCAACCGCACATTGATATTTCTCTCCCTCCCTTTCCTTCTCTCTAAAAATAAATAAATAAAATCTTACAAAAATTTAAAAAACTGTCCTTTTCCTTCACTTCAACAGTCCATTACTCCTCAAAAAATAAATTGGAGTTGATGACATGTCCAGGCCAGTGGACGACTGGACAGCGGCAGCGTCGCCATCAGATGACCCATCTCTGTTTCTGTGTGCGGTGGGTGGCATTTCCTTCCGGGGAGGGGGCAGACACGTCTCACAGTCAGCAGGAGCTTTTCGAAGTGCAATTGTAAAGCGGTCATCACTGAAAATGATCTATTTCCCGAATGTCCTTGCTGAGCTACAGACTTTAACATTATTTTTATCATCCTGTGTCGTTTTACCATATCAATTGGGCGCATCTCAGACTTAAGTCTTAATTGATGAGACTGTATGATAAATAAGGGATAGAAAGGAAAAGTGCATATAAAATACATATATTATCATCTATTTTGCTTAAATGTGTCAGGCAGTTAAAAAGTATTCACCAAGTGCAGTTGGATATGTGTGAAACAAACCATCCTGTTGTGTAGACGTTTAATATTTAGAAATTTTTTTCTAGTCAGCCACATCTGTAGATTCCATCAGTTGATCTGTGTGTGAGTGTGTGTGTGTGTGTGTGTGTGTGTGTGAGTGTGTGCGTGAGAAGACGTGTGGGAGAACAGGACACTTCCCATTTGTAGCCATGCTTCCCTGCTCACCCATTCAGCTTGGAATTCTCTTTCCCAGCCTTATAGCGACATAATTGACATATAACATTGCGTAAGTTAAATGTGGATGATGGGATGACTTGGTATCTTTGTTATTGTGAGATAATGATCACAGTATTAGTGCACCTGTCCATCACCTCACAGAGTTACCACGTGTGTGTGTGTGTTGCATGTGTGTGTGTATGATGGCCTTCAACATGGAATGCACGCCTCTGACAGTCCGAGAAGAAATGGTGGGCCATCGGAGTCCGAGAAGAAACCATCAGAACTGCAGTTTGTGGTTATTTTTATTTAAGTGGAGATACACACAAAGGTTTTTTATATAAATAACACATGCGGATGCTGGAGGCTTCTGCCTGCGCAAGTAAAATTAAAAATCGTATTACTTATTATTTTTACTATTTAATTTCCTGAAGCTGACCTTCACAAAACGGACAAGCTGCTTAAAGAGATTCCTTCCAAGAAGCCTCGGCCCGAACGTACCCAGCCATCATCCCGGCTCCTTGTCTGATGTGTATGGGGCAGGTCAGGAAAAACTAATGCTTTCTAATCTAATCTTACTATCTCGTGGTACCTGACATTTATTTTTAAACATAATCACATTTTATTAGGTTTTTCTTGGATAATAGGGCTTTTTTTCTGCAGCGAGTAAGAAAAGAAGAAAAAAAAGTCAGGCCAAGGAGAGAGCGTTTTGAAGACAGATATGTGGAGATATTTTGTTGCAAACATGTCACCCATGAAAACTCCCGTTGCTCCTCCCGTCAAAGGAGACTTGGCAGCCGTTGTCGAACCTGTGGCTCAAGGAGTGCAGACCTGCAGCACCAATACCCACAATATCCTGGCCTAATTCTGTAGGGTTTGCAAAACACGCATCAAGATTAGTAATGCAGCCAGTGGTACATGTCTTCTATTCATATTTAAGTGTTTTTAAGATATTTTATTTAGCTGATATCCCCAAATGTCAGCTTTGAAACCCAGACACCAAAATATGCTCCACTTAGAAAATGAATTCTTTGGATGCTGTATGAAAATACTGAGGCATTTTCAGTAAGAAGGTTTTGTACACTTAGCCAATAAATGATTTCAGTGTTTGACTCATTTTTTACAAATGATTTTTGTGTATATGTTTGAATCTATGCAATTTATTAGCTTGATAGTATGTGAAGTTTGTGTTAAATAAATGCATATACTGAGTGTGCATTCTCAATTATTTTTCTTTTTCTGACAGAAATGAGTTCAGAAAAGTTTGGAGACCACCAGGAACAGTCTCCATAATCAATTTTATTGATTATGCTATTACAGTTGTCCCATTTCCCCTCCTTCACTCCCTTCTACCCTGCACACCCCCTCCCACCCACATTCCCCCCCTTTAGTTCATGTCCATGTGTTGTAAGTTCTTTAGCTTCTACATTTCCCATACTATTCTTGCCCTCCCCCTGTCTATTTTCTCCCTACCATCTATGCTACTTATTCTCTGTACCTTTTCCCCCTCTCTCCTCCTCCCACTCCCCTGTTGCTAACCCTCCTTGTGATCTCCATTTCCGTGGTTCTGTTCCTATTTTAGTTGTTTGCTTAGTTTGTTTTTGTTTTAGGTGTGGTTATTAATAATTGTGAGTTTGCTGTTATTTTACTGTTTATATTTTTGTCTTCTTTTTCTTAGATAAATCCCTGTAACATTTCACATAATAAGGGATTGGTGATGATGAACTCTTTTAACTTGACCTTATCTGAGAAGCACTTTATCTGCCCTTCCATTCTAAATGAAAGCTTTGCTGGATAGAACAATCTTGGATGTAGGTCCTTGCCTTTCATGACTTGGAATACTTCTTTCCAGCCCCTTCTTGCCTGCAAGTTCTCTTTTGAGAAATCAGCTGACAGTCTGATGGGAACTCCTTTGTAGGTAACTGTCTCCTTATCTCTTGCTGCTTCTAGGATTCTCTTCTTCATTTTAATCCAGGGTAATGTAATTATGATGTGCCTTGGTGTGTTCCTCCTCAGGTCCAACTTCTTTGGGACTCTCTGAGCTTCCTGGACTTCCTGGAAATCTATTTCCTTTACCAGATTGGGGAAGTTCTCCTTTATTATTTATTCAAATAAGTTTTCCATGTTGCTCTTCCTCTTCCCCTTCTGGCATCCCTATAATTTGTATGTTGGAATGTTTAAAGATGTCCTAGAGGTTCCGAAACCTGTCCTCATTTTTTTTTTGAATTCTTGTTTCTTTATTCTTTTCTGGTTGGATGTTTCTTTCTTCCTTCTGGTCCACACCATTGATTTGAGTCCCAGTTTCCTTCCTATCACTATTGGTTCCCTGTATATTTTCCTTTATTTCACTTAGCATAGCCTTCATTTTTTCATCTAATTTGTGACCAAATTCAACCAATTCTGTGAGCATCCTGATCACCAGTGCTTTGAACTGTGCATCTGATAGGCTGGCTACCTCTTCATCACTTAGTTGTATTTGTTCTGGACTTTGATCTGTTCTTTCATTTGGGCCTTTTTTTTTGTCTTGTCGCACCTGTTATGTAGTCAGGGGCGGAGCCTTAGGTGGGGCAACCCACATGGCTGCATTGTGACTCTGTGTGTGGGGGAGGGGTCCGAGAGGGATCAATGGCACTTGCTCCTCTCTCTGCCAAATTTCAGTCACGTCTCCCCCTTCCCACAAGCAAAGTGGGCCCTTCTGCTGCTGCTTCCCGAGTGGGTGGGTTTGTGTACGTCCTGGGACCCTGTGGGTCTCTCCAGTGAACAGTCTTGCGAGGCTGGGCATTTCTCCTGGCGCCTTTCAGTTGGTGTTTTGAGGCTTTATTTCCCCACGCTGGAGCCCTGGGTTGCACGGTCCGTCCTGCTCCCCCTTCATTTCGCCGGGTTTATCTGCTCGAGAATGTGGGACCCCCGGGTCCGCCAGCCGCCACCTTGCCAGGAGTCCTCTCTGACCGGCTGCCTGACTCCACCCCTCCTACTGGTCTGGATGAATGTTTCTTCTTTAACTCCTTGTTTGTCAGAGTTCCATACTCTTTGATGTTCTGTCAGTTCTGGTTTTTTTTTTTTTTTTTTTTAATTGTTGTTGTCCTTATTTTGGTTGTGCGAGGAGGCACAGTGTGTCGACCTGTGCTTCCATCTGGGCTGGAAGTCTCAAGAGAGTTTTAATTACATAGATCTGGGAATGCCAAGTTCTCCTTTTTGTCTGCAACGTAGTCTGTAAGTCGCCTACTTTTTGTCTCTGGTTTTATTGTCGTGTATTTTTTAATTGTTCTATATTCTTTAAAAATCATATTTTTTTCTTTTGACTTCTTACTAGATTATTCTTTGCATCTTTTGTAGGAATACCTCATTATCACTTAGGTGTGAAAAGTGTTTTTCCATGCTCTCATCTTCTTCCACAGCTGGGGGCCAGCTCCTGGTCCGCACATAATTGGGAGTCCCTCAGGCCACGAGACACGCATGGCACCTCCCTGCTGGTCCCTGGAACAGGTCCCCCATTTCCATTCCCCGGGAGGATCGAGCTGAGCTATTTTTCCTTCTTCACCTTCTGTGAAGCCTGCTCTTAAACCTCCAGCTGGCCCACCCCCGTCAGAACATCTCCGCATTCATAAATAACACAAATCCACCCGCATGCATCTAACTGAGTCCTCTCGGGTCACTGCAGCAAGTACCAAGATGCCAGGGGGTGCCGACACCTCTCCCCCCGGAGAGCGCGCTCTGCAGAGGTCTGCAGCGGGACTCCTAAATACTTTATTTGTAGAAGTGCATTGCAAAAACATTTTACTAAGAAGAACAGCTTGGCCTTTTTCATTTTGCCATTTTTTGGTTTATGATTTAAAAGGGTTGTATAAAAGAAGTATGCATTGTGAATGGATTAAAGGCACCTGGATTAAATCAATACATATATACAGACAAGTACAATAGTTAAAAAAAAGTAGTGGGAAAGGAAGGATTTTTTCCCTTTCCTGTAGCCGCACTACTGAGCATAAATAAGACGCAAAATGCAAGAAATGGGACGGCAGCTTCTTCCAGTAAATCCCAGGCGTCGAGGGGAGGCTCGCAGCCTCCCACGCGGAGGGCCACGGAATCGCTGGGACTCCCATCAGGGCCACACTCCGGCGGCTGTCCGTATAAAACACCCGAACCGTCAGGAATGAAACACATGGGGGAAGTCCTGGGGGGGAAGTGAGGGGTCAGGAGTTGAAAGGCGTTGGGTTAATTAAGTTGTGTATCGCTCTTTACTGGGGCTGCCTCGGAAGTTTCTCCAGGTGCACTGTCCTGGGAAAGGGGGCCCGGATCCCTGCCGCGTTTCCATAGTCTGAAGAACGGGGTGAATGTAAAATTCAGGCAGTCACAGTGCCGCGTTACTCTGATCGTGTTAAAATTCTGTTATTTTTTAAAAAAATTCATGTTCTCATGGAATGTTCTGGTATGTTACATGATTGCTTGCTATCCTACTCATATAATTTTCCGTTAGCATTTTTCCACAAACATTTATTGCAAAATGTATTTCCTTGTAGACTGCATCCAAGTCTTCAAAATTCCAAAACAGTGTGTTCCGTTCACCTTGTGAGTCATCAGATAACGGCCCCTGCCAGAGGTAAGTTCTTTCCTTTCTCTCCCAGAGGTAAGATTTCGCCCAGAAAGACCAAAGGTCTGATCTGAAAAAGCAATCTCCTTCTTCCCACCTTTTCCACGCATTTCCTAAACTTAGAAATATGTTTAGGTTGCTGGCAGTGTATTGTATCCAGAAGGAAACTTGACATTTTTTTTTAGAGGTGAAAAATCTGAAAGTGCAGAAAACTCAAAATAGCACTTACCTTTAAGATAAGCGGAACGTATTCAAATGCAAAGCGTCGTTACCCTTTTGATTAGTGACTCCCTGCAATGAAACTCGTGGTGCTGGGGCTGCTCCGGGACGGCTGCCACGCGAAAACAACCGCAGCGACGCGCGAGCGAGCGCCGTGCGAAAGTGATAACGTCGTCTTAAATGTCCTTTAATGCCATTTAACTATTTGAAGAAAAAAAAAGCCATGATATTTTCCATAGGAGCTTTTCCAAATCAAATAGGAAGTTTTTTCTTTCTTTTTTTTTCCTTACTAGCATTGCCCAGAATTTAAATACATTTACTTTAAATCAGGGCACTGGTTTGTCTAAAGAGAGGAGAATAAACTAAATTTTAAGTATTGTTTCGTTACCAGATTCTCTTAGGCCATCAACTTAAATAAGTGCAAATATAAAATTCTTTTCTTTTCTTTTTTATTCCAAGATTTTATTTATTTTTAGAGAGGGAAGGGAGGGATCAATGTGCGGTTGCTGGGGGTTGTGGCCTGCAACCCAGGCATGTGCCCTGACTGGGAACTGAACCTGTGATGCTTTGGTTTCCAGCCCGAGCTCAATCCACTAAGCTACACCAGCCAGGGCAATATTAAATTATTTTCTAATCTGCTATGGTTGAAGTTCAAAACATTATCTGTGGACAAAAAGGGCAGGTTAGAGTAGAGAGGGGATGGAGCTGCATTCAGAAACGTGGTTAGTTCTATTGTTTTATATTCCAGCCTAAGATCTTGTGTGTGGACATAATTTTCTTTGGAAGCAGCGTCTCAGGTTAGGTGAGGAGAGGAGGGGTTCAGCTGAGGGCAGGGGCATTCGGGGAGACGACAGCGAGGCCCCAAACAAAGGAGAACTCAGCTGATCTAAACCACCTTGAAGAACAAGCGAAGTCCAGGACTATCGAGAGGGAGAACACAGAGAACTCTGTCCAACTCCTTCCCTGAATTCTCATGATGCTTCTAAAAAGTAACAGGAGCTGCCAGGCATCAGACACTTCTGTGGAGCCCAAACCACTGAATTCAAACGCAAGTTTATTTACTCGAATTGTACATGGAACCAAGTAAAATAAATAAACAGAAGATCGACAAATCAGCACAATGAAATGCGCTGATTAATTTAAAGACCCTGAGCCAGAAGACCTTTGCTTTGTATTGTTGACAGCTCTAGTAAGATAAATATTATTTAACGTGAAGCAGCATGGAAATGTTATTTCCTTGAGCATCTTCTTGTCATCTTGGATAAGAAAATTAAACCCTCAGGACCAGGATACATCTGTGGAAGTGGAGATAAGGAGTTAATATCTCAATGTCTTGGGGATAAGTGAGATGATATGTACCAAGTACCCGGCAAAGTTTCTGGAAAATATGCCACCCAACATGGATAAGGGCCATCTCCCTGCCGTGCCTAAGGTGAACGTGCATTGAGTAAAGACGTGTTTGTAGAGCGTGGCCTTACGGACAACTTTGCATGGACCCACAGAGCTTCATCTTTGGTCCGGGCATTTACAAAGAAGACACTCAGTCAAGGACACCAGGCACAAATGTTAAGGACACACTAAGTGGCCAAGTGAATGTTACCTCTGTAGCCAACCAGCATTACTTAGGTTTCATCGGAAAGCCACCTGGATTTTTCCTCTACCACTTATGTATGTATGCATTCCACAGATATTGACTCAGTGCCGGTTCTGCGTCACGCACTGCTCTGGTACAGGAAACCAGGACTGCCCCTGGCAGAGTGACAGGCTTAGGGTGCAATGTGCAAGGGAGTCCTCACTGAGCAGAGGATATTTATGCAGAGATTTGAAGGAGGTGCTGAAATGAGCAGCGGTGAGCCTGAGGAATAGTGTTCCAAGCCCAGAAACTGCCAGGCCCTCATCCTAAAGTGGAAGCAGGCGGACACATTCCTGGGGCGCACAAAGCACAGGCAGACCAGGGGACTGGCGGTGAACGAGGGAGGGAAGAATAAATAGTGGGGATTAAAGACAGACGTAACGCAGGCTGGACCACACTCCCAAACCCTTGTAAGGACGGCATCGAAGGTCAGGAGCAGAGCTGAAATGCACGTTCTGGGGGCCAGCATGTTGTCAAGCATCTCCAGGGCAATCGTGAGGAGAACAGCTTGAGTTCATGCACACCTCCCCTTTACATTTCAGAAGGAGAGGACTTCATTTAATCCTTTTTTCTTTGTTTCTTATTCCTGAAGAATGAGACTGGGGGAGTTAACCTAGCCTCCACCATACCGAGAGACACTTTTTCTTCTATTTTATAAATATCCATCTTAAAGATCCTTACACTGCTGAAAATATGCTCTGGCCACAGGGCTGTATGGACTCCAGGGAGACAGGATTGACCTGTGAATCCTTTCCTCCTGACTGACGGATTCTTGTTCGTGTTCGTGGACACGCCTCTGCCGTGGCGCGAGGTTTGCCTCCTTTCGTCTCCCGTCCACGTGGAGTCCACTGGAGACGGACCCCTGGGTGCGTTCCTCTGGAATCCGTCACGCCCGCCCGAGCCAGGGTGTGGCTCAGCTTCACGTCGCTTTCCTGTGTCCAAACTGTTCATCTTCAAGATCTAGTGTGGCTTGTTTGGAACCAGTTTTCAAAAGAAGATTTAAAACAGTGTGTCTCTCCCAACGCTACCTCGATGGCAGCTGTTCCAGAGCACAGACGGGTCACCTCTTCGTTGTCTGGGTCGCTGCGTACCTGACCGAGGACTGTTGTCACGAAGGGGCTGTCATTGCTAAAGTTATTGCACCTGGAAAGAGCTGAGATGTACTTGGAGGAGGACACATGGCACGAAGATGCTGTTTGGGGTAATTTTTCTGGACTTGCCTCTGAGAATTCTATTTGACAGAGAAATTAAGTCATTGTTTACCGCGGAATGATCCCAAGAAAAATGAACATTGCTTCTCTCTGCGAATGCAAGTTGATGTGGGGAAGGTTGACGGAATCAATGAATCACTGCCCTAGTATGTTTTTGCTACTTCAACAGAGATCATTAACCTAATGGATTATATTTTGTAGTGGATGGTTTTTTTTTTTTTGGAGTTCTGTGTACTAAAATAACATGTGGCACCTTCTCACTTTAATGGTCACTTAACCTTCACTGTGTAAAAGGCTTGAGTGAATTTAAACATTTGTATTAACATCCATACCCGTCATCTCAGACACTAAGTAGCTAATGGTGGCAGCTGGCTGTACGATACAAGTAACAAGCGTTAAAACACGGGACAGCGGGCCCCAACTGAGGTTGCTTATGGGAAGCCATATGTTGCCTACCCAGACTTAACTTAGTTATAGTTTCAGTTCTCCCAGAACTGGAGTGTTCAGTCCATCCACCAGGAAACACTTGGCCAGCGCTAGTTAGGGCATCTGCTGATGGACCCTGCCACCCCGTAAAGGAAAGTAACTTTGCAACAACCAACCCGCTTTGCACCGTTTTGCTGAGCACAAGCTGTTCCTCTCCCTTCTGCCTATAACAGGCTTTACTTCTGTCCAGCTCCTCGGCGCTCCTGTCTTCTAGTTGCTTAATTCAAACGCTGTTTGCTCAAACCCTTAACAACTTCAGTATGCCTCTGTTTACCACTTAACGCAACCCTGGGTGGTTGGCATGGTGGTATTAGAGACTCCTCTATTCTGATCTGAGGGCATTTTTATTTTTGGAGAAAGTGGAAAACAGAAACTTTGCCCTCAGAGTCCTATCTGGTATTTCTCATTCATTGTTAATCGTTCAGTCCTAGTTACTCCAGCCTTTAGAGGAAAGTTACGATAAAGGGACCTATAGTTATATAAAGACTTATTGTGCTACTTTTGAAAAAAGGTATTCATAGTTTTAAAGATTAAGGATAACATTTATTTACACATCAATGAATCACTGATAGTAGCTTTCTTATGTAGTGCATACATTATTTTGGAGAAATCCGGTAATTTGTTAATTCAAGAAACATTTATTAAACACGTATTCATGCCAGACGTTTTTCTGGGTTACAACAAGCGGAAGCAGACCTCTCACCTCCCTGAGGTGACAGATGAATGAATAAAACGTACAGGTAGATACTGTTCAAGGTAGAGGAAAGTGTGTAGAACGGACGATAACACCCCCAAAGCACGGGGCTTGTTCGGAATAAATCTGGACGGGGGCCTGCGCTGCATCGCACATGATAAAGAGAGCCGGTGGTGGGTAGTTCAAGGGCGTGAAGAACTACGCAGGTGCTGGGCGAGGTCAGAAAGCAGAGGTGACTGGAATTGTGTTTCACAAGCAAACAGCGGGTCCTGGGGCTGCATCTGAGCGGTTGGCACAATGTGGTCGCTGATGGAGAGCCTTGCCTGGGACCGTGGGTGCTAGAGCAAAGCAGAAGGAAGAAGCTAAGCACGTGCTCTGGTGAGCCAGCAGGGCGTGCGGGAGGTGCTGGCTCCGAATCCAGCTCAGCAGCGAGATGCTTTGCGGGGTGGCGGGGGGAGGGGCGCGGTCTACTCCGGTCTAGAGGCAGGAGGCCAGGGCAGGGTATTGGAGGGTGGGGAGTGCACCCGGCCCCTGACATCCAGCCATGCAGACGCCCGAGCCGGAGGGCTGTCAGTGGTCCTCCCTCCGCACTCTGCCAAAGGCAGGCTCGCTGACGGAGCTGGGGAGGGCTGAAGCGGGCACCACCGGCCCAGCCAGTAGCCGCACGGAAACCCTTCCCCAGTTCTGCGGAGATGCGCCTTTGGCCAGACCCCCCGCGGATGGTGAAGTTGAGTTTAAGTGCCCACGTCCACCAGAAACCTGGTGTTTTAGGAACTCTTCCCTAGCCAACAGTTTTTGGGATTTGGCCAGAATTTTGATTGTCTGAATAAAAAGGTTATGAATTTTTAACGAATGGTGGGATTTTAAGTAGAGAAAAAAATAGGAAAATGGAGCTAAGGAAAGTGAGACATAATGATTTTTCAATTATTTTCTCATTTGTTTTAGTACCCCATTTCAAAGAAAATGGATCCATTAATCAAGGAAAGATGTTTAGTTTTAAATATATTTCCAGTCACACAAGACTATATGTTTTCTGAGTGTATCACGAACTGTCATAACTCCATAGATTTTATTCTATTCTCTGAGTCTCTTGCTATCTTTCTATCTGTCTGTCGTCTATCTATCTATCTATCTATCTATCTATCTGCATTTTGCAGGTACTACGTTTTACCCATCCTCCTTTGCTCCCCGGAAGGGGCTCCTCATCCACTCCATCTTTCCTGAGACCAGGGAGAATTTAATGCACCACAATATAATGTGAGTAGGTTTATCACGCCCCTGACTTTTGCTTTTCCTATTCCTGGAACTAGAGCTTTGCCTGTCTCTTTCCTAATCCAGACTGAGCAACTTTAAGAGCAGGTTACACTTATTGAAGGCTTATCAGATGCGTTATTTCGTTGTTTCATTAAATCCCCGAAAGACCCCGTAAGGGAAGCACTATTTTTAGCCCCATGTATAGATGCAGAAACTGAGGCACAAAAAGGACTTTCTCGAGATCGGTGCAGCAATGCCGAACAGGTTTCTCAACCCAAGAAGTCTGACGAAAGAAGGTCTCTGACCCACTGAGCTTTAAAGGACAGACTTCTAAAGGAAAGAAAACTTCACCCCTGCGTAAGGACACGACAACAAAGGCCATATTTTTAGGTGTGAAGCAGTAAGAGAATAATTCATTGATGCCGAACCACAACATGGGTTTCCTGTTACGCTGTCACAATCAGCAGCCTCGTTGACTCGCCATCTGTATAAATGACACGCAAGGCTCATTACAAGTTTATGGTAATTTTGTCTTGCATTTTCTCACTTTTTTTCAAATTAGGTCACAAACATACTTTAAAACAGCCTTGAAGTGAGAGATACAACTTTCTAAAAAATCATTTCTTGATCAAAATATAATCTGGACAGGTTGGGGTGGGCTGGGCTGGGAGTAAAAGACAGAAAACTGTACTTGAACAACAATTAAAATTAAAAAATGTAAAAAGAAATTGCACTTGAAACTGATGGAATTGTATTAATCAGTATGACACCAATAAATTGAATGCTTTATATATATATATATATATATATATTCTGGACAGATCTCTATATCCGTCATCTAAGACCTTAAATCTGAGATTTTCCTTTTGATTATGTCCATGTTGATAAGGAAATTAATATGCAGTTATTTTTAATTGCATTAGTTTTTTTCATGTATGTATTGTGTAATGTAGCTTTTTTTACTGGATTTATGTGCTTTGTTCCTGAGGAATGAATGAATGCACTTTATTTTATTCATTTGCAGTATTTGCTCCTGGAAGATACAAGACTCAAAAGTGCCAGATATTTTACAAGACGTTTCAAGCAAACGTGAATGTTAATACTAACAACCAGGTGAGATGAAAGACCGGAAGCCTGTTTAATCCTGTAGCGGGGCCCCTGCTGTCGTGCAAGAGGGACCCGTTTCTCCATGAGGAGGAGGTGCTTTCCGAGTGACGGGCCGCCTTGGCGGGTGCCCGGGGCCCGCTTTCTGCTCCCATTGTATCTTGGCGTTGGGGGAACGCTTTCTTCCCAGCGTGAGAGTGTAAATATTTTCACAGTGTTCTTAGCAATTTTCTTTAAGGAGCACACATGCAGAAAGGGATATTATTAATTCAAAAGTTGTCTCTCTCTGGAGCTGGGTTGTGATACAAACAACGGAAGTGAACGAGGCCTCCGCGCCTCTCCTTCTGATCACAGTAGTTGAAGAAATATATATATATATTCATATGTCTACATATAATACATATTTAATGTACTTATTTGTGTGTGTTTATACCTATAAGTACATCTTACATAAAATAAATTTATACTTTGAGTAATATGAATATAAAAATATAGGTACTTTACATAAAATAAATACACAGATATGTAAGAGGGATTGCAGAAAAACTCTAATTAGTAATAATTTTATTGTAAGCCCTGGCTGGTGTAGCTCAGTGGATTGAGTGCAGGCTGGGAACCAAAGTGTCCCAGGTTCGATTCCCAGCCAGGGCACGTGCCTGGGTTGCAGGCCAGGGCCCCCAGCAACCACACATTGATGTTTCTCTCTCTCTCTCTCCCCCCTCCCTTCCCTCTCTAAAAATAAGTAAATAAATTCTTAAAAAAATAAAATAATAATTTTATTGTTAACCTTCCATGTGAGAAAAAAAGGAAAGTTTCTGATAGTGAGAGTATATTGAGAATATTCTACACCAAGGGATTTTTATTTAATCCATTAGAAAACACTTTGATATTCGAGTCTTCGATGTAGTTATTCTGCTGTTCACTATTTTGGAGGTTGCGGGTCAGGTCGTTTACACGTGAATGGGAGAGACCGGCTGAAATGTAGCAAAGAGGGATGTGTCAGGTGAGCGCGTCTCGGTGCCCGAATTCTGATGCCAAGGCATCCCTGCGAGTTGACAGTTCGTGCTGAAAAAGACCCGCGGGAGGGGGTGTCTCTATAGGACGAGATGAATGACGAGATGAGTGTGGTGTTTTGTCCGAGCGTTGCCCACAGGAGAGAGGTATGTGGGGAATTAGGGAGAAGCAGATTCCTAATGCGCCATTGAACGTTCCAATGAGCAATTCAAGGTGTGAGGCGATGACTGCCGAGTCTGTATTTCAAGTCACGTGTCTGTATTCTATGTGGTATTTCTGGTATGGAACCTATTGTGCCTTCAGAACAATTAAAAATGTTCTGTGACGCACCGGCATGCTCTCGTTTCCCAGTGAAATGCTTCCATTGTGTCCTCCCGATAGTTCCATTCTCTTCTTCGTCGCCGTGAATAAGGGAGGTATTTCAGTTTGGTATCCGTGCATCCTGTTGCATGTCAAACTTTGGTTTCTCTGGAGAGTGTTCCCTTCTCCTTCTGCCACCCAAGACTGACTGCCACGTCCTGTGAGACGCACCTGCCCCGTGGACCTGCGACCTGTTGAGGTGTTCTGTTGTTTTTGTTGTTTACTGGTGTCGGCGTTGCGGATCAAGTCCGAGTGGCAATTCTGAATCCCTTCCCCTTCCGCTCATGTCTTCCAGACTTTGTGCACAAGAGAAGACCATGCTTTCTCTCCAGAGCTGGGAGTTTTTCCCCCAGCCCATCATGGCTGCCGGTCCCATGAAACATGAATCAGTCCCACACAGACCTTCTTTGTTTTTTGATTACACTGTATTTTTGTTTTTCTGAGTACAGTTGGTACACCATGTCCGACCTGATCTAATGCTCTGGTGCCTGGAGTGATGGGTCGCTGACACACACCCAAGTCCCTTCCGTCCGGGCAGCCTGCATAGCTTATCCTGGGGGTGCGTCCACCTCATTGCTTCCTGGTTGGTTTGTGGAATCGCTAGTGAATGACATGTTAATGTCTGCCTGCTCACTTAGCAACCGTGTAGTAGGATTGCAAAGTCATCACTCATCATATTTTTCACATTTTTATTGCAAACATGTGGCATCCTTAACGCTAATCATAGAGACCTTTCATTCAAATAGGTGACCCAGAGATTGAGCAATGAACAAAATAGGCAGGCAATAGTGGGAAAAGAAGGGATTACATAAAACATGAGAGTGGGTATACCTTTAAATATAGAAAAAGTCAACTTTCCAACATGTAGATAAACTTGAGATGCCTTGTGAAAGTATACACTGAATCCTGGAGCACTTTGTAACCCACACATGTGAATTATTCTGGTAACACTTGGATCAAACCGATTTGCCTGTAACGATTGCACCGCAGTCATGGATGCAGCGTTATCACAACATTGTTTTTATTCCTTCTTCTCAGATGATTCATACGGATCGTTCAACTAGTTGCAAAATGTTAACTCCAACGAAGGGCCTTTTTTATGAGTTCGTAAAGCCTCCATAGTTCTCAATTTGCAGACAGCCAACATTGAAGATGTAGAAGTATTCACTTTTCTTTTCTGGTTTTTCACAATCTTTCGGTGAACATCTACCTACCTGCCCTCTAAACCGCCTGTGGATTTTTTTCCCGGATTGTGTGATCAGGAGCAGATCGTGTACGTTTTGTTTACCTACGGAATTCTGGACGGCCTCCAGCGCGGTCTCACGAGTAGATCTTTTCATGTCAGAGCGTGTGTGAGAGCGTGAGCAGGGGAAGACACACGTGGTCTGGGGACTCAGGACCCCTGGCCCTGCGCCAGCATTGTTTCGCTCCCCGAGCCTCCCCGGAATGTCAGCACATGCGCAGAGGTGCCTCCCGCGTGAGACGCTGCTGTGATCGGAAATTCGCCCCGGCTGTGCGAAGAAAGGCTTCCGCCCCGTGAGCCGGCCGGCTCCGGCCCCCAGCGCAACGGCACCTGGGTCACGTCTCTGAGTCAGGTAGCTGGTGTCAGCAGTTCTTCTTGCAGACCGCTTGGGAGTGGACATGCAGACCGTTCAGAAATTGTACATTTAGTATACATGTCCATGTAAAAATAGTATGATACATAGTGTGCATCATATATAACGTGTGTGCAATAGTGTGATATGCGTATCACATATGTGTTCACACCCACAAACACAGTCACACTCCATTTCACATGATGCCGTTCAAAAGCAAACATTCCCCAGCTGTGCTTCCAGTGAGTTTAATTAGGTGACCCTGGAGCCAGGTGTTCTGGCCGCTCAGTAGGGAGTTTGCATTTAGGAAAATGCCTTAGAAACAAACTGCTAAATATAGCTTTTTTCCAAAGGATGCAAGAGTCCAAGGAGCCATGGATTTGCACATTGCTTAGCAACATCATCGTAACGTTTCTGAAATTTACAAACAGGATGCACAGGTATAGTCCGGTAGTCGTTGCTGGGTCTCGTTGGGTGGCATCGGGGCAGATTTTCTGTTCCACTCGCTGAGTAAATTTAAAAAAAAAACACAGTCCAGGCAACCCATTTGCATGTCGTTTTGTTAAAGAGTCTATGTCTAAAAATAGTTGTGAGAGTTTCCCACACTCCGGATTTCTTGTCCGATTTGCCGTGACCCCGTGGGGAGAGGAGAGACTAGAATCTGGGAAGAAAGAACTAGGGTTGAAGCGAGTTTGGCGCGTGTGAGAAACGATTAGTAGTGATGCCGTGTGTTACCTGCCCCTCTGGTGCTGTGCTTGACCTGGCTGCTGTAAACAGAACAAAGAAAGTCATTTAAATATGAGCAAGAGTAATTGGATCAAGTATAAAAAAGGTGTTTCTGGTTCAAAGAAAAGTTAGACATGAAAGTGGATTATTGATGAGAGCTGTATTTTCCCATTCCCTGAAAATCATGAAATATGCACAGACCATGATTTGGGCCAAAAAGTTAAGATATAGATAATGGAGTAAGACCAATGACCAAATTCTAAATGACTGTCTCCTCTTTTACCTGCTTTGCACGTCAATGTTTCCTTTCCATTATATACATAAAAGAATTAACTTCAGGCAAATAGACACATACATGTTATGTCTACAGTGATTATTCTAAGAAAATCACAGTGGTTGGTGTTTTTTGTCAACTAGTCTCTTTGGTGCAGTGGTTCGGATGAATCGCCACACAGCCTACCTGACAGTGTCACAGCAAACAATCAGTCTTCTTGCTTGGGAAGTTTGAATGCAAAGCACAAAGTCACTCGTGTTAGGGGCAGAAGTTGACCCATTCACAGACAATCAGCCGTCACTTGCTGGGGGCACTGTTAAGAATTTGACCTTGTCCAGAAAGAGGTCTGTCCTCTGCAGTTAGCAGCTCTGTGTGACTGGTTGAGAATTGAGATGTGAAGGGTAAGAGAATGGGATAAATCACAACGACCCCTCGTTCACGGCTAGAGAACCTGGAGGTCAGTGATTTCATTTATGACCGTGAGGAAACCCGTGTAGAGACAGATGGGGGAAAATAGTCCTCGGTAATGAGGTTTCGGGCGTGATGGATTTGAACTGTCCACCAGATATCCGAGCGAGGGTCTTGCGTAGCCTTTGGATACACTCACAGCAAAATGATGCTCAGCGGAAGATGAATAGAGACTTCTCCAACAATTAATCTTACCCCGTGGTAGCCACACGGAGATTGCTCTCATCTCAATGGTCATTATTCCCAGCGCTTGGGCCGCCATCTACGTGGCACCGAATCATGATTGGCAGAGGCAGAAATGCTGAGAAAATGGAGCGATGTGATTTCTCATGTATAAAGGTAACACACGTGTGCACACTCACCACATTCTTTGACACGATAGTCAACCATGTCGGGTGTGTATCAACAAGCACTTTGATGCCTCAAGAGACACAAAAATAGAAAGCATGACATTCATCTGAAAATTACTCACACTGTTTTCATGGAGAAACTAGACACCCAGAGGAGAATCAGATAGTGACGAAGAGGTAACTATGGAATGCTGATATGTATGGCACGGGCATTGCTGTGATAGCATTTTCAAGAAGGGCTTGTTGAGGTGGAGTTAGAATGCTTTCCGCACGAGAGACAACGGTTAGGTCTGGGAGCTCAGAGAAGATTTGGAGAGGTGCAAAGGTCAGAGGAGACCTTTCCTTGAGAGATGTGCAGAATTGTGATTTGGACAATCAAGTGGGGAATTCAGTCCTTTCTTCCTCAGAGCCTGAAATCGGAGAAGCAGCAAGTCAATGAGTACGTGAGGGACCGCTCCGCGTTTTTGAGGGGATAACTGAGATTTTAGTGGCTTACTGTAAATCCTGAAGAACTGAAATGGAGATGATACGGCCATGAATACTGCTGAAGATTCCTAAACATATTTATGGGATGTGCTTCCTTTTAAAATTCTTTTTACAAGCCTACATACACACACCGAAATTATAACCTGTGGGCAGATAATGGAAGCTCTTGGTTCCTTTTTACCGAAGATAAATTATCCCGTTTTCTGTAACATCACAATAGTTTAGCATTGCTTAATCACTCTGAGCTTGAGCCTGTAAAGCACTTTACGTACTAGAGTTTTACAACGGCACAAATGAATGTGTAAAAGTCTTCTCCAACAAGTACATAAAATATGCGGGGCTGCAGGACCATCCAGGAAGAACAGCGGTAATGCGACCATCAAAGACTCATTCCTTTTAATGGGCTGGCTCTCCCCAGTAACGTCTGCTCGCTCTTTGAATTACCTGGTTGTTTTCCCGAGCCATTTGAACTCGTAAACGGTTAAACAAATTTTTCTCCTCCGGAAACAAGCACTAACTTCTGATTTCTGCACTGAGGCTCCTGGCACTTTCATACCCCCCTCTTTGGGGCTGGCGTAAACAATGATCTACGAAGCTAATGACGTTAATGATTTGTTCTCTCTCTCCTGCTTTTCAGAGCGGTGGCAGCCCGGAGCGTCTTCAGCGGGACGTGCAGGAGCTCTGGATTGGGGATGCGCATGCGCTGGGGAGGTGAGTGTAAGATTGCCTCCCTTCACTCACAGAATCAGTGCTCGCAGACGCTCTCAAGGTTAGCGCCTCAGATCTGTTTCAGTGGCGTTTGATAAACATTCATTCAACTTAGACACTTATTTACTGATTTGTTTGTTTATTACTTATTGTTACTGCTTGAGTCTGGGGCCCTACAGCTTAGACACACTATTTCCAAAGAGCCTTCAAAAATATTTCCAAATAGTGAGATAAGTAAATCTCTGGCTTTTGCATTTTTACAGCAAGATGCGGAGAGAAGTGAGGAAGGTTTCATGAGAGAAAAACTATCTTGGATACATGTTTGTTTTTTACTTGTTTAACTTTCAGGAAAAATGTCCTTTTTTAGCATTCTAGGTACAGTCATTCATATGATTATTACTGCCACTTTGTTTTCAAGACGAAGTATATTTATTAATGAATTTGCTCCCCTAGTGACTAACAGGAGAGAAAAAAAACTATGCAGTGTGATACTAACTGTAATACTGTTTGAAGTTTAAACTGTCAGATCTTTTTACAAGTTACTTTCACAGAAAATAAGCACTTACGTAGTGGCTAGGCTAGCAACAGAATGCAATGACAAACAAAGCAAATGAGTCCTCTTTTGACTTTCCAGAGATGCAGCGGGTTTGGCGTAAAC
This sequence comes from Phyllostomus discolor, assembly GCF_004126475.2. Classification (NCBI taxonomy): domain Eukaryota; kingdom Metazoa; phylum Chordata; class Mammalia; order Chiroptera; family Phyllostomidae; genus Phyllostomus; species Phyllostomus discolor. The sequence goes on along the minus strand of NC_040917.2, from coordinate 22,461,118 downwards.
CTTTGCTGACGTCAGAGCAAGTTCAGCTTGCCGGCCGTTCTCATGGACTCTGTGCCAGGCTGCAGGCTGGACCCCCTGGGAAGGAAACTGACGCAGAGAAGGGTAGGTAGGATGTTTATTCAAGAGTAATCATTGCTCACATTGGTCCTAGAAAAGGGCCTGCCACTTAGGAGGTGACAGTTTAATTTGCGTTCAAGTAGCGAAAACATGATAATCGGAGCCGAAAATGTTTCTCTCTCCCCAATTACTTTTGTCTGACACAGAGATGAAAGAGCAGAGTAAATTGAATAAAAGGAATTATAATCCTGTGAGAACTAGAAAAATCACATGAATAAATCAGCTATCTCAACGGCTTGTTAAAGATATGAAGAGGATGATTGCATTTTGACACATAACCCAGACATGGAACTGAACTTGAGCTTATGTGTGTGACTTGGTCAGTAACTAGATGCATGCGGCGTAATTCGGCAGCTTCGGGGGGCTTTGGACCCACATGGGCGACAAGTCGCGATGGTGATGGGAAGAGGGAGAAGCCCAACACGGCCCCCTGAGCCCCCCGCCTCGGAGTCTTTGTCCTGGAGCAGTGATTGGAATCAATCCTGGTGGCCCTTCACTTCCTGTTCAGTGGCTTCCATCACTTCTCCCCAGCGCTGGTGGCGATGATGACGCGCTGAGACGGTGTGTTAGCGCCCGAGTCAGTTGACCACGGCGTCCTGTTGCATTTAGGAAAGGAATGCAGGTGTTCCATGGCCGCTGCTGCAAGGATGTTGTTGTTGTTATATTAGTAATTTTTTTGGTCTCTGATCAGGTCTCTGGGTGGCACATTTCCCAGTTTGAAGTCTTCTCTTCCTTAGGACTGCGCTGAAGCAGTCACAGTTACGCTCAGTGGGTGCTCCCGCCCGCCCCCCTCCACCCCGATGTTTCAGACCTGCAGGGGCCCCAGCTGGGGAATTCTCCCGGAGTCTGAAGCTGTGGCTCTGAAATTCGAGTCAGTCTGGGTTGGTTTTTGATTTTCACTAATATCAACTTGGGAATTAACGGTTGTCTCACTGGGGAGGGGCTGTGTAAGACTGTGCGTGCGTGACAAGGACTTAACATCAAGTTTGCGTAAGGAAAACAAAACAGAATTAAAGTGGGGTGTATCTGCAGGAACCGAGACGTGGGCACAAACTCAGAGTAAGAAAGGAGCAAACAGGGTTCTCACTGGATTTGTGGTTTGGGCTCCAGGCCCTCGGACGCCGGGCTCTGCCCCGGGTCCCCCTGAAATATTCGAATGTGTTACTTAGAAAGCCAAATAACTCTTTTTCTTTGGCCTCAGAAGTATAATTAGACGATTTATGTAATGGGCATGATATTGTGCGTAGATAATTGGATGTTCTCCGTCTTCACACACGTGAGGACAAGTCAATCAACTTTCCACCACTCGGCCCTAAAGAAGAGGAACAGCGCCACCTACTGGAAGGTCGGCCGAGAAGCAGAGGGCAGCGACCACTCTCCCAGACCTGCTGACCCTGGGAGGGAGTCTGAAAGTGGGGGGACGCCAGGGGCACCTCTGTCTTCGCTTCTGTCTCCAGAACTATGTCCCCGACATCTGACACACGTCACATTATGCTGAATTTAAAACCAAAAGCAAGGAGCCTTCTGCCCCGCCCACGCGTGGGACTCTGGGGGAGACCCCCTCCTGGAGTGACCCCGCCGAACGGCGCGGGCACGCGGGAGAAAACAGCGGTGCGGAAGGCTTACGTGGAGGGATCGCGGAATCGTACACGCCTCCGATCATGTGAAAGGTATCGAGGTCAACGGTGCTGTCGGGCTCGAGAAAGCAATGAGGTCGCCCTTGTAAGGGCACAACGCTTCTCCAAGTGGGTGTTGCCCGGAAACCCGCCGGGCGAGAACCGAATGGCGATCACGCCCAGACCTCGGGAAAACACGCGGAGAGGGCCCGAGGGGGCGGGGCGGGGCGGAGCTCTCCGGGGTGGGATGCCCCGGGAGCTTGCCTGTCCTCGGGTCCCCCCACCAGCTCCGGGGAGTATAGGTTCGGGGCCACCGCCCCTCAGCACCCTGCAGCTGGAGAAACTTCCCTACTCTCTGAATCTACCTGAGAGAAACTGTTGACACAGAAAAAAAAAATACATTTAAACTACAAAGGATTAGATATCATTAGCAGGAGGGTTTAATTTTTTTTCCTTTTGCTTCCTGGCACTGGCGGGGGCGGGGGGAGGGCTTTGAGGAAGGTCAAGTCCCTGATAAATACCAGGGGGACTTTTCTGGCCACCTGCGCAGCAGTGGTGAATACAGTCAGAAGGGGTTACCCTTACCACAAGAACAAACAATACACGCAGAATGGTTTACTTCTCACTTAGGCAGCAGGTTGGCCACGGGGGAGCCCAGGTGTTTCTTCCCTGTGGTCACCCGGGCGTGCTGTGGCGGCCATGCACGCGCACAGCTGGCGGGATGCCTGCCAGGGGCGGGGGGAGGGCCGCGCACTGGCCGCGAAGTGCCCTGCTCACAGCGACCCTCCTGGCCCACGCCTCGTGGTTCAGGGCCAGGCACGTTGTTCCCGGTAGTGACAGTGACGGAGGGACAGAAGGCCAGCCGTGCGCCCAGAAGGGAGACCCGGCGCCAGTGACCACTGGGTGATGAGGGCCCCGGGGAACCGGCAGAGAATAAGGAATCACGTCGCTGCTCGGGTGCACGGGAGAGGCGGAGGGGGGAGGGAGGCACCGGTGCAGGGGCCGGGTCAGGCGCGTGTGTGCAAAGGCAGGTCTGACTGCTGAGCCAAAGGCGCTGAGCTTGAGTGTTCTCCTTAGCGAAGGGAGGGAGTTCCGAGGAAGGCGAGGAAATCTCCAGGGAGAGAAGGGGAGCTTCCTGCTCGTGGGGCAGAAGGACGTCTCCGCAGGGAGGCCGCTGGTGTTGCTGACCTCCGGCGCTGCTGTGAGCGGATCCTCAGTGGGGCCCAAAGCCCCTGCAACGGCTGCCATGACCCCGAATGCCTGTAGTGAAGGTTGGTGGTGGTTTGAAGAAAATCCAAGGGGTGGCGTTAAGCCTCTGTGAGGGACACAGGGAAGATGGGAGAGAGACAGAGAGGCTAAGGGAAGTGGAGAACTCAGTGGGTGCAACAAGGACGGGGGGCCCTGGTGACAAGGACTTCTCACCTCGTGACCAGGGTGTTGAATGGCCCACAGTGTGGGGTCGGGCACTTGGGACCATTTCATTTAAAACCCAAAGGCCTGACTAACTTCAGTGAGGATCTGAACAATATATCAATATATTCAGTAATAATATATTACCTCTTTGTGTTTGCAAGCTCAGAGTACATGCCTGTTACCGGAGACCAAAATAACAGTGAATAAGAGACTTTGTAGAATACTTAATAATCAAGAGAAGCTGTGCGTGTTTCCTGTATTCATAACAAAGGAAGCATGACAATTACATGAGAGAAAATTTTAAGTCTATTTTACATACTTGTTTTTCCAGACTACTTCTGCTCCGTGACTAAGGTAACCATGCAAAGAGAGATGCATAGGGCAGACACTGGGAACCCAGACTACAGAGAGCAACTTGAATGATTCAAGTCGGCCCAGTGGTAACTGGGACCTTCATTTTTTGTTGTTGTCACAAAGCCTTACCTCTGTGGTGATCGTGTAAAAAGAAGAGGTAGATCAGTTTTTCCCTTGACCCTCCTATGTCATACATGTTACTGTCCTTTCGTTAAGTTTATTGTACAGAGTGACTCAAAAGTAAGTTCACAGTTGTAGTGTCGCAGGTTCGATTCCCAGTCAGGGCACATGCCTGGGTTGCAGGACATGACCCCCAGCAACCGCACATTGATGTTTCTCTCTCTCTCTCTTTCTCCCTCCCTTCCCTCTCTAAAAATGAGTGAATAAAATCTTTAAAAAAAGTGAGTTTACAGTTGTGAGCTCACAAAACACAGAGTTCACTGTCCTATTATTATTTATTAATAATTGTATCGTTTTCCATACAGACCGTTGTAAATGATTTTTCCACTTTCACCTTAATTTTTGAATACGAAAACTTACGGCATAGAAAGAATGTAACTGCTGTCAATGCACATATTGACCAGGAAACACAGAGAAGGATACAAAACAGTCTGTGGACAGGACGAGGCAGGAGCAAAGCCAGAGGCGGCCCCTCCTGATCCTGAGGGCGGGTAGGGTCCAGCCTTTGCCAGGCACGTGGAACGTGTCTCGGGAACTTCAGTAACGACCACCGCCTCCCGCACTCCCTGTGTTTTATTCATTCTTTGTGTAGTCATCCTCACCATTATGTTATGGCTAGAACAACTTCCTCTTAGATTAAAAATAAATCACTCTTCTCTGATTGAACGAGTATTAAATCTTTATTTTGTCGGTAGTTTGTGCCTATTAGCATATTTGAAATGAAAGAAAAGCGTGTGCCCCCTCCTTTGATATTGTAAAAGGTAATTAGATGATTTGCTTAGAAATTGCTTTTCAGAATTAACTCTCTTTGTGATTATTATTTTTCCCCATGGCAGGACTTAGCTGGTTTAACGCGCTGCCAGCGCCTTTGGCAACAGCATAGAAATTCCATGGTGGGATGCGCCGGGTTTGCCCAAATAGAACTTGAGAAGTTATAGGGACAGATACATGCATTTCTGAAAATTGAAATTTTGTGAAAACTCTCCCTTTCAGTCACGTCCCTCGTCCACACAGTGCTGCCGGGTGTCTGCAGGGAAGTCGGGTCGGCGCGGCTGCTGTGTGCCGGGCCATCGTCCCCTCCCCTGAGGCCCTTCCCTCCTGGGGACTTGTGGGCGTCACGCTCACCCTTAACAGAAGTCTCAGGTTTGTCTGGCTGCTCTTTCTGGTTGTTGCACTGCCACTGTGACCCACACACTGGCCTCCTTGCCCCTCCCGCCTGTGGGCCCCTGTGTCTCCCCCTCAGACGCGTGAAGTTCCAGGGTCAAGGCTATGAAGGAGAGAGGAGTCCCTCTCTGCGTCCGAGCAGGTGGACTCTGTCCCTGTGGGGCAGAGTGGCCACGCTGACCCAAGCCCTCACCAACCCCAGCCTCGGGAGGTTGGGGCGAGCCCTGGGGGCTGTCCCCCGAGGGCCAGTGCCGTGCGCGTGTCTGGGTGCTCACATGTGTTGTAAGCATGTTGGCTTCCACAGCACAGCGTCCTGAAGGGGATGGGACCAGGGTCTCCCCCTTAGAGCGGGCCGCAGCCCTAAAACCATGGCCCTCTTCTTGTCCCCCCACCCCCCCACCCCCGGGCTGCCTTCCCGGTCCGCACGGCTGGTCATGTCTACATAGCTTCTTGCCTGCATTTTCCTTCGGGGCCCATTTCACTCTCCTAGCTCTTCAGCATGATTCAAAATACATTATGTGAGCACGTAAAAGATTTATGGGTTTGGATGAGAGTCAGGAGTAAATCTTAGCGTTATTTACCTTCTCGCTTTAATACTTATTATTGACTGCCAAGGAAAGGTACGGGTGACATTTGGAGTGCGGTTAACTGATTTGGAAGGAGCTTTTCCTTTTTTTTTTAAAATGTAATTCAAAAAGCTTTTAAAAGGATGAGTGGGCTTCACACCGCAGGTGGGGGATGGCAGCTGCTCGGGCAGAATGCAGATGAGCATGGCAGACACCTCCACGGCCCGCACGCTCCAGGAACGAAGCGTGTTGGGTCTGCCCGGTGACGGTGCATGTGGAATCACTGATTACTCTTCTCGCTTCCTGTTTTTCCTTTTCAAGTTCTGGCTACATTTCTTCTGTAGATTCATATTAATATAAGGCCGTTTGAGGTAAAATGGGAAGTTTGAATCTAAAATTCGAAATAATTGTAGTTTGAAGTGTTTCAAATTGGGGACTTCTCCTTGGTCATTTTTGACTAGGGAAATAGTGAACAGGGGACATTATAATGGGGAAAACTCGACATTTGAACTTGGACCTGACTTCTAATCCCATTGCAACCACTATCACCTTCAAGTAGTTAAAACAGGGGTGAGTATTTGAAGTAGTTTTCAGTGTAAAGTCTTTTTTTTTGCATTTTGTTTTTTATGATGGTTTCAAGATAATATTTAATGAAATAAAAATCATGTTACTTACTATGAGATTTGAGGTTATTAGGAATTTTTTAATAGTTCATTTTTTATTTCTCCCACTACCACTTATCCCCCCTCACCTCTTCCCCCTCCCCCACCCCTCCCCCCACAATCACCACACTGTCGTCCGTGCCCACGACTCCATTTTCTTTTTTTTTTTTTTTACTAGATTTCTCCACCCCATCCACCCCCTCCCCAGAGCTGTCAGCCTGAAAAAGTCAATTTCTGCTTTCCAGCTCAGACATTTATTCATTCGTTGAAACTTTTTCAATTTCTGCTCTGTGGGAGACCCCATGGTGGAGACAAACATGAATAAACAGTAGTTAGACTCTTCAAAGAGCCATTTGTGTAGCAAGGATGACGGGGGGTCAAGTAACAGCGACAACAACTGAGCAAAACTTTGTAAAGCGATAATTGCATCAGAATGTGATCGTTGTGTTCTTAGCATCGAGAGCATGTCCGAAAGTCGGGAGATGAAGTGCAGAAAGGGGGAGGACCCTGCATGTATCTTGAGAAACGTCTGTTACTTCTACAAAAGAAAAGAGATGGGGAGTTTCACAGCAAGACATGAGCCAAGACTTGGAGAACAGACAGGACAGGATGTGTGCAGAGCACAGCTTGGTTTTCAGTCCGGAGCGAGGGAGCAGGTTTGAGAACGGGGGTGGGGGGTGGAGGGGGGAGGATATGAGAGCTACACCAGCATGCTGCAAACAGGAAGTCAAGAGACGCCAGGAAGGCCAGACACTCCAAGGAAAATTCTCGGTGACGGAGCCAGGGAGCCCCTCTGTGCTGAGTGCTGTGAGCCCTGAACAAAGTGCATGCTAAGTATCAACTGGGTGGATGTCTTATCACCTTTAATTCTCCAAGCATTTAAATAAAGAAGGGGTGATTTGTTTTTCATTTTATAGATAAGAAAGCTCATGAGTAAAAAGCAGTTACCCGCTTGGACAAATCCACACAACGATGAAGTGTTAAGACAGAGATTTAAACTCAGCTTTATTATATGGTAGTTTTTATGCTTGTTGTGATGACACATTCCTTTGTGGACCAGGAGGAAATTCCAGGTCTGTAATATTTCGGGCTCGAAGCTGTGCTAGGACACAAAGCAGAGAGGAATGAGGCATCGATGCCAGGGCTGGGTCTACTACAAGGGTGACTGAACGCAGAGAGGTCACCACTGACCTGAGGCTGACCGCTCACCTGACCATTGCAGCCGCGCCCTGGGTAGGGCCAGTGAGCCGGGCAGGGGCTTCGGACAGTCTCGGTTGTTACAACAGATGTTCACACTGCCTGCCTTAAGTGAGCTAATTCGTACGGAAATAAACGTTTGAATCATTATTCTGAAAAGAGCCCTCCTTTCCTGGGCTGTGCAGGCTTCCCTTAACTGCTCTGTTGGAACCCACCTGGTGTAAGTCTGTTAGTTTATTCTGACTCACACCTTTGAAAAGACAATAAGGGATACATTAAGGTGAATGCAACCTGCATTTAACAAAACTCGATACTGCTGCCTAATCAGGTAAATACACATAAACACATACATTTATACCATATATATATATATATATATATATCATATATAAACTATACCAATGAGACATTCTCATAAACAAATGTGTAAGCATTTCCATATATACCTCCCCAGAAACCCCTGCCCCCTCTACATGGATGTTGTTAGTTTAAATTCACTTACGAATAACCCAGCACAACATGTACGTAGGTCTGCTGGCGTAGCTCAAGTATATTGTATGTTAAATAGAAGCCTGCCTGTTCTGTGTTAAATAGGCTACTCGATGAATTCTGTGCCTGGGGAAATCTTAGTTCTGAACACTCGACTTACTGATGAAATACTGAAGTATAAACCAACATACTCTATCCTGAACCCCCTAGCTCCACCACATTAAAAAAATAAACATATTGTATATATTCAAATTCTCAGACTGCAGTTGCCTGCAGGTAAATGAAACCAGGGAAAGCACCATAGATATGGGGACTGACTTAGTGTAGCGTGCCTCCTAGTGGGCCAGGCCAAAGTTTGGTCACAAGATAAAAAAATATATAAGGTTGTACTTGAGTTTACTGTAGTATGTGAAATTATGAAACCATAATGAACCATGAGTCTGAGGCCCGTTGAAATGAATGTTAAAATGATGCCTACACAATGCCAGTTAATGTTCATTTCTTGAACTAATCACTGCCTCACATTTTCATAGATGCAGAAAGATATTTGATCTGATGAAGTCACCAAAAATTAGGTCTGTTCTGAAATAGGACGCCACGGCAGTAATTTGGATATTGGGTAAGGGCGATTCTATAAATAGGGACATTAAAATGCCTTTTGTTCATGCTAATCTCCTTTTGTATTTGCAAAGTGTGCTTTCTTCAAGAGGCTTAAAGGGCTTTTTAAAATTATCTTTGTACTGCTTCACAGTAACTCTGTGAAAAATGAAAGATCTCCCCTCTCAAAAGTCACAGGAAAATTTTCTCTGTGGGAATAAATGATCTAACATCGAATAAATAGCCCCCCTGAATCTGTTGCTCCCTTTGTCTGCCTCAAAGTGAGCAGCCAGATCAATGGTCCCATTGAACTTTGCACTGGTCTGCAGTCATCTGGTGTATTTGATCAATTGTGGGTGTAACATTTAAAAAGGAAGAGTCGATCGTGTTTAATTTATCATTTCAAGTACCCCCAGCATGTCTTACATGTTCATGAAATATAATGGTTGCTCAATAAATATTTAATACCTGAAATAATATCAGATGGTGGCTGTATAAATGCCACATAAAGGGTTGGGAGATGGAAAGAAATTTTTTCTGTGACATGACAGACTCCCACAAATGTATCGGTAGGTCAGGAATCCGGGTAGGGCTCTGCAGGGCTCTCTGCTGAGGGTCTCACTGGGCTGAAGTCAAAGCATCAGCCAGGGCTGTGCAGCCACGAGAGTGACTATGTCATCAGATGTGCAGGTTACGCCCACATTCAAGGCTAGGCGACTGTGCACCAGGCAGTGAGAATCTTGCAAAACTCGAGCGGCTGTCTTAGAATTCTGCCACACACCATGAATAAGTGTGTGTGCACGCACAAGCAAATGCACACGCACACACACACACACAGGCCAAGGCAAGGGGCGCCTTCATTTAAACACTGTTACTGTTTCTTCACTGTTCTCTCCTTTTAGGAGTAGGGATAGGAAAAGAGGATCCACGTTTGTGTGTGTGTGTGTGTGTGTGTGTGTGTGTGTGTAGTTCAGTTTGGAAACTGACCTGCTTCCTGGAACAATAGCTAACGTGTGTTCAGTGCTTGCATCATTGCCAGGCATTCACCTACGTTCTTTAGATGCATTCGTTCATTCATTCCTGCAGAAGCTGTGTAAGGGGGTACCACTATTGATACCATTTTTTAGAGTTGAAAAAGAGGCACAAAAAGATTCAATCGTCAGTGTCAAAACACTGGTAAGTGGCAATGTAGAACACTAAGCTTCACATGTACTATATCCTCAGTAAATGTAGCCATTCATTTGATTGCTAACGCATATTACCAGACAAGACAAGGGCATATAAAACCAAAAGGACGTGAGTAACGTGCATTCGTCTCACTCACTCTGTTGCTGCTGAGGTTAGTGTCTCCCCAGGGGAGGGCACAACCAGCCTGGAGAGAACTTCTGGTTCAGGGTGACTTCTGTGCTGTGGCACTCATTGGTAATGCTGGATAATGTTTCTCTGTGTATTGACTAAGCAAACCCGGGGGGGGGGAGATAAAATCTTAGGATAACGGAAACCACTGACACAGAAGGAAACCGTACTGGGTGAGGGCTCCGGCATCCGGTGTTTGGGAAAGAAGGGGATGGATGAGAAGCATTCAACTCGCGTTTTCAGCGGCATAACCTGACTTGGAGCCCATGGCAAAGAGGCTAATGGAAATCATGTAGAAATCATGTGCTTTTTTTCTCCTCAAGCCTGATTTTTGGCTCTTCCAAAGGGGGCGTGGGCCCTGTCCTCTCCAGCCACAGGATCGTGTCTGCTCTCCGTCTCTTGGCACCGTGTCCCCCGACCCCAAGAACAGACTGCTCCCCCCCAACACCCGCCCCAACACACTTGCTTTCATCTAGGCTGAGACCACAGAGCCCAGTAAACGGCTGGGAATCCGGACTCTGCGTCAGGGCAGCTGGAGCGCATGGAGGCGGCCGTGGAAGGAGAGAGGGAGGCCAACAGGCCTTGTGAGCGCCCCAGCACCAGGAGCCAGATGCTGCACGGAGGGGCACGCGTGAGCCACGCCGTGTCCTCTTTTTAGGCGTCACTGCAGTTGAGATCAGCTGAGAAACAGGACCCCGTCTCCGAAGGAATACTTTAGAGGATCCTTCGTAAAATGCCAAGAAAGGCTTGTACATGCACACGAGGGTTGCAGAAAACCAGACTTTGCAATCAGGAAACACGGAGAATTGTTCTTCTCACTTGAAGGGACCGGGGATGGAGTCACTAGACTGACTCCGAGAGACTGTGGCTCCCTGGCGCTCGTACTAAATAAAATAAGTCAGTTTTCAGAGAAGCAGACCAACAGGTGTCTGCCTCACTATCGTGAATAAGAACGCAACTCCAGTCCTGTTCAGGCAAGTAAACACGGGACGTGGCCAGCCATGCACTGAGTGTCGGTCGTCATTGAAAAACACGGAAACACAAAGAGATTATCAGCCCAAATCTGACCCGCGCCTGAGCCACAGGTCGGGGTCGGCGGGACCGCACACACAGCCGTGTCCATGGCTGACAAAGGGGCATCGAGACACATGTTGCAAGGCCCGCGTGCTCAGGAAGGAGGCACCACACAGGGCGGCCTCGCCCTGCAGCTCGGGACCCCACAGGACTGTCTGCTCCTGTCGCTGGGAGTGGGGAGTGGGCACATGGTAGCTGGCATCACCGAGAAAAGTTTGCTGTAGTTGTTGAACCATTTCCTAGAATGGCCTTAGCCCCAGGGCTGCTTTTAAAAGCTTGAATTATGAATATTTTATGCTACATTATTTTCATATTCCACGTGCGTTCCTCATGCAAATTAACACTCTCATAGCCTCACCATGACCTTTACCTTGTGGAAAGAAATTAAATTGTGGAACGAACCTGCTGCGGGAATGTCTCTTTTCAGAAAATGTCTCCTCCTCACTGTTCAGGTGTAAGAGGAGCCATTGGCATTTCGAGTCGTCGACCCTATTACATAATGAAATCAAAATCTAGGCAATTAGTAAAAAAAGAATCACAATGTTAAAATAGTTTGTTTGCTCAGGATGAGAAGGAAATGGCGCTGTTTAAAATGTTGGCATACAGCAGAAAAAAGTACCTGCAACAATTAGCTCTAATATTATCAGGATTTGACGGTGCTTTTTATGCCAAATCCTGGCATAGTTGGCATTTTCCTTAGGCTGCTCCAAACTGGTGTAACACATATTGAGAAAAAGAGACTTGATTTTGTAAATAACTGAGTATCCTCAGTCCGGACTTCCGGTAACACACTTGCATACTGAGAAACAAACAAAAGTCTTAAATACCTAGACATAGAAAAAGATACTTTTTTGCCTGTAGTTAACAAATAGTCAACGATTTTTTGTTTTCTCTGGGAGTGAGTCAGGGTAGTTCTAAACCTCCGGTGACTTCTCGGGAAGACAGAACTGCAGGTTGCGTGTTGTCTGTTTGCACAATCTCAGCTGCCTCCCGAAGTTCCCGGGGCCTCCCGATGCCGCGTGCGTGGCAGCGAGGCCTCGCCTGGGGAAGAAGGAGGGCTCGGGACTTCCCATGCACCCTGTGTTTTAAATGAACAGAGCGTCTTTCTTTCTTTCTTTCTTTCTTTCTTTCTTTCTTTCTTTCTTTCTTTCTTTCTTTCTTAAGATTTTATTTATTTATGTTTAGAGAAGGAAGGGAAGGAGAAAGAGAGACAGAGAGAAACATCAATGTGCGGTTGCTGGGGGTCATGGTCTACAACCCAGGCATGTACCCTGGCTGGGAATCGAACCTGCGACACTTTGATTCGCAGCCCACGCTCAATCCACTGAGCTACGCCAGCCAGGGCTGCGTCTTACTTTCAAAACTGTGAAATCACATTATAGGAATTTTACTTCCTCTTCATAAACGTTCCTGATTCGATTTTCATATTGAAGTGTTTTTGCATGGAGTGGTATGCAGGAAATTTAAAAAAATGGAAGCATCAGTGTATTTTTGCACTCAGGAATAGTTTTGTATGTGAGCCAGGCTTAAAGAGAAAATTTATAGAATAATCTCAATAAACTATTATTTAGTTTAGGAAGCCAGAGCCTGAGAGAGAAAATAATCCCATCTGTAAAATCACATGAGACTCAAAGGATTTTTCAGGAATTTTAATTTTAAAAGAAGCAGAAAAAAGAATAATAACATGCGAAATAGTAAACTTGTCAAGTTTCTTGACTTCAGAGCTTGTAAAATGAAAACTATAAACAGTCAATAATGGTTTAATGAAGTCTATAATTCAGTTACAAAGAAGATATTAGTATATGTACAAACTTCTTTCCTATTAGAGGGCGTTTTCATAGGGATTAATTCCCTGGTTTTCCCCTGCCCCGCACACCACTTTCCCCCCCACCCCACCCCCATTTGTGTGAAAGGCTGCATTTCTTTCTGTGTGATCCACTTATTTTGGTATGATCTTTAGTGCTCTTTTATTTTGTGTAGCATAATTAGAGATTTTTTAAAGGCATCAAAAAGGTGCTAATTTATCATTGTGGCATTACATTTGATACATGAATTCTTTTCCTTGTTCAAGTCTGATCTGAACCATCACTTGTCTTTTGAAGTGAGCTGAGCAAATAACCGTTTATATTTTTGCCAGACTCAGCCTTAAAACGTGGAAGACAAAAGTTGACCTCTGTGATCAATTTCAATGTTTGCTTCTTATCATTTTAATTTTAGCCAGTGTTAGCCATTCCTGCATTTATTTTATAGGTGCATTAAAACCCTGGACGCAATTAGAGAGTATTCAGAAGAAGCAATGAGGGTTTTTGTAAAACAAAGGAATAAACCAACAGCTCCAATTAAATCTTTTAAAAATGATCCAAGTAAATATCTAAAAATTAAGGTAGCTTATACTTAAAAATGAATTTAAGAGATGCATCCATTCAACACGTAACATATACCTTCAGTATAAAAGCCAGACAGAATTTTCTAAACGTAGTATTTAAATACTGAGTATGAATTGAATTAAATAAGCAATTTTACTATAAAGCTAATTATTAAGTATCTCAATCCTTCCAAGAATCTGGAAGTCTGGAACTGTGTACATTTATATGTGTACCTATGACTGAAATGATGGGTAACAAGTTCAGATACCATGCCAATATACATAGCTCATTTTTTCTGCAAAATAAAATCATCTGAATTTTTATTGCTCCAAATATTACCAATTAAATTATAGTATCTTTAGCATTTTATGAATAAAATAAGATCTAAAACAATTGTTTCTAAAATGTAGTTTGCATTTCTATCAACAATTATGTGTATGCATGAGTCTGTTCACTGTACATATTGACAATATCAGCAAAAGTAAATTTGAAGGAAATAACCTACTTTCAGATTAAGTTCTGATTTAAGGTTTAATTTCCGGCAACATCAACGAGATGACTTGGAGAGGTTGGTGTGTTTGATATACTCACCTGAGGCTGTGTTTTAGTAGAAGAGAATCCTGATACCTAGTAGACACTAACACATTATTTTGCTGTGATGATTATGTGACTCTACCTTTAGAGATACATTTCCTGACTTGGGTATTTAAAAAAATGGAGGCCCAGTTTAAGTTATGCCTGAGTTTCTAAAAGCTTCAGAGATTCTGTGTGAAAAATAAGAAAGTGAAGATTCAATGATGTATTTTCCTTTTTTAGGCAGGTTCTTATAGTTGCTGGAATGAACACAATCAATAATATTTTCAGCGTTCAGGGATTCAAAATGCTTCTCACATGACTTTTAAAACAGTGTGTAGTTATTTTATTGACTTTATTTGTCTCCAGTCCCTTTTTACCTGTTGTTTGTCACACTAATTTTCTAATCAGCATCTTCTGTAAAGTATAAATATTATCTTTTTATCACACCTACAACATTTGCCTAAGGATTTTTCTTAATGAGGGAGAAACAGTGTAGTGTGGTAGAGAAATTACACTTATTTAGTCAACTGAAGAATAATTAGGATTATTATTTATCTCTTAAAAATCAAACTGTTGATATATATCTATGTGTGGGTATAACATCCTGAAAACTTCCGTTACTTAAAATTCTTTGCAAAACATTCACTTGGACAAGAAAACAAACAAAACATAGAAAAGAATGAAATATGTCCTAAATTGGCTAGCAAAAAATAGACTCAGTCGCAAAGTTCTCATTTTCTTCATGATTATGTGATTTTTTTTTAGAGAATGTATTTATTATATTTTGCAATAGATAGGCTTAAGAATAATACAGATACAAAGTTTTGTCTATGTATTGACCTTTCAGTGAATGTACTTCATAATTTAAGGTACCATATATATTACTTTTTGGTTATATTTATTCATCAGTGTCTGTTAGCATCTAGTTTTCGGATTACGAAGGGAATGGAGTCTAATGAAAGGTGTTACACAGCAAATGGGCCAGTGCGGTTCGTATCGTTAGAGGAAAAGTTTTGATCCACCCTCCTAAGATCCCTTCACACAACGTGTTTCATTCTAAATGAGGGACCCGTTTGCTACCACGCACGCCGCGTCTTAGAAGCAGATGGACAAGCTTGCGGCCCATGTGAGCCAAGTTAGCCTCCCTTACAGCCAAATGGAGACGTCCGACTTCACGTCCTGGAATTCGTTGTAGGTGAAGGAGCGGGACCGCCTCCTCAGGTTGCTGGGTCTGGGAGGCCTGCCTTCCACCAAGCCCACGTAGACGTCGGACTTTAGGAAGCGCTTGTAACTGTCCTGCTCCATGAGCTGGTGCACTCGGCTCTGCGCAGCGTCGAAACTGCGGAGGGTGGGCTGTGCGATGCTCTGGGCGATGAGCTCTTTGGTGTGAAAGTCAAGGTTAACCTGGATAATTTCAAAAAAAAGTGTAATTATGGTCAGTCTACTGAGGTAAACACCGCTGAGAAGCAGCACAAGGCTATTCATTCAGCACTGGAGTGGGCACCGAGCTTGGGCGAGGGGGTGGTCCCCTGTCGCGGGTCTGGGGGTCGGATGAGAGACTGTGGGCCGGCATCCCACGCGGCTCTGGTCTCCCCCTGCTGCCAGCCCTTCTCACTCTGCTAGTGTGGAGTAATGGGCTGCCGTGACCGCTAGGGTCTCAGGGACCGCCGGGCTCAGCTCCTTTGCAGTCATGCGCAAAGTAATGGTCAGGGATGGCAGGCAGGGAGTGGGGGCCTCTTTGGGACCCGAGGGCGGGACTGTTGTTGTATCCCAGCACTTTCTTCCTTATGTTGTACTTTTCTGCGTGCAAAATTGTGCTGAAAGGAACATAGTTTAAATATGTAAGATCTGTTAATGCTTTTTATCCAAGCCCCGCTGATATATCTGGCTCTGATGGCGGGGCCTTGCAGGTGTGTGTGTGTGTGGGGGGGGGGTCTTTCTCCTCCCCTCCTGGGCAACCCCGTACAGTTAGCCGACTTGTTCTTTGGCCTGAGTATAAGGGGGCATTGGGAACAGCAGAGCAACACACCGAATGGCCGGGCGGAATAAAACACACTGAAGCAAGGACGATGACCGTTTTGTGTGGACCGATACCCGCACAGACACTGTTACCTCGTGGACAATACTAACATGGAGCCGAGCAGAACTCTTAGCAGGCCAGACTCCCAGGTTACCACTCCGGTGAGGAAACACTATTTGCGGAACACATAATAAAAATACAGAAACTCTGTTGAGTTCCCACGTGGGGACAGGTAACGTTTGCTCGTTTTATAGCCATTCCAGCGATTGGATCACACAGTGACCTCACCCCGAGCCTGCCTGCGGTCAGAGACAATCAATCGCATTTGTGTTTCTGCTTGAGCCGCTGCCAAGTTACCTTTCCCGCGTGTCTCTGTTTGCGTCTTTTTAGTCTCTCTTAAGGAACAACCACGTCAGGGCAAACGGAAGTTTGTCTGGGTGGGTGAGCTAACGGTAAGGGGGTGTGTGAGGCACACTTTTCGAGTTCTCTTCCCTTCGGCGCTTACCGAGGTCTCCAGCTCCCATGGCAGTTCGCTCTGCTGGGGCGACTGATGTGGATATGGGACTGAATCTAACTGCTGCAAGCGACCACGTCCACTCTTAGTCTAGAACAGAAGTAACCCCAGGAAGCGACTTCATTAGGCCTTTTCTCCTCGGCCGTATCTCAGACCACATTCCGCTCGCACGGACAAACCTGTAAACGCCCAGTCTGCTTCAGCAAAACCCTAGCCTTCCTGGTGGGATGGATGGAGGTCCCGATTTGATTCTTTCAAGCATTTTTCAAACACTCTTCAAACACCCGTACATTTTCCCAGTCATCTTTACCTCTTGCGGCGCATCAGTCTGGATAAATTTCTCATATATTGCTTGTGCTTTAAAGAGAATTTGCTGAGGGTCTTTGCTTTTCTTGAAGTCCTCGCAGGCCTTCCAAAACTCAATGTTTTCCTCGCTGAATTCGGTTTTCAGAAACCTCGTAAAAGTCTCCAGCCCATCTACCAAGAAAAGCAGTGGCACAGGTTAACTGGTACACATCAGTGCTGAGAAAATGTACTACCTGTTACTAAGGTCCAGCTGGACATGCTGACGGAGCAGCTCCGTCCTCTCTCTCGGGCAGAGCAGCTCCCCACGCCTGCAGCAGTATCCCCGTGAGCAGCGTCCTCGTGGGAATCAGCGGTGACCTTCTCAGCTGTCGGAATGAGGCTGGTATCATTCTCAGACCTGCGTAAGAGGGACCCCTATACTCTGGGCCTTGCTCTGGGTATCCTTCGGCCGTGCCTCTCCCTGGGTTTGCGTGTGTGTGTGTGGGGGGGCTATTTTATAAAGCCGAGAAGCCATTCCACCAAAGCTACCCCCACCTCTAGACTGTACCCTGGTACTCGGGACTCTGGACCTCCCTGTTTACAACCCCAATTCTAGGCTTTGTCCGCTCAACTCCTTTTCACTCATAGTCACTTCCTGTGTCCCCTGCCCTCGAGAACGCTATCCCGTGGTCAGCGATTGCTTGTGGCATACACAGTCCCACAGAGAATGAAGCGAGAGGAATAAATCTCTTCTGGTAGACGCGTGGCAGTGACTAGGGGGTTTGCATTTATAACACATTGAGAGGTTTGGAGCACTAAGTGCTGTTTATACTCCTGACTGTGTTTAGTGTTTGCCACGATGCCTGGGACCTGCCCTCCCATATTCCTTTTCACAGACCAGGAAACCGAGTTCCCGGTAAGTTCGGTTGCTCCTGGCCTCACGTTTGAAACAAGCAAAGGCATTTCAGAAATGCGTCACGCCCTGGAAGCAGCCCTTGCCGTGGCAGGCGTGGCCACAGGCCCCCAGAGCTGTGCGCGCCCCACCCCCGGAACCTGGGGACCCACGACCTTCCCGGGGAGAAGGGGCTTCGTCACCGTGATTACTGCGGAGGAGCCCGAGAGGGAGGGTACTTCTGTGCAGGTGGAGCCAATATAATCCGGTGAGTGTGTACCAGAGGAAGGGAGAGTCGGCAGTGTGGGTCGGAGAGGCACCACGTGGGGGCTGTTGCTGCCCTTGGAGGCCGAAGGAGATGGTGATGAGCCAGAGAATGTGGTGGGTTCTAGAAGGTGGGAATGGCCCTCCGCATAGAGCCAGCAACAGAAGGGAGACCTTGGCCCAAAACTTCAGAAAGCTGAATTCTGCCCCAAACCCACGTGACTCTGACAGAAGTCTCCCCTAGACCCTCCAGAAAGGAAAACAGCCTGCTGACACCTTGTTCTGTTTCCTGCCCCCCGCCCCGAGGCCCATGAGGTCCGTCCTGCCCTTCTGACCTGCGGAATGAGGAGATAATACATCTGTGTCATTTTAAGTCACTGAAGTTGTTATAAATCGTGAAAGCAGGCACAGAAAACAGATACAACCCTCAAATTATGCTTTACGTATCACCATCGACTTCCCCTGTGCGTAGAACTTGTCCTCTTTGTCATGAAGCCCCCCCACCCACTTTTATTTAAATGTTGTGAGCAGTCTTTTGAATACATCAGAGGTCCAGGAACCTGGTTAGGAAAGCAGGAGTCAGAAACGCCGTGACAGTCTGGGCAGCCCCCCAGCACCAGAGATGGGACAGCTCAAGCCCTGGGTGTGACACCCTGTGGGCCCCTTCTGCCCACAGCCCCCTCCATCCGAGTTTTGCCTGGACAGACGGGAGACGCTGCTGTTTCCTTTCCCCAGTAAGTGGGCCCAGGGCACCAGCTGTTGGTGGTTCAGTGCTAGTGAAGAAACAAGCGTGGCAAGCAAGCAAGAGGCTCAATGTGAGTTCGAGAAGGCACCGCGAGCGTCTGGCTTGCGATGCAGAACTTGTCAGCATCAGTCACTGGGTGTCGGGGCGACAGGTCCTGGTGGGACCCCACTGTCCGAAGGGGGCCTGACTGCTGAGCGGCCTCCGAATGAGCCCCCACGCGCTCATCCCCGGGAAGCAGCCGGCGGGATCCGTGTGACTGAGGTGTAACCGTGCTCTTTCCTACTTCTCCAGCTCAGCGTTTTGTTTTCAAGGTTAATGCTTCAAACCGAGTCAGGTGCTTTTTCTCGGGAGGCCCCAGGGAAACATGAAGGGACGATGTTCCTTTGAAGACTTTTGGCAGAGAAGATTTTCCCTAAGTACCTAAGCGTGTGTGCACTTCAGAATAAAGTTAGTGATCTCTTTCCGGTGGCCCTATCTGTGAACCCAATCACTGCCAGAATGCACCAGAGGAGGTCGGGTGGGCGGGATTTGCCAGGGTCTCTTCTCACGGCAGTCGTCACGGGGTTCTCGGTTTTTGGGGTGTTCCTGTTTGGTTTTGTTCCCCACGATTCCTTTCACCCTCGCTGTTCCAGCACCTGGACTTGCACACGAGCAGGCCGAGTCCCTTATTGCTGAGGTCACGTTCCCTGAGTGGCTGAGACCCCCACGGCAGCGCGTTCCTGGACCCGGCAGGCCTGGACTCTGAGGCCGGTTGCTAATGGCTTCAAAACCTCTTCCTTTTCTACTTATGTGACAGGCAAGGTGGCTTCGTTGCCTAACCTCTGGTTTTATTGTTTATTCTTGTTATTTATGTTCTTCCTTCTTCTTCTGCAATGGTTCAGAAGGAGACGAGAGGCCGTGGTGGAACCAGCCTTCAACCCCGACTCGACACAGAAGGAGGGTGAGACCCGTGGACCGCGTGTGGGGTGCGGGCCCGGGAAGGCCAAAGCTGCACGCCAGCCGACAGTGGTCTGCAGGCCGGCTGCTCTGCACCGCTCTGTAGTCAGCCCCGGCCTGCAGCAGAACTCACCAAAAAAAAAAAAAAGTCCCTGACAAGTTTCCTCTGGGTAAATTTTTAGTGTCATGAGAAACCACTGCTTCACGAAACGCTCATACTTCCTTTACTCTCAAATTTCTAAACTGCGTCCTTCTCCTTCCCAATAAACATCCACTTTATACTGGCCTACATTCGTTAAAAAAACTCTTAAGTCTCAGTGTGGCCCCAATAGTTATGTTCAGAACGGATAGCTGCTTTGCATTTTTTTTTAATGGAAACCTGAAATTTCGTATTTGCTTGGTGGCAGCTGCAAGGTGGGTTTCTGGAAAGAAGTCCTCGGCTAGGGGTCAGGACGCCACAGGAAGCGAGGCCACAACACGAAGGTGAGAATGTTTCCGGGGAACCCCGACTGAAAGAACGAAACCCGGTCACGTGGAAGTGTGCGCGCTGCCGACACCCGAGTATGGGGGGGTGTCATTGTTCCGTCTGTTTACAGTGTGCGGCACAATAAGGCACTTTTGCTTCCTTCCTACTTGTTCCTCTGTTACTGTCTAAAAGGAAAGTGAAGCAAAGTTGGCAAAATGAAATGCCTGCTCTCTTACAGTGGGGGCCAGAAACAGAGTTACTTAGACCCCAGTGAAGAAAAAAAAAACTTTTACATCTTAATTTCTTCTCTCCCTATGTCATGTATCAGCACCAGCTGGTCAGTGTTAAAACACCACATTGTTCCTAAAGTGAGTTTACTAATAATTCTCACAATTTTAGAGGGATATAACCATTGCTTTTCTTACTCATAAATCTCAGTTTTAATTAAATTCTTTGTACTGATACCTAAAATGGATTATCTACGTGCAAGGCAACTGAAATTGGCCCTTATTTATTAAAAATAGCTTCTTTCATCTATCTTTTAAAAATTTATGAAATACCTAGTATGAACCTGAGGACTGTATTATGTACTGAAAACGCAATATTTGTTACAATAGTTAGAAATTTGGAGGGTTTGCAAAGTCTTGGTAGATTACGCCATGCTTGTGATGGGTGCAGTGCCGTTTCATTTCCACGCCAGCCCTGTGGAGCGGATTGTGTTATACCCATTGTACAGATGGAAAAACTGAGGTTCAGAGAGTTAAGTTGCTTGAAATTCTACAGCTAGTAAAAGATAGCCCTGGGATTCGAACCCAGGTTTATTTTGTAAAAAATTATAGGACCTGTACCGATGAACTACTGTAAAGCAATGAAGTCCCGACTGTGGAGGGACGTGG
Organism: Phyllostomus discolor; assembly: GCF_004126475.2. Classification (NCBI taxonomy): domain Eukaryota; kingdom Metazoa; phylum Chordata; class Mammalia; order Chiroptera; family Phyllostomidae; genus Phyllostomus; species Phyllostomus discolor. The sequence continues at coordinate 22,440,373 of NC_040917.2, read as the reverse complement.
AGGTGGTCAGACAAGGCGGGCATGTATGGACGAAGGACTGACGAAGGACTGTCACAGGGGTGACACTCTGTTTGGAGCTGCAGAGACAGATCAACATGCGTGGAACGGAGATGGAAGTCTTTCAGAAAACAACATAAATGCTACTTAAAATATAGTCCCTTGCCAATCCTCCAAGCACGAGTGTGGACTGCGTGCTGGCCAGTGTGCCTGGAACACCGTGCAAAGCCCTCCGCCACCATGGTTAGCCTCGGGTTTGATGGATACGGACGTTCAAAAGGAACTCACGGCACCAGTGCTAGGAAAAGGGCCAGGTGCTAAGAGTGTCACTTTGAGTGATGGGCTCAGGGCGGATGGACTCTGTTGGCATCATATGACTGCAGTGGACAGGAATAAATACTGACTGGAGAAAGCCACTAACGATGAAGAAGGAAGGAGTTCATTTGTTTAAAAGTCGGAGTAAATTGCCCTTTTTAAAAGTGACACGCCGTACTGTGCAAGATAATCCGGGCGCATTAGCTACTTCCTGTTTCTCTTCCTCTCTTCGGGCAGCTGCGTCAAGTCAAGTCACAGCGGAGCCATCTGTCACACGGAGGCTGTCACTTACCGAGCAGGCCTTCGGACGGCAGCGGTGGTAAACGCAGCTGCCACAGCCTCCCGTTAGAACCCACGATCAGAAGGAAGTGCTTGGAACTGGGTGTTTCAAAGTGGAAACTCTGGCACCTGCTGGAGTGGTTTTCTGATGCCGAGGAACCAAACGAAACAAAAGTCTTGCGGCTCTGAGGTTGGGAGCCCACATACAGGCTCATGCCCTCAGCTCTAGGTTGAGTCATTTCCCCTTGCGTGCTGGGCTCCGGAGCTCTGACCTGCTGCAGAATGTTGTGGTTACTTCTGCAATAATAATTTGTATGTGCGATTCACTTATAATTTAACGTGGACTTTACTTATTTTTATCATGTAGATGATTAAAGAATTGGGTGTTTATGATGGGTTAGCTCGATTCAGAAATTTATTTTTTCAGAACAGCAGAATCCCTTATCTTGCAGAACATTGGTAGCTAGAAATCAGGAAGAGCAACTTGAAAAGCCACTAGGTGAAATGTGTAAGGAGAAGTACTCATTTCCTTCCTCAAAACAGGGTACACGTTTCCTCGTAGCCTTCCCTCACTGTCAGTCGTAAGTGCTTTCCACAGTCTAATTAGTTTGTGCTTTTAAATTGAAGGGATGAGCCCTGGCTGCCGTAGCTCAGTGGACTGAGCGTGGGCTGCAAACCAAAGCATTGCAGGTTCGATTCCCAGTCAGGGCACATGCCTGGGTTGCAGGCCACAGCCACCAGCAACCACACATTGATGTTTCTCTCTCTCTCTCTTTCTCCCTCGCTTCCCTCTCTAAAAATAAGTAAATAAATTAAAAAAAAAAGTGAGGGGATGAAAGGACACATACATATTTTACTTCTGCCTTACCTATGGTACATTATTCTCAAAATTAAACTTAGTAGAACCATAATTCAGGGTGAAAAGAGTCCAAGCAAACAGTCATTAATGAAATTGTTAAGATACTGGAATTCTTTGCCACGCGTGGGGAAAGAGTATGCGGGATAGTAAGCAGTCGAGTGCTGGTTGGAGGGTGCTGTGTTGATGGGGACTCCTTCACAGGACATCCTCTTTTCTGTCGGTTAGGAACTGTGTGAGATGGTTAGAGAATCTCCATCCACAACCAAACCCTGTCTCATCTTCTAAGTGTGTGCCTCCCAGCCCCTGCAGAGCTTCCGATTAAGCTTCTGGCAACTACGTCAGTTCAAACTCCAGCCAGGTATCTTCTCACAAACCCCCTTGTTCTGCCTCTAATTCTCATCCATAAAAGGCACCGCTGTCTTCCTCTCATTATAGAGTAAAACCTGGGGATCTTTGCCTCATCCTTTCTTTTTTCATCTCTTATTTCTTCCTCACCTCACTTCACAACATAAACACACATACAGTCACCAAATTCATTTTCTTTCCAAAACAGCCCTGACCTTGAGGTCAGCTTTTAGGTTTCTAACAGCCCTGTAGATCGTCCATATGACACGCACAGAATTCTACCTCTCCACCCGTAGGTAGCTTCCTAACAAACTCTTCCAAAGTTTGTGCCAACTTGATCTTCAACCTGTTTGTTGACTACTCTCCACCTCAGGGAATGTGAGCTGCTTGCTTTTTCACGTTGTACCAAAATCTCACATTTCTCAAATCCTTTTTGTACCCTTTCCTCTGCTCAACAATTACCTTTTCTTCTGCCTGTTGGAATCTCACACACATCTATATACAAATAATCTCTTCCAATGGGTTTCTAAAGCCCACATCACACACCACAAGTTCCTTAGCATTTTTCATGGATTTAGCCAGTCATTTTCCAAATTATATACATTCAGCAGCAGTATTTTACTTTCAGAGATGTTTCACCCAGAACCATATACATATACATACACCATATACCACAACACGTACGCATGAGTATAACGTACATAAATAATTTTATTGGAATTAACTGACTTGACTTTGTACTGTCAACAAAGTCAACAATAGCCTTGACTTTCAGAGTCAGTGAGAAGACTGATGACTCCGTGGGAAACCCACTATGACAGGCAGACACAGTCTGATGTTAGTTTTGTATTTATTCATGCTTTTTGTCTTTACTGAACAACATTTAGAAATTATTAATTCTGTATGTAGCTAAATTACAGATTTTTATGATTCATTTTGCAATTATAGACTAATATGCCAATAAACAAGGATGGCAGAAAAAAAATATTCTACTATCTTCATAGAAAAAAATGGGGAACAGCAGTTAAAGTTTTGAGGCATTCCAATAACTTACTGAGTGGTATGTTTGAGATCATTCCTTAAACACTCATTTTAGAACAGATTCAGATTGCTAGAGAAGTTACAAGATAGGACAGCTGACATAGACCCACATTCATTTCCCTGCTATTATGAAATACTGACACATTATTGTTATTAAAGTCCATGTATGGTTTAGATTTCCTTGGATTTTTACCTACAGTGTTTTCTGAAATTTAAGAGAATTAAATGACATGTTAAGACTGAAATTTGAGTAAATTAGTGAAAATACAAAAAAAAGCTGCGTGGGTTTTTTTTGGGGGGTTTCACAGCAAAACCATCCCTCCCTCTGTCAGTCTCAGTAGTGTATTGTCTCCTACCGTAGCCACCTCTTTTCAAATGTTGCTTCGCAGCAAGGAGGCACTTTGTAATGGTTCCCTAAATCCACTGTGTTGGCCAGTTCCCCATGCCCGCAGTCCCCCTCTGCTTGGGTGTTCTCCTTTCCTCCTGTCCAGATGGCAGATTTTGATGAATCCCCTGAAATCTAGAGTTAAGAACCATCTCTTCTGTGGTTCCCTTTCTAAGGATGCAAATGATCAGTCTCTAGAGGTTTTGACAGCCATTTTGTCAAACTGAATACTCAAATTCTATGTTGTTTATCACTTCATGTCCCACTTGACTAAATTTAATACAACTTCCATTTACTTTTTATAGATACGACATACAGAATTTGAGAATTACTGAACCAAAGGGAAATTCTAGAAGATTTGATAGAGCCAGGTCTTTCTAGCAGCGTGCCTATGGGTGTGTGTGGACATACACCAGTATAAGACCTTTCCTTGTCCCCACCCCCCCTTTGGCCTAGTCAAGTCAGTAGAAATAAGCTGAATGTAACCGTTGCCACCAAGAGACTATTTTAGCTGATTGTTTTAAGGTTGACCATTCAATGTTACAATAAGCTTTGCCGTTGAGATCACTGGAGTTTTGAGGACTCACTAACAGCATACCAGTGCATAATCTGGGTGAGTTCAATGTAATGTAATTAGCACTTCGATCCCCAGAGCTGACAGTGGCGCGCAGGTGGGCCAGCGCTGATGTCGTGCTATCTGTGCTGCTCCCCTCTCGGTTCAAAGTGCTGCTCTCTCACGGCTCTTCAGTGCTTTCACCCACAAAAAAGAACAGATCTATGTGTTTTTTTCTGTTTGGGTTTGACCACTTACAGAGTAGAACGAGCACAGCCTGCCAGGAGAGAGTTTTCCGTGGGGCTAGCACCACTGCCCCCTTTCTTCTCTCTGGGTGGGCTGTGGGAGCGTCATGGAATCATTATGCGCCCATTTACTATTAAGTTAAGGGAATAAACCCAGCTTATGTGTTTATTACAACTGACATTTAACCCTGTCCACGATGTTTATCCAGTGAGGAGTGGACTGGGGCACACAAAGCAGTAATTAATATTAATCGTTGCTATTTGGTGTAAGAGCCATAAATATTTACATTTGTGCAGCGTCAAGCTGTCATTGGTCATTGATATCTTATTGGCCATCTCATTAATTCTGACAGAAATCTGTTTCCATTGGGGCTACAGATCCGGTCGTCTGTCTCCGAGGCTGAAGGTCAGAGTGATTAGGAAGCTTAATGAGGTTACACATGATTATGTTGCAGGAGGGAACTGGAACTCAAAGCTCAGAGGGACCCTGGACTATTTCTCACGACAAAGTTGGTTGTGTTAGTTGAGTACTTAATATTTCTTAATGTTTACCAGGTGAAATGCTGGGTTAGGTGTTCACAGCTGAAAAGATGTCTCCTTATAATAAACAGTCAAGCTACAGGTAACTGAATTCCACTATACTTTCTCCCCTTGCTAAAGGGGGGGGGCAGGATATGCTGAAATATTGGAAATAATTGGGAAAAATTTTAATGAAGTGGATCTGGCAGGCATGACTTATGGAAGCATGTTTTATGCAGGTTGCTGTGATTAGCTTCACCTGAAAAATTTAGTGGTGGCGGAACTGGTGAGGGTGGGCCGGGTTTGACATATATCTGGCAAGAATTTTGACTCTAGTTCAGAAATGATTGGATACAGGGAATGAAGAAAAGTGAGTAATTGAGGAAAACTGTTTACCTTCCTCTTCTCCAAAGGGAGTAATAGAGCATTAAGTAACCGAGTATTAAGTAACAGGGAAATAAGGAGGAAAGACTAACAAGCTGTATTTTCTCAGCGTGAATGTCCCTTCTTACTATGACCCTTCATCTTCATTGATTATGTCCTTGCCTAAACTTAAGTCTTGGTTTCTCTGTACATTTTTCTTTCTCTGGGTCAATATTACTATTCGGAGGCTTAATCTGTTTTCCCTGGAAGAGGGGAATTTTTCTGGAACAGCCTGCAGAAACAGGATGTTTAGGCCACTAAATTCAAGGGAACTTGAACCTGTCGCCGAGGCCTCACACAGGATAGACAATTGAGGAGGAGGAGAAACAGAAATGAGGACAGACAAGGCAAGGCGGGGTTTCACCAGATGGAACGCAGTCATTGAGGCTGAATTATGGCCCCCCAGCTGCCCCCCAAATAAGAACCCCTTCTTCCAGTTGACACCCTAGGGTGAGAACCCCACCCCCAACGCTGTGAACAGTCTTAGAGCAGCCTGGTTAGCTTCACCTGGGGAATTGCTGGGTAGGGTTTTGGTTTCCAAGGGTGAGAGGTAAGAGCAGGAGAAGTTGGAGATGAGGGCTGTGGGGGCCCCAGGAAGTGTGTGGGCCCTTGGCAATGACAAAGCATGCTGGCTTCTCAGGCAGACTCTGCCTGGGTCAGTGCAGCCAACCAGGGACCCTGTGGCTGCCCCGCCCCATTGCTGCTTAGCAGTCCAGTGTAGCTTGGGTGGTTCCGCTCCCTGGAAGGCCTCTGGGACGGAGTGAGGACAGAGGGAGCTCGCTCACCTGCTATGGTCTGTGAACCGGCCCTATAGCCCGTGCTCCGGCTGGCCCCTGGGCTGGGTCACAGTGCGAGACGGGCAGGCGGGGCTCGGCATTAGTCCCAACCTCCCATCCCTCTGCCAAGCTCCACCCTAACTTACCCCCCCCCCCGACTCTTCACTTGTGCAAAGTTCTGCTTTAAAAACAGATGACAGATGTGAAGAGTACAGCACTTATAAAATTAAAGGAAACTATTTTCACGAGGGTTTCCTGAATGTCCATGAAAACAAATAGTTTACATTTTAGCTCCTTAACAATAAAAATAACACAGATATATCTGGAATTTCACAAAACTAAGGGTCTCATTCAAAAGCCAGAAATATGAAAAATTTGAAACTATTAACCACAGCACAAACAAATACTATTTCAATCACAATAAATAATTCATAATAAATAAGACTAATTTAAAAAGTATTTTCCATTAGTGGACTCTTATATTATTTAGTTATTTCTGTTGATCAGAAAGTCAGATTTCTGTGAATTATCAATCAGACTCAGTCTTTATTACAGCCTCTGTTGTATAGCTACAGGCACACTTTTTATAATTTTCCATTAAGGAATACATATTTGAGAAAAATACCACTAACCTTTATGGGAGAGCAGCTTTTCGAACGATTCACCCCATCTCACCGCTTCCTCGGGGCAGACTCTGTGCGAGACACAACAGGTTTTATGGCGGAGCGTGCAGAAAGCCTTTCTAAGCCTCAGCCCTGGCGTGAGCCACAAGTGCTCTCTTCTCCGCCCGTTTCACCGGGTTCCCTTGTGACTATCACATAATGAAAGTTGCGTTCACGTTGGAAACGTCAAAAACATCAATCAACTTTCTTTTCAGTTCTGCCTGTGATTAGTTTCTAAGGGAAAATTCATCGTATGTTAGGTTAAAACCCAAGAAAAAATGAGGTCAACTACCTTTCTTCATTCAGTGAATAGAAGAACCTAAACTGATAGTGTCTTTCAGTCAATTTTTTAAACTGCAATTTCCTTGAAACTCTTATCACAATGTGCAGCAATTTTTTTTAAATAGATACAGGAAGTTTGGTGAGGTTTTAAAGGGATAAGAAATGTAAAACATTTTAAATAGAACAGATGTTTTGATATGTTGATGATTTAGGGAATCAAATATATTTGTCTTGGATCTTTTATCGGTCCTATTTCCTATTCAGACAATGTTATATTATACAAGTATATAAGGGTGATTCCATTTTCTGTTTGAATTAAATAAATGGCTAAAAATGACCAAACAGCCTCTTTTGTGCTTTACTTGCTATTCTATCTAGAACATTCTTTCAAATTGCTGAGGAAGGATAAGACTAGCTCTTCTCAATTACAATATTATATTGTGAAAACTCTTAATGAGTATTTCATCAGTTTATAAGGAAAAATATTCAAAATTGACAAGTCTATCATTTTAAAAGAGCAACTTTACATTTATTGAGTTATATAATTCAAGATATTAAAGTAGTGAAATTTCATAGAATATATATATATATATATATATTTGCAATGAGACCTCTGACCTTCCTATATTACTTTGTAACTTCCAATACAGTGGAAATCCCTGGTTGTCTCTTTCTGAAATTTTTCATGATAGCATCCGCAAAATCCCTCCATCTACCCCTCATACCAAGTAACGAAAAGCTGCTCACCTGGTGTCTCTGGCCAAGGGCCCAGGTCTGCCGGGGAGTGGCTCCTCATGGAACTCTGCTTTCTGCAGGAGGAGACTCAGCCGGTTTCTCTTTTCCTTGGCTCTGTGGTGAACAGGGATTAGCCTCAGGACACCTGGGACCACGGACTGTCCCTGGGACTGTCAGGTTGGGAACAGATGACCTTCCCGGACAGCCATCCTCACCCACCACCCACACTCGCAATGGCTTTCTTCAAGAATTTCACTTAAACACTATGTTTGTAGAGGAATTAGGATAGCATATGTGAAATATTTGTGTTTTTTTTTCACCTCAGTGACTGCAAATCATTTAAGATTCTATTTCCGTAAAGATTGTGACTAGTTTGTGTAGTTAAAATTGTTGCACTTTTTTTTTTAAATGAAAACATTAGACTTAACAGTTGTTTACTTCGGATAAAAACTTATTTTTCATGGCAACAGTGCAATCAATATATTTTAAATTGGCCATTTTAAAAACAAGGGCTAACAAATATTCATCAGTAATGTTTTTTAAAAGCATAAGGCAGGTTTTAAAAATTATGATTTTACCTGATTTTGGCGTCTTTGCTCGCTTCTTCTTTTGCTGAACTGTGTATTAACTTGAAAAAAGTTTTTTCCTTTGACTCACACATGTTTAATTGAGAAAAGAAAATCAGTGATGTTCCCATGGTCTCTCTACAAAGCAGAGGTGTGTAATTTATTACGCCCTTCACTTGTTAATGTTATAAATCCACTGTTGTCCATGGTGGAAGGAAATGTTATCTCCACTCTGTCAGCCGCGCCTAAAAGTTAGAGGAGGAAAAGAGTTCCACGACCTCTGCCCCGGTGGAGACCGAGAAATGTGGAAGTGAAGAACCGAAGTGCAACCGGACCCGCGTTGTTTAGGGAAATGACACCACACACTCGCAGGGCGACGCTTGGCCCCCGAGATAAGGACCAGCGTTGCCACAGCACTTCTCCTTCCCGCTTGTGCAACCCGACGATGACGCTCGTGCAGACCCCGCGACCCTGCGGCTCCCCACGCGGGCTGCTGGGAAGGAAGCTCCTTGACGTGCTCAGCGCGTGTTGCAGCGCGCCGTGGCGGACCTCTGCGCCGCGCCCGGAGATGGCCGTTTGCTTGTTAGCTCAGTCGATGTCCTCGTTAAAACAGAAACTGCAGCGCCCTGGCTGCTGCTGGCTGGTGTAGCTCAGACGATTGAGCGCGGGCTGCGAACCAAAGCGTCTCAGGTTCGATTCCCAGCCAGGGTACATGCCTGGGTTGCAGGCCATGGCCCCCAGCAACCGCACATTGATGTCTCTCTCTCTCTCTCTCCTTCTCCCCCTTCCCTCTCTAAAAATAACTAAAGAAAATCTTTATAAATAAATAAATAAATAAATAAATAAAAGAAACTGCAGCCCTGGCTAGTGTAGCTTAGTAGGCCAAGCACAGGCCTGCGAGCCAAAGCATCGCCGGTTTGATTCCCAGTCAGGGCACATGCCTGGGGTGCAGGCCATATCTCCAGTATGGGGTGTGCTAGAGGCGATTTTTCACTCCCTCTCTTTCTCCCTCCCTTCCTCCTCTGTCTAAAAATAAATAAATAAAATCTTAAAAAAAACAACAACAAAATAAACTGCAGCCCCACATCAGCTCAGCCCCCATCCCGGGAACTGCTTCGTGAGACCCAGATAGCTGGGAATACTGATCTGGCCTGTAACTCAGTCTCTTTAGGAGAGGAAACTGAGGGTGGTAGACAGTGAGGGACTTCTCACGGGGTCCCAGAGGTCAGTGGGCGGCATGAAATTCTCAGGGTCTCTGATCACCAGTAGTGAAGGCCTTAATCACTCTATAATCGTTAGGAGAGGTTTTAGGAGTAAGAGCTAGAATTCAGACTCTTTAAAAAGAATTTGCATTTTTGGTTGAAGTTATTAAACAATTTTTAGGTCCTGTAAGTGTTATTTTCCTGAAGGCAGTAATTTTAATTTCCTTTCTTTCTTCTCCCCAAGCCGCACTCTATTCCGATCTATTTCATTTGTACCAGTGAAATCGCGGATGTGGTTTTGCTAGGCTAGCATGTTTAAATACAAGCTAAATGACTTGGAATTAAAAGATACGCACGAACATTTTCCTGAGGTGGTTTAAAATTGCATAAACTTCCAGTTCTTTATGGATTTGTGAGATGGTATCGTAGATGCCAACCTACGCTCTGTTTTTATTAGGAAGAGAAAATGTCTTCTCTCTCACCTTCATCTCACACACACACACACAAAAGCTCCCTTTCCACACTGCCATTCGCAGCTTACATCCTGCCTTTCCAAAGGCTTTCTAAAAATTGCTGAAGGGGCAGGAGCGATACTCGGGCAAATCCCCTGGGTAATGAATACGGGTGCAACTGTCCAATGGTGTCCTACCGCTCGCCCGAGATCCCGGGCTGCCGGCTTCTGACAGCCCCGCGTGCTGACATGACAAAGTCTTGCGCAAATAACCCGTCCAGTTCTCGGAACCCTGCTTTATTTCCTGACTCCATGAGCCTGAACCCTTCATAAAAGGGTTCTCTTACATCAGGAAATAATTGAAGCAGTTTCCAAAACACCTTTGAAGTTCATCACATATGTTCAGCCAGCTCTGATACCCTGCTGTAGCTCAATCGTGAGCAATAATGTGGACTTGCCCCCACTGCATTTTAAATACCGCACGATCTCACTCGTGCGTGGAATCTGATGGACAGAATGGAAAGAGGCGTGGACCCGTGGGACAGACTGACGGCTGTCAGAGGGGACAGGGAGGGACAGCTGGTTGAAAGAAGGTGAAGGGACTAGTCGAAGATCCTGTATGTACAGCCCATAGACACAGACCGCAGCGTGGTGGCGGGCACAGGGGAGGGGTGCAGGGGCTGGGAGGAGGGGGACAAAGGGGGGAAATGGGGACATCCGTGTTGGTGTCAACAATAAAAATAGTGGGGGACAATCAAACAGAAAATCAGAAAAAAAAAATCGAATACACCAAAAAACCCCTCCTTACTTTGTAGGAGAGCAATAAGTAATTTTAGATAATGAAAAGTATGGTTAAGAAATTTAATAAGAGAAATGGTCTACTTTATCTCCAACAGGCAGGGAATTTGCCGCTTTTCTGAAAGAAAAAAAAACACACTTCATTAGTTACATAAATGTGTAATCACTATGTTATACACCTGAAGCTAATATAATATTATATTTTAACTAAATGAAAAATTTAAAAAATTTAAAAGTTACAGTTTGCTGAAAGGGGGATGCTTCAGCTGAGAAGAAAGGGGTGTGCACAAAGGTATAAAAAATAACCCGAGCAGAGGGGGCGGCAGGTGTGAAGGCACAGGAAGCAGGTGGGCCATCAGCAGGGAGGTCCGGGAGACAGCGTTGGCACACTGACACGGTACGTGGTGGGGGAAGCCCACGGAATAGACTCGTGCTGTGACTCCAGGTGAGGATATGGGTGGCTGGGTGAGGTCCGGTGGGAAACGCAGACCTCTGGGGCTGATGAGGCTGAGAAATCGATGAGCCAGGATGTTGGGCAAAGCGTGGTCCTGGGAACTGCAGTCGCTAAGAATGATGACAAGGGCGTGGCTGGGGAGACGGATCAGAAGTAGCGTCGGCCGTGAAGCCAGGGCCCAGGCTTCGCGTCACCTCTCAGAAGAGACACAAGTCGTCTTGTTCCCGTGCTTTAGAACGAAAGGGTTCTTCTCCTGCTGAGGCGGGAGGAGGGGACGGGCCTGCGGGACATGAAAACTAGTCCTTGTCTCACTGTCTCCTCTGTCGAGTATGGAACTCCAGAGGCTACACATTCTTTAAGTTCAATGAGATGAAATGAAAGCCCTGGCTTGTGTCTCAATACTGTGTTAACTCTCCTTCAAAGCTAAGGACTGGAATATGGTGGGGCACCGATACTTGTTTGATACATAAGCGAATCCATGAAAAAAAATAACTAGAAGATTATTACATATGACCATAAAAAATTTCTGCGCAAAATTTCCAGCACTTTGGCAATTCACAGAACAAAGATCTTCCCCGGTCCCCGTGCCTAGGAGATAGCTAGTGCAGTGGGCAGCGCATGGGCACACCAGAAGCGAGCCCTGCTACTCACGCCCGCTAGGACCCCAGGCGAGTTCTCCAACCTCGCGGAGGCTGGAGGATGAGTTTCCTTCTCTCCCGCGCTCCTGGTCGGCGCTCTGTGCCCAGACTCAAGTGTAAGATCAATAAAAAAGCCTAAAACATTGCCTTCTCACATCTCTGGTCAGGAAGCTGTGTTATAGGTGCCCTGTGTTATAGGTACTGTATTTTGAAGATTCGGTCCTTTCAGGATAGTGGATAGGTAGTGACTCCCACACACTTTTTCTGGCTGCAGACTCTGTGGGGGTCATTGACTGGGCGGCCTCATGGCCTCAGGAGTGTGGTAGGATTGCCGTTCACCTCCTGCTAAGGCTCGGAGGAGCCACGGGACCAGCTCTACCCAGTGTGTCATGAGTGGAAGTGGGTGTGGGCTGGGCATTGAGTAGCCTTGCAAGGCCCTCGGTCATTCTCACGCTCCCTCTTCTAACAGGTGGGAGCAGAAGTCAACCGTGGCCCTCAAGGTCCCTGCCCGAGCGTCCTTGCATAAATAACTCACTCTCTCTCCTCTGACGTTGACCAGACCGTGGACGTGATGGGTTACCTGTCCCTGCTGAGACCACGTCACCTTGTAGTCGAAGTTGAAGGAATTCTGCAGGTGTAATTAAGGTCCTTAGTCATCTGACTTTGAGTTACTCAAAATTATTCTGGATGAGCTCGACGTAATGAGGTGGTTCCTCAAAAGGGACATTCTCCCACTCGGCTGTCATGTCATCTGTGAGAGGGGCACCTAGGACCTGAGGTCAGGCCCTGGCTAGCAGTCAGCAATCAAAAGGGGACCGCTGTCCCCCATCCACAGGAACTGAACCGTGCCAGCTGCCGTGTGACCTGGGGAGGGGACCATGAGTTTTGCAAACACCGTGGGCCCATTAACACCACGCACACCATCTTGTGATGTCCTGAGCCAAGGGCCCAGCGGGGTCATGCCCAGGTCCTGACCCACAACAACTGTGAGGTAATACATGTGCCTTCTTTTAGGCCATTGAATGTGTGGTAATTCTTCACACACACATAGAAAGCAAATATATAAGCAACAACATTATGAGATTGCCCGGGCAGGTTAGTTCCCTTATGTGTAGATAAAAGGTGAGCAAAAACTAAAATTCTGTTTTCTTCAAGTATTGAGATTTCAGAGCTTTTCCTTCTTTCTTCTTTCTTCCCTTCCCTCTTTCCTCCCATCTTTCCTCTGTCTTTCATCCACAACCTAAACTAGCCTCTCCTGACTGATACAAATTTGGCACGGGAAGCCAAATGCTATAATAACAGAATGAACATATTTTACATTGCTTTGAGACATTTGCTTGGGTGGTGAGGAAACGCTTATTAGAGACTCAAACGCTATTCATCCTTGTTATATGGTGGAAAACACATCACCAGACGTCACATGCGGTCCTGTGCAATGCAGGTAATCTATCTGTGACCTTGTTCGTTTAGGGAAAGTGTTTGGGAAATAGGATGTCCGTGATTCGCGTTGGTTCCTGCTGGCTGCGTTTGGGAAATGCAAAGATAAAGAGGCGCCTGCAGACATAATTGACCGGTGTGTACACAGGAATGAAAGAGCTTAGGGAAAGCCCAAAATGTGAGGAATTGTAGGACTGGAAAAAGAAATTGCTTCTCAGCCCTGACCTGTAAAAGATAATACGGAGAAATTCCTCGAACAACAAAGGTTGATTAAAACTCAGTCATGCAGGAAGAATGCAATCAAGGGTCTGGCTGTCAAAGCCAGTTAACACCTCCTGACAGATGAAGGCGATAGAAGGCGTGCCCATTTGATTGGACAAAACGGCTCAAGGCAGAAAGACTCTGCCACTAAACCCGAGAGGGTCAAGGACCTGTCGTTACGTCAACAGGGAGTCATATCTACCAGGTCACTCTGGATGGTGCTCATGGCGTCTGGCACTGGCTGGAACCACACAGATCTTTGCAGCTTCTGGAGAGTTCTGCCACCATAGGAACCGTGGGTCTGGGCTAGAAGCATGCCTGATCACTTGAGGCTTACCTCTTGGGTCTCCGACTTTCTACAGGTGAGAAGCGGGTTGGGAAACCTGACCAGCCGCTGGGGCCACCAAACCCTCAATGTCCACTTCAGATGCACCGGGACAACAGGAGGGAGGAGGCCCCTGTGGGGATAGAGGTAAGATTCCAAGCGGCCGAGGACCGGCACTCAGGGTAACGGAAGTGAGGCCCGACCGAGACACATTTACCGCCAGCCGCGTGGGGTCTGCTCATCGCTTCTGCTCAGGGGACTTCAGGGCACGTGTCGCCGGTGGGGCACTGGCGACATTTGTGTACTCCCTTCCCAGCTGTGAGTGGGAGCACTTACTTTGATTGTCCTGTTCTTGCGCAGCCACGGCAGATTTCTGGAGGCGGGCCACACAGTGTTCTGATGTTTCTGCAGGTCGAGGGAGGGTCGGATCTAGATGTGCGGTAGGGATGCGTGCTCGTCGCTTAGAGATCACGGACTTTGAGGTTTGGGTCTTGACTTAGGGGACTTTGGGGTGCCTTGGAAGTGAACATGAACCAAGCAGATGCCTAGAGAACGGACGTCTAAGTATTAGTGCTGTTCGCTCCACAGTTCTGTCGTCGTTTCCGCACCCAGGCCCAAAGCAGGACTGCATGGGCGAGGTCGCTGTTGGTGGGTGCAGTCAGGGTGGCCGATGAGCCGTGGCCAGAGTGAGGACCGAGCATTTAATCGATGGCACAACACAGTTCCAAACTCTCCGAATCGCCCCAGATTCAGACCCAAGTAGGGTGTCCTTTTATTCTCAATTGGGGCTGCAAACTTCTGAAAACAGAGGACACCCATAAACCAACAAATTCTAAACTGGAGACGATGGAATATGGAGTTAGAAATAGTGAGAGAGATCGGCAACAAGGAAGAAAAAATAAAGTTGCAAAAATGAAACAAGAAAAGGAAAAGTTATTGAGGGCGGGGGCAGTAGGCAGGAAGTATTCCCAGGTATGAGGGCCAGTTTTGACGGGGGTGGCTCTGTCGCTATGGGACCCAAGGTGACTGTGATGAACTAGGTCACACAGTGCCAGCTAACATGATGCCATTGTAGGTTCCAGTCACTGAGGTTTGGGAGTTACTTGTTTCCAAACCAGAACTTGACCAGTCCTGAGCGACCCCAAAAGGGAATCTCCATCACTCCCCTGAATGTGTCTTAACAGGAGATCTTCCCACGAGCTCCAATCCTTCAGTATTTGATATTCAGAGTGGAATTCCGATATTTAGTTTAAAATTTGTTTTCATAAGAAATTATTGTTATCAACTTGTGAAAAGTTCTACAGTACAAGTTCTCAAATATTATTACATTTAAACGCCTGGGAGGTTGGTGGGGCTGGAATTAACATGGAAACGGCTTGTTGATGTAAGTGATTCTATTTGTAATGTTAAGATAGGTCAGCTTAAATACTCCGTTTTAGCCGCCATGGAGGGCGAAGTGCTGAAAGTTAAAATTACAGGTTTTGAATGAATTTACCCATGAATGAAGTCAACTGCTCTTAGGAAGTGTGCCGGCAGTTCACCAAAGCCACACGCGCATGCATCATAAGTTCACTCGGACGGAAAACCTTCCTTGTGCCAACACCTTTACAACCAACGATGTGATTGGGACGGAGACCCAGCACAGCGCCGTTTCCTTTCTCGTCAGAGAAGACCCGCGTGCGTCTTGTCAAGAACTTTCAGGGCAAAAATACTTTCTGTAAACTGCGTGAAGGAAAGATCGTAGGAGGCCAGAGCTGACTTGGCCCTTGGCTTCGCTCTCTGTGCTCCTGTCTTCGTGCGGTTTTTGTCTCCGGGGATTTTTTTTTTTTAACTTTTGGATTGCACATTTGGTAGGAAGCACTTAAGACTGTACTTGGTATTTCTTGTTGATTCCATTGGAAGGATTGGTCCGTTCCTTAGTTGCCATAATGACGGGAAGGGACAGAGAACAACCTCTCCTGGACGTCTGACTATGAAGGCAGGTGGTGTCACCGCCGCTGCCGGGGGGGTTCATGGGGGTGAATGTCAGGCAGCAAGGCACCAAGACACACGTTTGTTGGTGGACAGAGACGGGTCGGGCAGTGCACTCCTACAGGAATGCAAATGCGCCTTCACCTAATGGCACTGCTTATGAACAAAGACTTTTAGGGAGTTTTGAGGAAAATAAAGTCCCTACTGATTGTAGCGCTGGGTGAGAGAGAGATGAGGTGACCGTCTCAGGGATCCAAGGCGTGCTGCAGTACCATTTGCAGTCGCAGGGGGGCGCCGTTCCGGCTGTCGCCTCCGCCATTAGTCAGCATCGCTTGGGAGCATTTTCACCCAGTCCTGCTCCAGGAATGTCAGAGGTCAGGATGCTCTGAGCCGGGGGGGCCTCACAAGGGCCAGGCTCGGTGCTGAACTTGGGAGAAATAAAAATAGGGAGGGAGGAAGCCTTGAATACATTTTCAGATTTTTGCCAGTTGGATTGTTTTTCTTACACTCGTTGCATTTCCCAAAGCAAACGCGTGGAGAAAAGGCAGCATATATCACGCTTAACATCCCGCTCACCGGGTGGAAGGGGGGATGAGGAAAGCACTTAAAATGCTGAGGAGAGGAGGAAGGGCTGCTGACAACATTCCTGACAGCTCTTGGGGCCAAAAGCCTGTCCTCACCATCGGGGACACGTCATTGCGTGTGCGTGGCCTGGGTGGGAGACGAACGTGGGCCAGCCGTGGATTTCAGGCACATCCGAGTAGATCGGGTCTATGTGTCGGAGAGGAGGGTCTGGACAGACAGTGACAGAAAGGAGTGTGGTTTTTTTGTTTGTTTGTTTGTTTGTTTTAAGATTCTATCCATTTATTTTTAGAGAGGGAAGGGAGGGAGAAAGAGAGAGAGAAAGAAACATTAATGTGCAGTTGCTGGGGGCCGTGGCCTGCAACCCAGACATGTACCCTGACTGGGAATCGAACCTGCGACACTTTGGTTCAAAGCCCGCGCTCAATCCACTGAGCTACGCCAGCCAGGGGAAGGAGCGTGTTTAAAACGGGAGACAAGTGACAATTCAAGAACAGGGAGGGAGCAGGCATAGCGCTTTGAGTCGCAGAAACTTTTACACACGTTTTGACAAAGAAGAGGGTATTTTTAACAGTGGGGAGCAAGCGCGAGAAGATGAGCTTGCAAAGGTCGGGCTGGGACGCTTTCACCAAGAAACCTGGATCATACGTCGTACATTCACTGTCCCCAGGTTTATTCTGCAACAGTTTGAGGGCGGTTCCTGGAGAAAGCACTGAGATTCACCTAAAAAGATCCCCTTCCATTAGCCCATAGATACAGAAAAGATAAATTTATTTTATTTTATTCATCATACAATAACAGAGGTGACTAGCGTTTCCTAGGAAGAGGAAGACTCACTAGAGATCACTGACGAAGATGACCCCCCTGAGCGGACCTGTCAGGCCCCTCTGTGTGCCGTTCTGGTGCAGCCCTGGTCCCGGGGCCTTGTCCTTGGCCCACACCCCATGTTTGGCAAAAACACTGAAAAGTCAGTTTAGCAAGAATCGCCCTCACTCCTGACAGCTGAGCACCTTAATTATGTTGAATTCTGCATCCCAGCCCTTTGCTCACTCTGGCCTGCCTTTGGCCAGAATCCTGTTAAACTTATGTGATGGCAAGAATCCCCCCAACCCGATGTCTCTCCCGGGTGCTTTTCCACTCGCCGGCTGCCCCCATCCTTCCTGGCCGCAAACCCCAGCGCACCGGTCCTTCTCCCTGCGGCTGAGCCCCAGCCCGAGCCCCTGGCTGCTCTGTTGCAACAGTGCGGACACCTCGGCCTCGGTCCTGAATGAAGGCTGCCTGGCCACTCCGACACGTGTCCCGGTGGTGTCTTCTTCACCATTGCACGTGACGGTTCCGCCACATGAAAGCAGGCAGCGGGCGAAGTGAGCCGACGAGTCGATGGGTGGATGGGGAGGGCTCTCTCAAGGTCCACTGCCCTTGTGGAAAGTCTACGGGAGAGGGAGTGTTCTGCCGAGGAGAGATTTTCTCTAATATGCAGGCGCGACCTGCGACAAGGATGGTTCAGGTTGGAGGAGGGAGGTCACGGGCTGGGGTGGGGGGAACCTAGAAATGGTAGGGGACAGACGCCCGTGTTCTGCTGACGGGAACGAGGTACGGACGGAGCCCGGAGGGGGGGGGGTGGCGACGAGGAAGGAGCACATTCCGAGCCTGTTCTGGGTGCTTTCTCCACAAACCTCTGAAGTCCTCCTGAAGTGAAGAACTAAACCAGCAGCGTCTCGCTCCTAAGGAATGAAGTCGTGCCATAAAGATTTTATAGGCACTGATATATCCTTCATTTTCCATTTATCACATGACAGTACCTTCCAAATGGATGCAGATGCCATTTTCATCTCAAATAAATTCTGTAAAGCATTTAAGAGTTTTCTTCAATTAATCATGTTTTAACTTGACCTTTGAAACCGAGATTATATAACCCATTTTAAAACTCGTATCTGTTTTCAGTGCTCACTTCTTGCTTATGAAAATTCTGTCACTTAACTCAAGTCCCTGTAGTGCGTATGTGTGTTGCTGCATAATTTTATGACAGGCATTGCGATCTGCCATGTGTTTAGATCACTTACATATTTTCGTCAACTTGAATATTTTAAAATATTATGACGGCAGAGGGCACTTGTGTCTTCTTTGGTTCCATATAGCTCCCAAGAGGCAGCTACTCTGAGTAATGGGTTGTTTACGGAAGAACAAAAGTGCATTTACCTTTAGAAAGAAAGCAACACCACCTCGGAGAAAAAGCCTTCACAACGAACTTGCAAGACGTTGCCCGTCCTAAGATTTCTGCCGTCTCTGGTGTCAGCCAGACCTCGGCCTGGTGTGCGCACCGCCGTAATGAAGTATCTCTCTCCCGCACAGTCCTCACTCCCACCCAGCTCATCCTCTGTGAAATACGTTCCCACCCTCTTCTCCACGGGTCTCCTTTTACACACAGTAGGTCTGCAGAACTCAGATCTTCTTTTCGGAGGACGTTTACATGACGGAGCATCCAGTGATGCGGGCACAACCAGCCCACACCCTTCTCCAGAAGAGGACGGCATCGGTCAGCAGTGGCGATGGAGGTGAACGTTGTGATGCCAGATGAGCCAACTGCATGGACACAAATGTGCTTGTTGAAAACAGAATGGTGGTTCTCGATGAGGGAGCACGTCGCTGTGAGATTTGTCCTCCGAGCAGAGTCAGGGTAAAGCCTTGAGAGCGTTGGTTGTGTGAGTGGAGTTCAACAGCCCTCCCGGAGGGAGGGAGGGACGGAAGGAGGCACCGGCACAGAGGGGTCAGGCACGCAGGTGGGTAAGTGCAGGCGGGTGCTGCGGAGGCAGGTGAGCAGCGAGTGCCCGGGAGAGCTGCACCCAGGCCGGGCCTCGAGACCCCTGTGGAGAGCCTTCGGGCCACCGACCCCAATCACAGAGTTTCAAAATACAATGGGATCTAAACACAGGTCCTGTTCATAAAAACTGGGCCATTTAAAGGAGGGCTGCATGCATTTCAGCCACAGACAGGCATTCGGAAGTTATATTTTTCCACACGGTCTATTTTAGAGATCCTTCCCAGTGCCCAGCCTCCTGCATGGCTTAACGAGTATTTATGGAAACGTCCCCCACGGTGCATGCAAACGCAAGGTCCCTACATATTCCCATGGTGCGTCTGAACGCAAGGTCCCTGTGTATCCATCCCGGTCACTCTGCACCCTGTGTTTTACTAAACACCCCCCGCGTGGCATTGACTCGTCTGTATGTTGATCTATCCATATTTGGAGACAAAGCCTGCTTCCCCTTGTGGCCCTAAAAGGCAGGACTCAAATCCACGGGGTCAGGGTGGCAGGGCGGGGGATGGTCTGCAAAGAGGCAGATTTGCATAGAATTTTCTGATGAAGAGAACTGGCCACAAACACAGGCAGTAAAACATGCCTGAGCCCATCATGATCAGTTTTCCACACAAAGGCCCAAAGGCCTGCGTTGGACATTCAGGATGTTCACGCACGTGAGTTCCGGTGCCTTTCCTCCCATGACTTCCCCTGAGCCCCTGACTGTCCCCTGCACACAGTGTACTCAGAAGGACTTAACTCCGTTGCTTTGTCCGCCGTCCCCACATTAATTATACCGTGTTAAACTCAAATTGTTTTCCGAGCCCGAGGTGGGAATTGTTCCTTGAGATGGCCGTAAATTGCCAGCGATGAGAAGTAACCCCCAAATTTCTCAGCACGCACATTCATTTGCATTGTAACTTCAGAGATGAAAAAGTCCCAGCCTCGGCGAATTGATTTCCCAGCCTGCACACTTTTCCAAGAACGGTCCGGCTCAACATGGACTGAAGAACTCTTAGGCTTCTTTGTGTGAATTTGTCAATGTAAAGAAAACAAACACACGAGGAAAAGGGGTTTCATTAAGTGTGACTAACCACTACCGGTTTGCGGAGGTGTGGCCCGGTGACCTTAAGAGGCAAGAGGAGTGGCCCAGTGGGTGAGGGACTAAACCAGTGACCACAGAGTCCGATGCTGCCGCCGGGACTGGCCTCACAGGTGAGCCTGCTGATCGTTTATAGGTGAGGTTGTCACCCACGTGAAGGGCCCGATTGGAAGGAATGATGCTTGGACATTCTGCTTACAAGGGACACCTGTCGGCCTCGAACAGCTTGGGCAAAAAAATACTGGAGTGCTCATGCAAGCAATAGACACTCGCCACTGTGTAAGAGGCGGTGGAGAGCAGGGCATGACTCAGCACTCCGTTTTCATATGCTCATTTCCTGAGTGCTGCTTATTTAAGCTGCTTTGTGTTTGATGACTTTGGAATTGCATGCCTTTTCTATGCGCCGGCCAATTTATCTTTAGGAAACTGATGTTTCCCCGAGGGCCCTGCAAATATATGCTGTGTTGTTTGCAAGTGTGTGTTGCTGAGAGCAAAATATTAGCATCAGCCCGCGTTGCCCCACCAGGGTTTATTCCTGAGGGTCTGAGTCTTCATGCCCGCCGGCCGGCCGCAGTAATGGCAAGAGCAATGTGTTATTTTCTTATATAACAACAACAAATGCAACATTGTACAAGCCTAGTTAGTTTCTAGTCTCTTCTGTAACACCCCCCACAGCACTGTCTATTTCTGAGCCCGAGTTCTGGTCTATTGCAGATATTAATGGAAAATAATTACACACAGCTCTGCCAGATACACCATTACTCCCAATTCCCTCCGAATCTTTTAAACAAAATAGAATGGATCTTTCTCGATCATTTACTTATGGAACATGATTACTTAAAAGTTTGTAAGAGGACCTCTTATGTTCGGTTAAGAGTAGTAGATCATAAATCAAAATAGTAGATCTTCAACACTGGATATATTCTGAAATTAAAATAAATAAAAGACCAGAAAAAAAAGCCAGATCTTCTTATAACCATATTATTGGCAAAACCCCTTACAGAAATGTGCCAGCCATAAAGACAGGAGCTTTGCTTTGTTAACTGCTTTGTCTACAGGAAGACTGCCTGACACTTACTAGGGATTCCATGAATAGCCACCAGACGAACAAATGAAATCGAACTTCGAAGCGTAAGCCGGCATTTAACACAGCTCAGACTTTGAACCAGAGGGGTATTTGTTTCCTGCTTTCCCCCCCCTTTGATGTAAGAGTAAAAGGATAGACTAAGCCACAGACCCAGGAGAGCAGTTTCCGAATGACCTTGGCTGGCTGTGTTACGTGTTCAAGGGCTTGGACGAGCCCACCGAGCTGGGCTGCTCGTGGCCCGCGTCGTATCCGCCCACCAACGAGGCGGTAGTGGGTGTCCACCCTGCACTCACGTCTGGGAGAAAATACAAGGAAACGTAAGCCCGTCTCTACCCCGAAGGGCCTAGCAGTCAGAGAGGAGTGGTCATGCGGGGCCTCCCTCCCCCAAACCATGGTGAAACAGTATCATGTGAAACACTGAGCTGTTTGATGAATTCAAATCCCTATATGAAAAATACAGCACAAAGCACTTCTCTTGTCCTCAAGGGCAGCAGCGAGGACTTTTGTCAGCCAGAGGCGGCACACTGGTGGCCCCAGGCAGGATGCAGACTTGTTCTGTGTCGCCTACACAACGTTACAAAGGAAGGACTCAGTATTGAACTAGTAAAGATTTTAGATAGTGAAATATTTTCATTGCTTCTCCTGGAAAATAATTTCAGAAAACCTGGCATCGTTGGGTTGGCCTTTTTTGGGTGGCTGGGGGGCGGGGAGGGTGGGATGACCAGTAGCTGTCACTTTTAAGAGGCACTGATGCCTTCACACGAACTGTGACTCTTTCATGTATTTTTGTTGCTCTCCTTGGAGCGTGAGAGTCTGTTACTCTGGTGCTTGCTTCCACAGCGTGACTCTGTGCGCTGGTGTTTCCTTTGACCTTGCTGGTACCAAGGGCAGGGATGTCTGTCCCCCATTTTAGGACAGCTGGGGCAACGAGGTCTCTAGGAAGGTGGGTTCTCACACGTAGAGTGGGCATCACCCACCTGCGCCTTCTAAGTACATGCAGGAAAGATCTAGGGACCAGGCCTAGAACCATCATTAATCTCATGTTTTGCACTTGGTGACTTTTGCCGTTGCTTTAGTATCAGCAGTCTGTCATTTCATTAATTATTTCTTTATGCTGGGTTTCAGGGAATAATTCTTTACTCTGGTCCTATGAGCTTCCTCTCCAGAATCATGCAGACCTCACGAGCATTCTGGAGCTCATCGTCCATTTATCCCATCTGTTATTTGTAAATGTCTATTCTGGTCATTTGTTTTCTTTCTTTCTTCCTTTTTTTTAGTTTTACAAACCTTTGTTGCAATGGAGTCATTTGTGAAAGACAAACTCGGGAAGGGGTGTGGTTTGAACGGACTATGGTGGATTCTGCCCTTTGCTACCCACCGTCATTCTCTACTATACGTGATACCCAGATTTTTTTTTTGAGTGGGGGGACAGGGGTGGGGGCAGACTTGTCTTGTTTCTGGTGATGTGCACAGGTGGAGAGAGAGAGACCTAGACTATGGTTTTTATGAGAGAGAGGTGCGCTCTTTTACTATTTGAGAAATTCCAACGTGTCACTGAGGTTCAGTCAGCCGATGTGGAAGTGTCTGTCTCTCGGCCCCTCTTCCGCTGCGGGGTCTGCCCCAGTGACCAGTGCGTCCAGCTGCTCAGCAAGTGCAGTCCATCGACCTTGCCGTCGCTGTTCTGGCCGTCGGGCCATAGAATCGAGACTCTCTCCTCTTGAGGGGCCCACACCCCGGGGCCTTCGCAGACACCTGACCAGGGAGTTCAAAGCTTCGTACTGTCAGCAGTGGGGCAGACATCAGGGGGATGTATAGGAAGCACAGGTACTTGACCTTGAGGGGGACAGAGAATGGAGTCTGTTGAAGAGCGTGCTCACTATGACTTAGAGTATTATTTCACAGTATCGGCTGAGCGACCGGTCTTGCATTTGAGAACAGAAGAGGTTCAGGCGTGCTACGACATTTGCAGTTTGTCCTGGGGGCTGAGGTGTGTGCACATGACCCGAAGGTGGCCAGCCAGAACTAGCTCCTGAGGTTTTGAACCTGAAGAAATAGATTCCAGTGACTAGAGTGAAGGGTTGCTTCCGGAAACAATGAGAAGCAGCAACGTCCACTTCCAGGGGCCAGCAGTCCCAGGGGACGTGTCCTGGGGCCAGCTCCAGCGTGCCTGGTGGCTGCCGCAGCGGTGCCTGCCCACGACTGATACTTTGTGGCGAGATTTCAGCTCGGGTTCTGGCTGCAGAGCTTCCCTTTCTTGGGGCCCAAACTTCCCACTTTCCCCCCAGCAATTCTATAATCTATTTAACGCCCAATCAGCACTTCTCGTTCTTGCTGAAATCAGCCAGAGCTTGCGTTTGTAGCTGGTGATTCAGTACTGCGCTGTGATTAATCTGTGATGATAGGTGACAGAATTGATAGCAATGTGCCACTGTGTTTGCTGCGAGAGAACTGGAAAAGGACAAGAGTCCGCGGCTCCTGAAGTGTCAGCGACGGCCACAGGCTCCCTCAGGGGGCGTTAGTCAGGCAGAGCTCCTGCGTCCTCCGTCAGAGTTTAAAGTTTAAAATACTCTGCTTTGTTGAGTACATTGTTGCCAGGTCTGGGGAGCAAATACTTCTGCCTAACTAGGCCAAGAGGCTTTGATGACAGCACTGGGGGCAGCGAGGGCTCTCTGCAGGGTCTGAGAGGAGCCTGCACGTGTCGTTGGACACATTGTAGCATCCTCAGCTCTTCCCGTCAGAGGCCATCAAATCCCAACTCCTACTGGATCCACGGAACTTAAGGAAACATTGTCATCCCCCAACGGGGGTAGGCTGGAAATTGCCAGGCCTGGGGCCTGTCACTGTTGCCGTGGTTTAATCAGCACAGACACCTGGAGAAAGGCCCGAGGCGAGGCTGCGCTGTCAGGGGTGCAAGCCCGGTCGGGGACAGCGCCCCACTGGACAGGCCCCTGAGCGCGGAGCAGGGACTCCGGGGGCTTAACTGTGCCTTTAAGAGCCATCGCTGCTTTTCCCACGTCTGCGGTCTGGGACACGCACAGAAATCACAATGAAAACGAGTCCCCCTCGGCCACTCCTCTCCCTCACGACAAGCCGGGTCCAGAGTCTCTTGAATAGCCCAGCCCCGGCGTGTATCACCGTCACTGTCTGGGGGACAGAGGCAGATCTAATTGTATCAGTGAGTGAGAATGGATCTCTTCATCTTCACACGCTCTCCATCGCTGTTGGACTGTCCTCGTGAAAGCACCTCTGGTTGGGAGCCGCGCGCTGGCTTCCCAGCAGCTCTGGGCGACAGACACTCTCACCAGCTCAAAGCACCACGCGCATGCCGTGGGGTGAGACGGTGGCTTCATCGAGGGTGATGTTCTGTTTCGTTTGCGAGAAGAACTGTGTTGAACCAGGAAGTTACCCTCAGGAGATAACTGCCCACCTGGGTAACTCGTGTCTCCCGTGGAGAGCTCCGTGCTCAGCCAGCTAGCTCGTCAGGAGCAGGAGACCCAGAATAGTCTAACGGGCACTGGAGGAATCACCTCGGCGGCTGTGTCTTTAAGCTGATAAGGCTCCAGCTGCCTGAGTGAGTGAGCGTGTGTGATTATGCCAGCTTTTCCGCTAGGCACTTTCTCGCTATGTATCGCCTCCTTGGAAGGTGGCTGGCTAGCTCAGGTGCTTAGTTTTCAGATCCACCAGGCTTCGTCTAACGCAAATGCCACTCCTCCGTCCTTCCTGCTGGCTTCGCCATTCTTCTGTTCTGTCCTTGGCTTTTGTCGCCGGCAATTTAAATGTAACTCGTGAGCAGGAATGAAAGCTCCTCTTCCGAAACTTCACAGAATGAAATCAACCCAGTCGTGCACCTCTCTGGCCTCTGAGCGCCTGATTTCTAGTCTTTAGAGCAGCATCACTCCGCGTAGTTGGAACCAGCGTCTGGGGCAGCACGGCATCGGTGCCTCGGGCTGTAAACCCAGTGCATCTGTGTCTGACCCCTGGCTCGCCCGGGGTCCTTGGCCGAACAAGTCGCTGTAGCTCTCTGTTTGGAGAGGTTACTCTGAAGAAATAATAGGGATGAAGTAAACGATGGCCAGTGTCCCTTCCACCTCGGGCATCTCCAGGGCTGTGACCTACTGAAGATGCACATTAGTTAGCCCTAATGTGTCTTCCTGAGTCAGTTGCATGTGTCCACGGGCCCAGCCGGTATCTTTACCTGAGAAACGTACAGGCGTCTCAACTTGCAACACGGTCTGAGCCAAACGGAGCCTCTTTCCTTCCCAATCCAATCGAAAATCCCTACCTGGACCCCTGATAGAACTCCTTGCCTTGTAAAATAAGTGAGAATAGGAAGTAACCTGGGACTTTATCTCTCTCACTTGGAACATAAACTCCGTTCCCAAAAACCCTCACACGTCAGTCACCAGGTCTCCCTCAGTTCTGTCCCGTTGACTTCCTCCCGCTCCGCTCTCCCTTTCTCTGCCCGAGTTCAGGGACCATTTCTACCCCCATCACCCCCCCCCCCCCTCCCAGAGTTAGCATTGGAGTCCCCCAGATTGTCTAGTTGTCCCTGTGACATCTCTTCTCCTGCCTCCACAATGTCACCAAGAGCCGGTCTCTCTCCCCGCCTTTATACAATCTTTATCGATCTCTCAATCAATACCCTGCAAACCTCCTGTGGCCCGAGATACTGATTTATGTGATTTCAATATTTTTTTCATTAGTCTCTCCACATCCCTCGGCGTGGTTTTTGTGTGTCCTACGCTGGAGGCTCCCTCCCCCCCACCCCCCGCCTGCACCAGGGGACTCCCGCACAGCCTGCAGAGCTCGGCTAGAAGGAGCCTCCGGGGAAGGGGCAGGCCACACCACCGGCTCTTCCTCTGAACGCGCACAGAGTCCTGTAGTGTCTCCGCCGTTGTCCTCGTCACACTGCCTGTGTCTATTCCCTGAGCTGTCTTCATTCTTGACTTCCCACGTCCTTGGGACCGAGGACTGTAGCTCCATCCCCGTCTTATTAGCGCATGTTAATTTGTTGGTAAAAACACACCATTTAAAGAGTAACATGCCATGAATATCTCCAAGAGCTTGAAGTGGCCAGTGATGAGAGAAGTATGCCACTGCGTTATTTAGGCTCCAGAAATCCTGACCCAACACCCGAGGGAGCGCTGACTGTGGCAGGGGCTTCAGCCCATCCCCCCCCACTGGTGACAACTGTCGACTCAACAAAATGTGAAAACAGCTTCCAGAGGCTGGGGACCATGGACACGAGCAGGCATCTTGTGGAGGAAAGTTAAAACATGTTTTTTTTTCTCCTTTCTTTCAAGTTCCTGTTCCACAGGTCAGCCCCAATCAGGATGCCACACCATCTGGAGATGAGACTGTGACAGAGTCATGCCACCCTGTAGCTAGAAGGCAGGAAAGGGAGCCCCTTTGGTTGGAACACAGGGGGTGGGGGGCGTGGTAGAGGGAGAGAACCAGCTAAGGAGATCCCCTAAGTCTGTGTACGAACCCTCAAAAGTTCCAGACGGCACCTGCACCTGGAGACTCAGCCCAGTGCAGCAGAGGCTGGGAGCAGTACGCTGAGAAGGGCGCCAGCCCCCGCGGCAGGCGACACAGGACTCGGGGTGTGAGACCAGCGCGATGGACCGCCTCCCGAAAGAAAACCCGGTGTTTTGCAGAGATTTACGACAGAACCCGGAGCACACCTCATGCTTCCACAAGGGGAAAGTCAACATTACTCAGTATCGAAAGAACCGGGAAACTGTGATTTATGCTCAAGAAAAGGCAATAAAAAGATTTCGGCTGCAAGCTATTTCAGACATCGAAATTATCGGATAAAGGAAAGACTTAAAGCGGATCTTATAATTATGCACCGTGAGATAAATGAAAAGTCATTTGCAGTAAGTGAAAGAATAAAATATATAAGACTGTAAAAGGCTATTTGTTTTTTCTTAAGTTCCATAAGTTTCCAAATTTATTAGTGTGTATGTATTCACTATGTTCTTTTATTAAGCCATTAATCTTCTGTTGTGTTTGGAATTATTTCTCCTTTACATTCAGAATTTATTTGCATGTTCTCGTTTATTTTTTCCTTTTGGCAGAGATTTGGCTAAATTATTGTTCTTTCCTGAAACGCAGTTGTTGTTTATCCAATTCTGTTAATCTATTGATTTTTCTCTGGTTGTTATTATTCGTGTTCCTGACCTCTATCCACTCTTACCGTTATTATTTTCTTCCTTCTCTCTCCCTTGGGCTTGCTCCAGTCCCCTTCCACCAGCTCCTAAAATTAGACATGTTGATATTTTTAAATAGTTTGCCTTGTTTCTGTCAAATATATGTAAACTTTTTTATTTCTTTTTTAGTCCTACTTTATCATCTATTCCCTATACTTTTGAAATGCAGTGTTTTCACTTTCACTTTGTTCTAAGTGTTCTTAGTTAATATTTACAACTTTATTTTTATAACAAATAATGAATATTTAATAGTAATCTATACCTATACGCATAAAATATTTTAATATTTAGCTTTACATAATTTATTCATAATTCAGTGATTTAAGTCATATTTAATGATTTCCACTTTTATCATATTGTCATCAGCAAATGTAAATTCTAGGTTATTGATGCTGTTGAAATTTTTAAGATTTTTCTTTTGGGTATTGCCTTGTCAAGAAACAAAATTCAGCTGAGTGAGTTTTAAAGATCTTATTGATTTTACCCCAAAATTCGTGAATGGAGCTGCGTCCCACCCGGCCGATGGGAAGGAGCCCCGAAGAGCTGCCCAAGGTGTAAGGAGACGGAAGGGGCTGGCCGGGCAGGGAAGGAGCTAGCAAAGACTGGGTTGCCTGCGGCCGGGTCCCCTTTTCTCAGGGAAGGACAGGGGTCTGTCACCCAGATGACGTCCCTCGTGCCGACCAGGCGATTCCAGGCAGACTTGTTGAAGGTCCCCTTTCCCCTCGACCCCCACCCCTGGGAGAGGTTGAAACTACGATTAATTAGGTATGAAGTCAATGCCTATCATTTTGTTGGTTTTCCAAATATGCTGAACGTTAAGACACAGTTTTTGAGGTGCAACATACCTTTCGTGGACCGTGTCCCGCCCGGGTGTTATGGAAGTGAGAACACAGCACCCAGGTTCCCCTCAGCACGATGTCTGCTGTGCTCCTAACCGTCCACCCGGCCTCCTTCCGTCCACCCCAGCAGCACCCACCTCCGATCACATCTCTCCTGTCCGCTGAGCGGTCTCTGGTCTTTACGCCGCTCTCACGCATCCGCAGGGAGAGCCAGCCTCCCAAACCAAGCGAGGGCAGGTGCCCGTGCATTTGTTCTTCTTTTTTTTTTTAACAAATTTTATTACATTTTAAACAACTAGTCACAAAAGGAAAGATTCCAATCTTAAAATTTCTGGGAGCTTCAGACTGGCATATTAAACGTGACGAAATAGTAGACTTCACGTACAGCCACTCTTTTCAAGAATTACTGGCAGGTCATAGGAGCAGGTCCTACCCAGAACATGTTCACACACTTCAACAACTGCCCTTTCTGAAGGCCAAATGGGGCTCGGTGAGCAGCGGTGGCAATGGACTTAATAAGCATACGGCGGCGAAGGAGGAGATTGTTTAGTCTGCACAATGAAATTTACGATCATATAATTAAAACACTGAAGGTCTGCTCTGGTGTAATTATGAACCCATTTTTCCTCGTTTCATGTGGGCTCTAAGGCACATAGTATAATTTAGGTAAAAACTGCGATTTTTAGGTGCAAAGCCAACTGCAAGAGATCGACCGCTCAGTCAACTCTCCGACTCCCCGGCTCCCTGACAGTGGTGACAGCTTCTGTAATTCGTTTCGGCTCTTGGCTTCTTGAGGCGCCTGTGAAACCCACAGCCGTGGGTCCGCTTTCCAGCGGAGTTGGTGCGTATCATAAAAACCGTGGTGGAGTTAATTGGTGGATTGGCTGACGGGCGCTGCCAAGGGCCGAGCCCCGAGCTCCCCCAGGTGACTCCGGCTGCTCCCCGGTAACCGTGTTGGCTCAGAGCGCGAGGAGACTCCTGTTCCCCACGGCCCTAGCGAGCCACAAATGGAGGACTCCGGCATCAAGGGATGTCAGCCTGACCGTCTTCATAAGCATCAAACACTCACAAATCACAAAAAATAAAAGGATATGCCCCACATGAGGATATTTTATAGATACCAAGTGATGATGTTATATCACTCAGCATTAAGCAGCAAGGACACTTGCTGGTAACTAGATGGATAAAATGTCAGAGGTGATACAAAAGCTATCTATTTTTCAAGTTTAGGAAATCCTTTATAGAGGTTCCTAGAGCCTCATGTTTTAAAGTCCAAGGGATTCAGCTCTTTTTCTTTATTTGACCCCCAAAGAACTTCTCATCCGCTCCGTGAAAACACACTTGCACGTTATTGTCAAAAGTTGTCTATTTTGAGTATTCTTGTAAAACAGTAATTCCTGATGTGTCTGTTTAGAGAGCCCCTTTTCAGAGGACAAGTGATGCATTAGGACAATTATGTACAAGTCTGAGTGCTGCTGCTTCTTTGGGAGAGCATGAAGAGACCACTGGGTGGTGACCCCTTCACTCACTCTGGTGCTCCACAGCCAGCGGGGAGAACACTCCCCAGGGTGTACACAGGCTGTTAAACGTTAAAACTTAAAAGTACCTCCGAGCTACATAGACTATGCTAAGTAAACCTGAACCCTCATTTCCTTCAGAAAGCAGGTAGTCCTGGGACACAGTGTCTTTTTCAGTTCCACGGCCTTGGCCATGGACATACACAGGCATTTAAAACATTATTCCATTAGCTATACAGAGTAAATCATTCAGTAGATCCTTAAATGAATTCTAATGCTATATCGAAGCTCCTGTGGAATAACTATATTCTCTCCTTGATATACTGGATGGATTCAGACACAGAGGTTTGTGGGGACAGTGGATTTTTCAGCTTTTCCTGGAAGACTTCATCTGTCCCACTTAGTAGCTGGAGGTAGTCTAGTGGTGCACCTCACTGGAGGTCAAGCTCAACACCCTTCTCCTGCTGCCTTCAGAAGGACCAGAGCAAGCTGCTCACGTGGTCACGCGCATGTTAAAATATAAGACGTTTCTACCGCACACAGTCAGAACCTCTGTGTATTTCCCCGTCCGCCGTCTGCCCTGCTGCCCCTGGCGATGGACGCCGCTGGAGTGGGGACCTGGCCAAGGGGGTGCAATCTGGGCACACGCTCAAGTTCACTGGTATCTCTTTTATGATCCACACAAACACCTGCACTGATTCCTTTCTTTCCTAATGCATCTTTTACTAAAGGGGACCCCCCAGTCACCGGTGCTCCGGAGACCCGGATCCTGGCTCTGCTCCCGATAGACACCCTCACGTGACCCCTGGGGACGATGTAAATACCTTAGGGTCCTGGCGGTCTTCAGTGCGGTCAGGCACTGTTCCCGGCCTTTCTGCACGGTTCAGCTTCCGCAGCCAGCGGGCTGCCTTTCACCTGGCTGCTCAGGCCTCCTCTGCACACCAAATACTGAATATATCTGCCCACTCAAACATTTCCCGTGCTGCACATGCCGGCTGGCTGTGCTTTCTAAAAAAAAATCTCGTCCTGTCACTTTCAAATCTCGGTTTTTCCTGACAGTGGCATACAGTCCAAAGCCATTGCTGTAACTTGCAGAATAACGGATATTCTCTTTCTCCCTGACTCGATCGCACCGCCTCCTCACCCCCAAGTGTTCATACTCGACGCCTGTTACCTCTTCACCGACGGACAGCAACTCTAATTGAGTCATCAGTACAGCAGTGTGCTGTCCTGATTTTAATATTTAACCCATTTAAATTAGCTTCATTTGCTTAATGACTTGCTTTGTAACTTGCTAGTCAGAGTTAGGCAACAGTGGGAAGTCAGTCACTCCAAAGAGGGGGATATTTTTCCTTCCACAGGTCTCCTTGCTTGCTCCCCTCCAACAGCTGCCTTTTCTGTAGCATTCAGGGGCGGCAGTGGCGATGCAAGAAAGTGAGTCTCCGTGTGAGAATAATTTGCCAGATCGTTTCGTGACGGCTATTAATAATCACATCGGTCTGCGAAACCCCAAAACGCACATTTTCAGTTAAAATAGAAAAATGGAAGATGAAGGTCATAAATGACAAACATCTCAGACATACGTAGCACTGAGTGCACACTGCATTTGGTAATTCAGAATTTTCGTGGCCGAATCATTTCTCCTAATCGCAAGGCTTGTATCTTGCCCATAAAATCATAAAAGTTGCTAATTTTCCATCATACGCAAATAAGTGACGCGTTCTGCTCAGATGTATCTCAGATCCATGTTTGCCAGAGGAGTGTCAGGAAGCACCAAACACAAAGAAAACAGCACGAAAATGTGTCCGTTCTCCATTTCTGCTTCTTTGCAAAAATTAAGAACTGACATTTTATTTTTGGAGAAAAGCTCCTTAGTCAACATTTGTCCTAACATCTTTGTCGGGATTTATAATGTAATGCATGTTAAGGTCAAACTCTTGTTTAGAACTGTGTACTTGGGCGGAAATATGGCACTTTGTCACGCTTGTATTTCCAGAACCCCGTGGGGTGTCTGGCTTTTGGTCAGCGTTTATTGAAGGTGAGAGAAAATTTTTTGTAAAGATTTTATTTATTTATTTTTAGAGAGGGAAGGGAAGGAGATAGAGAGAGAGAGAGAAACATCAATGTGCGGTTGCTGGGGGTCATGGCCTGCAACCCAGGCATGTGCCCTGGCTGGGAATCGAACCTGCGACACTTTGGTTTGCAGCCCGTGCTCAATCCACTGAGCTATGCCAGCCAGGGCTGAAGGTGAGAGAAATTAGCTCAGTGATGAGAGAGACCAACCAATCCTGTGTAAGCACCAGGTTCATTAGTGTGAACGCTGTGTTGTACTCACCCCTGAAAAATCGTATGTGGAGTAACTCATTTTATTAACTACGTGTGTATACAACAATACCGTTTACATAATTTCTTACAATGTGTGGATTTGTATTTGCACAAAGATCGCTAAAAGTGGGGGCACAGGCATGCCATTAAAAGGCCCGAGGAGAAATAAATGACCTTATACACGTAAACTTCCAGCTCTGTGTTCCTCAGCATATGTTTCTCTCATCCTTAAACATACCGATACCTAGCGCGGTTGCTTGAGTCTTGGAATGAAGCTCTAAAAATAGTTGACATTTCGCTGTTTCTATAGTAACAAAGAAAATGGCTTCATACTCTAGGCCTGATCCCACTGAGCTTAATGTGCCGCCTCTGTTGCCTGTGAACCAGACGGCTGTGTTCCTGTAGTACAAACTGCCACTCTCCTCCCTCCCTGCCTCTGGTGTGTCTTTTCACAACCCGATCACTAGTGTGAGAACCTGAGCATTTACCTGGGAGGGTGAAGACAGACACCTTCCAGTCACCTTTCAAGAAACCGAGTTTTACCCCAGAAAGGGCTGGAACCAGAGTGGGCTTTTCCGTGATGTGCTTTCAGCTGGTCCTGGATTGCCTCTCCACCTGCCTCCCTGTCTGACGTTTCACCCTCATTGTCACTGATGGGGTGTGGGCCTGGACACAGAGTGCTGGGCGACTGTGTTTACCGACACACTTTGGTTGCTCAAGGCAGGACGTGGTCCATACAGGTGATGGAGAGACACTGCCCCTCCAGAGCCGTCCTCCTCTGGCAGGGGCCAGAGCTGCATCGCAGGGAGAAAAGCAGAAAGCGAAGGCGGCTTCAGACACTCACGGTATAAAAGCGGCCGCTCCCCGGGGGTTGGTAAAGCTTCAGACAAGAATTGCAGCCGCGCCCCAGGTTGGGCATCAGTTGCATTGTACAGCGACAGGAATGAGATGCTCCTGTTCGACTGCTGAAGCGTGTTGACCGCCGCCAACGCCCGGTGACAGGTTTCCGAGTTGTCCAGACCCCGAGCTGTTTCCTGTTCGCAAGACGGCCCCTTAGCCTCCAGCCCCCAGCCTCTCTGGCCCCTGCCTGTAGGAGACCGTTCTGCGTGGCGTGGGCCCAGCACCCACTGGGAGATGCACAGGACCCACACCCATGGCCACGGATAGGTTCTCCCGTGGGGAATCAGGCCTGCAACGTACCTAGGCCACTATGAGTCTTGCTTTTTGCTACAACTCCCTCACCCTGAATTGAGGACATTTACTGCAAAGCAACTTCCTAAAAACCATGCTAAACCTTCCAAGGATGAGTGTAACCAGTTCAACTACTTTTGCCTTTTCATTCACGAATCTCCCTCTTCTGGGATGTGATGAGCAGCAGTGGCTCCTTTGTTTTCTGTAAAAGGTAACCACCTAAAGCACGTGTGCATAGCTAATGAGGACCATCATGGAATGTGCTGGGAAATAGAAATAAAGGCCTGTCATGGCGTGGCTTTTGCTCCTCTCGAGAGCAAAGCCATGCTGTCCCTTTTCCCCCACCGGACGCCGTGGTCCGTGTGAATGTCTCATTTCATCCATAAGGGTGCGGAGGGCTGGTGTCTGCATCGCCTGCCCTCCAGCTGCTAATCATGCGACAGCAAACAACGTGCCCCCGATTTCCACAGTGTACCCCGTCGCTGAGAACTACCGACTGAATGGCACGGGGTGCAGACACAGCAGGCGGCCCAGGGTGACGTGCTGAGGGAAGACAGACAAGGTGAGCGGAGGAAGACGGGCCACAGGTGTGCCTGGGAACAGACAGTGACACCTGCAGACGGAGGAGAGCGTGTGGCATCCTGGAGGCCAGGCAGCCTGTTTCCCACGCAGCCGACACAGGGACGAATCAGAACGGCTGTGGAGAGAGAGAGAGAGAGAGAGAGAGAGAGAGGGAGAGAGAGAGAGGGAGAGAGAGAGAAGGAGAGAGAGAGAGGGAGAGAGAGAGACAGAGAGA
The DNA here is from genome assembly GCF_004126475.2 of Phyllostomus discolor. Lineage (NCBI taxonomy): Eukaryota > Metazoa > Chordata > Mammalia > Chiroptera > Phyllostomidae > Phyllostomus > Phyllostomus discolor. The sequence goes on along the minus strand of NC_040917.2, from coordinate 22,406,406 downwards.
GAGAGAGACAGAGAGAGAGAGAGAGAGAGAGAGAGAGAGAGAGAGAGAGAGAGAGGGGGTTACAGGCATCTTTCCCGGGAACGCAGTTCTCACTAACAGGCAGGAGAAGATTTTCTGACTTTACAGGTTACCTTGCTGTCTGTTTTTGGGACTAATACTATATGACTAATGTCTAAATATTTGATGGAACTGAGAATTCCATCTGGAAATTTGCAATTCTGGGCATCTGAAATTACATGTTTGCGGCAGCTGGTATAAATCACTTAGAATGTTTGTCTAAAGGCTAAATAACCTTAGTCTTTCGAAAGCCATATACAGGAGTGGGCAAAAGTAGGTTTACAGCTGTGAGTCCATGAGTTTATTCTTGTATTATTTATTAATTATTGTATTATTTCCCATACAAACAACTGTAAACCTACTTTCGCCCCACCCTGTGTATATTAAAGGTATATATATATATATATATATATATATGTATACCTGAATTTCAGTTTATGTTATGATTTATGTGAGTAACCAGAATAAGTGGATAACTGGCCATACGATATTTTACTGTTCACCCAAATGTTTTGTCCACATTTGTACAAACTGCAAAGGTACATTTCCAAAGAAAAGATGAGAATTCTTTTTCTCTAGGTAAACAGGCACTGGTTAGACCATATCAAGTTAATCCCTGAAATTTATTTTAGCTCTGAATTTAGAAATGTCTGTGCATCTTTCCCTGCTACTATTGTAATATAAGCCCCTGTTCGTGACTTTTATAAGATTTTAATATACTCGTCTCTCTTCCTTGTTCTCTACCTGATACATCATTCAAGGATTCCAGCAAAAACATGCTTGTAATGAACTTCAATATTAGTATAATTTATTTGTAGATTCTCTTAAGAAAATTAACCTTCAGATAAGAATCCAAACTTGTTCCCTGGAACAGGCATATCATATTTTTTGTACTCGATTGGATGCATTTTGCTTTACTGCCTCAGCCCACCCTGGGGGGGTGGCATTTATGCACAGACGCAGCTCAGGGGGACAGAGACGGGCAGAAGCCACAGTCACGTCCTGCGTTCCCCCTGTGATGCTCCCGTGTAAACACCAGGCAGGCCTTGTCGCGTCCGTGTTTCAAGAATGCGGTGGCACAGATTTTTGATGAATGATGAATGAAGGTCCTCTCTGATTCTCGATACATGTACTTTTCCACGGTACACCAATGCTGGGTTTCTGAGAAGGAAACACAGACTTCATTCCATTGAAACCCGAATTCTGCTCTCAGGGGAGAGTCTGTGGGAGGTCAAAGTGCACTTCTCAGCGGAGTGAGATCTCCGAAGAAACCCGTCCCCCAATGCCCCGTCTGCGCCTCGTTCCTCAGGGACCTCACCGTTGGCTTCTTCATTCGTCTGCAGGTATTTTCAGTTTATAAAGCACTGGGGCCGCGGAGACAGGCTGGGCCTGGCTGCCAGCCCACACCCCAGCCGGCGTTCCCCTCCTGTGATGGACCCGGTCCTGCTGGAGGAGGGGGGCTGCGTCAGGGCTCCTCCCTCCCAGGCCCCTGGCCAGAGCAAACCACAGACTGAGCTCCTGGGTCTCAGTGTGGAAACCCAGGCTCGGGCGACTCTGCCTGCCTGTAGCGGGGGATGAAACCCTCACGGTCACTCAGGGGGTCAAGAGTACAGACGGACCTGATGCACTGACTCTTGCAGTTGTGCCGACAGACAGTCAGTTCGCACCCACCTCCCCGCGTGACTGTCTCGGCCCTGACATTTCCTGCTTTTCAGAGTAAGGGTTCTGTCGTCCTCTGAGATCCTTTTCAGAGGGTCTCAGAGAAGCTAGAGGAAGTGGGTCTGGGATGAAGCTGGTAGGGTCCCCACTGCCCGGGTGGGGGTTAGACAGCAACAGGGAGCTGAGTTCCACGAACTCGAGTGGCCCGCGTGGACATGTACTCGTCAGCGGTGTCGTGACCACAGCGACTGCCCCCACCCGTGACTTCAGTGTCTGCCCACGGCATTTCCAGATACTTCTTTCCCACACCGAAGTCAGAGCCACAGATTGGCTGTACTCCGTACCCCCAAAACTCATCCCCACGGAAGTAGTCAGTGGCACGAAAGAGTTTGAAAGTTATCTCCTCTTACCCTTCTGGTTCCAGTGGGGAATTACACCACCCTGAGAAGAAAGTACGTTGTTCAGGATAACGGACTCAGTTGTCATTTGTTTTCAAGCTTCTGTTTTCATTATAGCAAAATATTCTACTTTATGCAGATTTCTCAGTCATGTGGGTATACATCATTAATAGTCATTTGAAATAGATTTGCACCGTCTTTCATATAACATAGTTAAAGCGGTCACCAAACCTGTAGATTTTCACAGAAAAAAACCCAATTCTGTAGATGACAAGATATTTTTTAAAACGATTCAAAATTTGAATGGGCATGTTGTTTTGGTAAAATATAGAATGGCTGTTTAAATAGTGGTAAGTTATACTTTGGCTTATTTTATGGGAATCGGATAATTTACCCAGACCTATGTTCACGGGCACGATGCGTGGGAGTGTGTCACGTGTGTGGCGGCATTAAGAGGACTAAAGGTCGCTGCAGCCGACACATCATTTGGGGACTTAATGTCATTTTTCATCTTAGCTGCTGAGTTCAGGATGTGTCAGCAGGGTGTCGTGGTTCTGCTTCTTAGTGAAATCAGAATTATGCTAATGGCTTCACTCAGATGACGTCCAGGGTAGCTTTCTCTCTGTTTCCCTTGACCCGACACTCTTTTGATCTTGAGTTTTCTCTCCAGCCCTCATCACCGCCCAACGCTCGTACGTTTTGCTGAAATATCGGACAGGGAGCTGTTCGGCACCGTCCTGAAATCATGACGTGGAGTCATACATGTTCTCTCGTGTCGGATTTTCACTTTTTAGTGACTCGGCACTTACCGCCCCCGTGGAATGGGGTATAACCTATGTTGTTACTTCAGTAGATCATGTCCCAGGGAGTGTGTTTTGGAAAATAGTTCATTGAGTGGCCAGGGTAAGAGCTAAGCCTTTGTCTCGCCTTAGAGTTACTCCTACTCAAGTGTTGGTTGGGACTATAATAAAAAGAATATAAAATAATAATAACAACAACAACAACAGAAATGACACCTATCCTGTGGGCAGACAAAGATAACTGCTCTGACAGACCGACGCGGCACGCTAACGGCAAACAGTGACACCGTGTTCGTCATTCCCCCCGTGGCCCCGGCTCTGGCTGGGCAAACCTCCGGGCCATGTGCCACTTTTCAGTCCAGTGTCTCTCTGGCAGACAGCCTCTGGGGTTCTTCCCACTGTGGTCTTGTCTGAGAACCTGTGTGGCAGCTGACAGGGAAAGAAAGGACCGAAGGACCTCATGGGTTTTTGTGAGGGTGTCAGGCCTAGAAGGGTAAATATTGCTTCTACTTGTGTCCCGTTGGCCAGAACTCAGTCTCATGGCTTCAGCCAGCAAACCCGTGAAAGACAGTCAGGGCAGGTGCCCGGGGAAGAAAGGTAAGACATTGAAACTCGAGCAAGTCTCTGCCACCACATGCCACTTCGGTCACCACATGCCTGTTTCACGCCTCCTCCATTCATGGGACTCAATGCCTCCTTTCCAAAGTGAGGGGACCCCCACTTGGGGAATCCCGCCCAAGAACTCCATCCAACCACTAGCCCATGAGCCTAAGGGACCAGCAGTCATTTCTGTCTGATCTAGATGTATGTTGTATGAACTGAAAATACATGTAATTAAAAATCACGTGCATCTCCACACCCAGTGCATCACGATGAAGTGAGCGCATGGTACGTGCAATCAAATCTGCCCAGAAAGGGCAGAATGGAAGGTCCAGAGTAGCCACCGCAGCTTAGAAAATCTTAGAAGCCACTGGCCATTCATCATGGAGGCCTCCTAACCTAACTGAGGCAGAGCAATGGAGTTTTCATGTTCCCATCTCTGCTCTTGGGGGAGTTTTTGTGGGTGTCTCTCACCCTGCGTGGCCAAAGCGCGTGTGGGTGATTCGGAGTCTGGCCTCTTTGTGGGGGAGAGCCGTGGCCCCCGCTGCTTCTCAGAGGCTCATCAGATACCCTTGGGCCGTTTCAGCAGAGGGTGGGAGACTCAACACACCGTCATGGACTGTGTTGAGACCACGCTTGCCTTTCGTTGGCAATCCAGTTTCCTCAAAAACCCAGGAAGCTTTTTATCTGCTCCCAGATAATTCCATGCGGCAATAAACACAAATGGGATGTGAGATTATTTCCCAAGCTTGACTTTTCCTATTATTGTCTCCACCCACCTCCTCTCCGATTAATGGCAGCCACTTGTGGCTATGGAGACAAAGGGTCTTGAGTGATACTCTTAACCTGATTTTTTTCCCCTGCAAAACTGCGCCACTTAGTTTAATGTAAAAGCTCTCTTGGACTTTTGTTGCTCAAGGCTTTCTTTTTTTTTTCTTTCCTTTCTTTGTCGCCCTCCCCCCACCTCCTCTTATCTGTTACTATTCCAAGTCTATCATGTCCCTGATTGGTAGACCTTCTCTATTCCCTTTGAGTTCTCTCTAAAAATCATCTTTGTCTTCCACGGACAGCTCTCTTTATCACAACTTACAAAAAGCAACTTGTGATAATATCACTCTGACCCCTTCCAGGTACCACCTGAAGGCGACAGGCTCAGTAAGTGTGTCGTCTTCATGTCAAGTGATTGTAGGAAAATGTTTACTAAATGTTTTGCAACAGAATAATGTGGCTCACAGCCTTCAAGCTCCCCACCGCCCCCCGCCCCCTGCCCAGTGGCTTTGTCTGTTGCTGCCTAATCACTAAACCAATAGCCCATCATCAGTTTTGTTCTTGTGAAAAAGTGATGCCATCCTTCTAAGTAGGGGCTGTTGTTTGAGAGAGAACAGACCCCTGCTACAATGAACAGTGCGGACACTTCAGCAGGTTAAGTCAGCAAACATTTCTTTCTCATTCCCGTAAGAGCCTGGTGCTTGTGTTGTCGGGGTGCCCACAGGGCGGGCTTGGCTTCTGGACGGTGAGCGGAGCTTGGGGATTTCAGACATCGTCTCTGCCACGTTCAGAGGCTCCGGCACGTGAAGAAAGAGAGGAGAGAGGAAACAGTTCTGCTATTGTCTTTAATGACCTAGAACTCATGGTTGATGCTCATCGCTTCTACCCACCCTTCACGGGGCCACAAGAGACAGGCAGCGGTCACGTGTACTGTAGTCACGTGTGCTGCTGGAGGTTTTAGCTCGCACCACGGGGCGCACGGAGCCAGCAGTCAATGACTCAATGATTAAGGGGAGCGCTGGCTGAGATGAGGGATGTTCAGGGCGGAAGGACCCGCACGTTCAGTTTGCACGTGGTAAGTGTGAGGTCCATAAAGGACATTCAGGGGGCGTGTTTGTTAGATCGTTGTACGTGTCAGGGCAAGTGTCAGGGCTGGCCATGTGCACTTAGGAGATGCTAAGAAGGGGAGAGTTCTTAAATTTATAGGACCAGATGAGCTCACTCAGGCATCCCCCGCGGCTGGGGAAGAGAGAGGGCCTGAAGACGGGATCCTGGCATCCCAGCACGGGAAAGACGTCTGGAGACTCGGGCGAATGAATGAGCCTAAGAAGGAATTTCAGTGAGGGGGGAGTAAAGGGGGAAGGTTGGCAGGCGAGTCCTGAATTCCGGGCAAACAAGATGTTTCAAGAAAGAAAGAAAATAAAACAACAACAACCCTGCTCTTCTAGGTCAGATAAGATGAAGGCCAAGAGTGAATCATTGAATTATTTTCTCTTATTTTGCATTTTTATTTTTATTTCTCAATCACAGCCTATATCTAATATTATTTTGTATTGGCTTCAGGTGTGCAGCGCAGCAGTTTGACAATCATGGATGTTACACAGTGCCCCCCCCCCCCCCATATTTCTGAACCACTGAACATTTAAGATGAAAGCCACTGGCCATCTCGGCAGGAGCGATGACTGTGGAATGGGGGTGGGGACAAGCGCTGGATCCAATGTGGCTTTGGGGACGATGGAACAGGGCCCTGGGGCATTAACTGGAGGAGGAGGGAGAAATGAGCTAGATTTCGGAGGGAAATATGACAGCGGGTTTGTAAAGGATCCCGTGGAGTGAAGAGAACTGAGGAGACGGGAGAAGGAAGGAACAGTTCCAGAACAAAGTGGGGTCCGGGAGAGAGGGGGTGGGGTCTTGCTGCATCCCAGGAGAGCTGGCCTGAGACAGAGTCCAGCCCTGCCGAAGAGAAAACAGTTGAGTCAGCGGGTTTGTGGGGGGAAGGTAAGACGTTCTTTCCCAATCCCCTCCTTTTCTTCCCCCCTGAGAAAAAGGAGTGTAGGGTGAGGCGTGGGCACTCGAGACGGGAGGGAAAGGAAACCATGTCTTTCTCAGAGGAGGGCCCCGTTCTCAACGCTGCCCCGTGTCTGTAGGCTCTGTAGGAGAGTGGGGGGCAGTGGGGTGCCGGCGGCGGTGGTGGGTGGCCCCCAGCGGGCTCCTCGCCACAGCGGGGGGAGGTGCTCAGCCTCCAGCCCTGGCCCAGGCAAAGCCGCAGTCTTTTTGTCCGGTTTGCGCAGATTTAGCTTACAAACTGCTGAGAGTTAATTTTGAATTTTACAGGCAAAGCTGAAGCAAAGAGCTGCTTTTCCACTTCACGGCAGCTAATTGTCACCATGCAGAAAGCAGTGCTTCCGAAATGACCTAATTACCTTTGGTGACGGAGTGCCAAACTCCGGTTGTGTGTTGGGGGGAATGTTTTTTTTTGCTTTTGTTATTTTTTTTTAACTGCAAAGTCATCTTGGACTAAAACTTTTGCAGACGATACAAATTAATTATTTAAAAAATTTATTTTAAACATTGAAAAAATTCATGTAAAAGCCTTAACTTTTTTTTATCATTCTATCCAACACATAAAAATGTTCTAATAAATCTAATAAAAAACATAAAACAGTGAAAAGGAATTACAAGTTTGAAGGCATTACTGATTGAAAATATTTGGATACATGATTAACAGGTAGAATCACCTTTACAGTCATGTTTGTTGTTGCTGAATTAGGAATTAACAAAACTTACAGGTGAAATGCTGATTTCCTGTAGTAAGCACCTGCAGTCACTCTCGGACCAAACCCACGCCTGTCAATGTTTAAAAGTTTCGTAGATACAAATTAACTCCCTTTTGTTGGCTCGGTTCCCTAACGTGGACCGAATGAACGCAACCTAGAAGGGATAACGGTGTCTACGCTGATTCTGTATTCTTTTTTTTTCCTTCTCCATCTTGCTTTTCACCGTACAGTGCGGAAACCAGTTTCACATTAGCTACGTTAATAGGCATGGAAGAAAAGGTTTTAAAGCAATTCCAGCAGCTTGGACCTTCATTCTAAATTTTATTCAGAAAGAGCAAGGGTTGCTATACTCTTAAAATCGATCTCCAGTCTGTTACCAGGAGATAGTTCAGTAATGGGCCCCTTAACGCTAGAGCAACATTTAAATTATCTTCTGGGGAGAAGAAATGGATTCTGGATCCATTCATTTTCTACTCACATGTCTTCGTTTGATAGAAGATAAAATTCAAAATTGGTGTCAAATTGTTAATATGTCCAGTGATGGTTTTCCACAGATTGACAACATCAGAATGATCAGCTGCTTCATGGGTAACCGTCCGTGGAACACGGCGCTGCTACTGATGGCAGCCACTCTGTTCTCTCGGGCTGCTGACCTGCATTCACTTTTTGCCGCTGATGCTTTGGTGCCGCGCGCACAGAGTTCCCTCGCTCCCGAGCTCACGTGCTGCTCAGGCTCCCCGTGGTCGCCCTTGTGCCTGCAGACCCCACGCACCCCCCCACTGGGCCAGGCAAAGCCTAGACATCACCTAAACCCACAGCAGTGCCTCCCTTCCTCTCTGACTTCTTCTGCTTCCCCTACTCCCTCACCAGAGGACACGGCCCCTGAATGTCCGAAGCAAGACTCCACTTCTCAGGTTCTGCTCCTAAGGCGTCTGACCCAAGGCCTGATGGCACGGACTGCTGCTACTTAGTATTTTAAAACTTGGCAAGTGGTCAGCAGCGTTTGGTCACGTAGAGAGAAGAGAGAGAGGGCAACCTTAGATTTTTCTCCCATCGACATTTGTTGCGCATGGGAGAAGTTAAAATTCTGCTGGGAGATTCCTGCCAGCGGCACTTGTGTGCAGCAGCCTTGTGGTCTGGAAGCACCCCGACAGGCCTGAGCCGCTAGTTCACGCTCCCCAGCTGCTTGCCCCCGGAAATGGCTGAGCCCCTGCCATGGTCCTCGGCAACACGCGGTAGCAGATGATAGGAATGTGGTTCTGCCGGAGGGGCTGCCTTTGGGGAGAGTTGTCATGTTTTCTTATTTGGAGAGTGTGGCACGGATTCTGGATTAACTTTTCATGTGCTATCATCTTGAAGGTTTTTTTTTTTTAAAGCGAGGTATGTCAGAAACTTGGCACGAACTTAAATCAAGTTGTGAGGCCATAAAAATTTCATGTCTTATTCCGGCGAGGGAGAGCCTCATGAGTGTGCACGAGCCTCGACAGCCTTCTGGCTGAGACGGAACCAAGCATGAGCTAGACCGGGGTGCTTCTGGCTTGCGTTTGTTTGGACATTTAACTTGTGGGGGGGAAGAGATTTCAATTTCCCTAATTATTTATTATGGACTCCAGCTTATAAAGAGGTCTGAGGTGTGGATTTTCTTTTCTCGGTCTCCAGGCCAGAGCTGGGCCTGGGGCACGCTGAGGACCTAGCATGGAATCTGATGAGGGGAACAGGCTTAGGAACACGCACATTTAGACCGTCTCTATCCAGGGGTGTCAGTCTTGCCAGGGACCCCACCACAGCACGTGCGCCGGCTTATACCGGCCCGCACGGGATACCTAAATGTGGGGTGAGAAGGAAACTGAACGCCATGGAGTTTTGTCACCCGCTTAGAACTGTAAGTTCTAGCCTAGGCCTTTTCATTGTAAAGGGCTATTATGTCTCATTTAAAAAATATTTCCAGCCCTGGCTGGCATAGCTCAGTGGATTGAGCACGGGCTGGGAACCAAAGTGTCCCTGGTTGGATTCCCAGCCAGGGTACATGCCTAGGTTGCAGGCCATGACCCCAGCAGCCGCACATGGATGTTTCTCTCTTTCTCTATCTCCCTCCCTCCCCTCTCTAAAAATAAATAAATAAAATATTTTTTTAAAAAGCCCATAAAAATATTTTCTTTCATTCTCAATTCTGCCAAAATGCAGGCAGGGAAAAGGATGCTATTTATTGGGGATCCTTTAAAGTTTTCAACAATGTAATTTAATTAACAACAGCCATGAAACTATCAATTTCAGCAAGTAGGAAGTTCAAGTAAAACCCTATTCTTATTTTTTAAATATTTTTATTTCTTTATTTTTACAGAGGTGAAAGGAGGGAGAAAGAGAGGGAGAGATACATCAACGTGTGGTTGCCTCTCAGGCGCCCCCTACTGGGGACCTGGCCTGTGACCCAGGCATGTGCCCTGACTGGGAATCGAACTGGCAACCTTTTGGTTTGCAGGCTGGCACTTAATCCACTGAGCCACACCAGCCAAGGCCTATTCTCATTTTTAATGCCTGAAAATTATATTGCCCATCCTGGAGCAGCTACAACTATTCCACACCATGCATGCACTTGATGAAAAGATGCTTTTTAACTCACGAATGTGAAACCACTGAGCCCAGAGGGACTGAGCTGAGTGCTTAGGTTTGAAAAGGTTCAAATGTCTTAGGCTTAAATTTTCATCGTGATGGTGAGAGGGAAACGTGATATATAATCATACGGTCAAAATATGCAATCGTCGATTACCAAAAATAAAGATAATGAAGTGCTTTTCCTTCGATAAAGCTACTGTTGAATTTGTGGTGAAGTCATTGAGAGCTACGTTCTACGGAATTAGCAGCATCGGGGATGAACCACGGTCTGCATTGTGACGCACAGTTTAATGCGGGTCCGTGTACCTGGAGCCAGGTTTGCGCAAAAGCTCCAGAGGTGGGCGGACCTCGTTTACCTGTTCATGTGAAACATAGCAACACTGATCAGTTTGTTTTCTTGAAGCGCTGGGATGGGGGCCTCCAGACAGAGGGTTGTTTTATAAGCAAGGGGGAGCCCTGACCACTGTGGCTCGCTTGGTTGGGTGTCATCCCACAGAGCAAGCAAGGGGTTGGGAGCTCAGTGGTTCCGTTCCCAGGAGCCCAGGGCTGGGCCTAGTAGGGGAGGCAGGAGGAACTGGTGGGAAAGCAGGGGCGGTGTCTGCAGAGGCCGTTGAACAAGCGCACGGGACACGGATGCCCCCTCGCAGAAACAGCTGGCTTTGCGGGTGGTGCATGTGAGAGCAGGGCCAGCTGCGGGTCCAGAGGGGCCCCGCTCGGGACGTCCCTGTACTTTGTCTAGTGCTCTGCTGTGTCTGTCTTGAAATTCTTCAGCCTTTTTTAAAAATTAATTAATTAATTAATTAATTAATTTTTTAGAGAGGGGAAGGGAGGGAGAGAGAGAAGCATCAATGTGTGGTTGCCCCTCACATGGTCCCCACTGGGGATGTGGCCCGCAACCCAGGCATGTACCCTGACTGGGAATTGAACCTGCGACGCTTTGGTTTGCAGCCCGCACGCAATCCACTGAGCTATGCCAGCTAGGGCTCTTGAAACTCTTCACTCTTGAACCAGGGGCCCCCTCATTCCCTGTAGCACTGAGCCTTGCAGGGTATGTGGCTGGTCCAATGGGTGAGCGTGCTCAGTGGTGGGAGGAGGTGGTTTCCAGACATGCTGGCCAGGGCCGTCTGAAAACGCACGGTTTGCTGTAGCAGAGGGCGCACAGGGCACTGGAGGGTCAAACTGTGGCTTTGCTGCTGTATGAACATTATTCACTCCTCCAGTCGTTAGCTTTCTCATGTTAAATAGGAATAAGCTGCTGGTGTGTCACATCAAACATATATATGTAATTACGTATAATATAGATACACCCATATATGTTTCTTATTGTAAATCGTGATATCAGAGACTCCAACAAGTTGGATTGTCAAGGAAGTTCTTAAATTTCTCAGTAAGGATCTGTCAGTGTCTTTTTATGTAAAAAGCCATAACGAATCTGCAAGCAATTTTGGCTACTTTTCCAATTCAGGTTTGCTTATTATGTATCTTCTTTTAGACAAGTGCTTCTTAACTCCAGCTGCAACTTAAAATTACCCAGAGATCTTTAAGAGATCAAAATCCAAGACTTCCCTAGAACAAATAATCAAAACCTGTAGTACACTGGAGAAGTCTAGAAATCACCATCTTCCAAATGACCACCCTCTTCAGCCAAGTGTGTTAAACTGAAGACAGATTTTAGCATCATGGCTTTGAATGCTGGTCTAACATCAAATCCCCATCCCCCTACTTTTTTCTCTCTCTTGTCTGTATATGAATCTCTCTCTCTCTCTCTCCCTCTCTCTCTCTCTCTCTCGCTATTGTGCCTGTTTGGTGATAATTCTCAGCTTAGGCTACAGCTCCTGCAACGCCAGCCCATTTCTCTAATCCTACCTCTTGAGTCTCCGTACCTGCTGGTTTTACCCGGCCTCCATCCAGGTAACTGGAATCACTGAGGCCCTACTGCTTGTGTCTTTCCAGTTTGACACCTGCCGAGTCTATGAGAAACAAGCCCTTTGAATGGAACGCTGTCTGGAAAACCATGGTCAGAGATTTTATCCGGACTTCTCCCTGATTCCATTTACCCTCTGCTCCTTGAACACCAAAAATAAGGGGGAAAAAAAGTACCACAGTCACTACGCTGAAAATAGGTCTGGGAAATGAAGAGGAGAAATTGTTTCCGGCTTCTCACTCATAACATCCACCCAAATCTGCTCTAAAATCACCTGCCAATGCTCGTTAAGCCAAAACCATACTTGGAAGAGCTGGTTGAGCGGAAATGTGGGTTGAGGTGCCAAGTCTATTCCTTCTCGACACTGTTCAGGATATTTACACCGTAGCTGCTCTGAGGAGCTCTATTTGTTTTAATGGCAGCATCGGGTCTACAAGTTTGCCAAACCGTCCACTTAGCTCTGGCTTCTCAGATAGATTCTCAGCACTGTAGCCTCTCACTGTGTGCGTAACTCGGATACGACCGCCCGGTTAAATGAGAGCGGCTTTCTTTGGCGGTGCCACAACTCAGGAGGACGGCTCCGGATCACGGTGGGAGGGGGTTGGTCACCCGTGTCACCTGGAAGTGGACAGGAACTTGGTGGGTGCCGCCTGGAGGGGTCAGACCGTCTTCCTTCTGGCATTGACTTGGGAAAGTAATCGTGTGAGTTGACATGGCCTTCCTCCCCTAATTCAGTGTGAACTGTCGGTGAGATTGAGTTAATACCGAGTTACAATCTGCTTGGATGACGCCCCACCTGCTTAAAAATGGGGAGGCCATAAGGAGTGGACGAAACATGAAGTCGCCTTGGCGTCTCCATGTGCCCTACTCTTCACTCCCTTTGCCCCCCCCCCACCCCCCCGACAGATCTGATTTGCCCAGGTCCAAATCTGCGTCCTCAGCACTATTTACTTCTGGAAACTGTAATCCGAGTGCCGCCATCTGTGAGGAAAGATGATTAAACAATAAAGGATTAAGGGATAAACAGCACAGCCTGGTAGCAATACACTGAGTCCAGAGTTTAAGTGCTGAGAATCCAAAAGATTTGTGAAAGAGATTTTGAATGGTTTTAGGAGGCTGACTCTGTTCTTGGAATGGAAAGAAGGATAACGATATGCAAAAATGCTTTGCTGTCTGACAAGCAGCTCTGGGAGGTTAGCTTGTTTTTGATTGATGGGGCTGTATTTTAAGTTTCAGTTTATGCTCTGCTCATTGGGTTTCCTCCATGACTTTAATAATGGAAATATTCCAAAATTTGGTACGTTTTCTGTGGGACAATTTGCAGCCACTATCATGTAGGAACAGAAATCGTGTCTCTGCTTAACATCTATCCTCGAGACCAATGCTTTCTCTCGGGCTAATATTTAAAGTTGAAACAATAAACGTAAACTTCATTAGCTTTGTTTCTTTTAAATGTATGTTTCCAAAGTGACTAATTTGTTTCCTATACATTAGTTTCCATTTTCAGGAAAGCCATTTAGGTCAAAAAAAAAAAGGAAAGAAAAATACCTGTCTCAGACATGTATTGGGATTTCACAGATAAGCTTAGATCATCGCTATCTTATTACATTGCTGTTATTGCCCCATTACTCCCAGAAGCTATCTGAGGCAGACTTTCCGCTTGAGGCATTTTCGAGGGGAAAACCCTTAATTTACCACAACTGTCTGTGCCTAGAGCCGCGGGCTCCCAACAAGGTCTGCTAGTCCTTCCACTTGGACTGCACATCGCCAACTCCATTTCTTCTGGTTCTGTGGCCGATGATCCATTTGGATTGGATTTTATCTCTTAATTTTATAAATACTGAGCCAGAGAGGCATGCTCAGTATTTCTGAGAGATGTCCTCCCTCCCTCCCTTCCTTCCTTCCTTCCTTCCTTCCTTCCTTCCTTCTTTCCTTCCTTCCCCCCTTCCCCCCTCCCTCCCTCCCTCCATCCCTCTCTTCCTTCCTTCCTTCCTTCCTCTACTAGCAAGGCCTCTCATTGTATTGTTTATAAATTTTCCCCTTGCAAGTTTGGTTAGCCTACACAGATCACCTCTGGATAGAACTGGGGTGTCCTCTACTCTATTTTCGGTGCTGGGAGGCTACAAGTGAAATAAAAGGCATTGTTTTCAGTCCCAGGTGAGTCTAAGTAGCTCCAGGGTCACCCCCTGACCTTCCACTCACAAATATTTACGTGGGTTTTATTAGGTGTCCGAGTGTGTGTATCTGCGGAAGGGTGAAACCAAGAAATTGGCCGATAGGGAGAGAAACAGTGAAATGTCTCGTAGTACCAAGTGCTTCCGTGCAAGAGGGAGATGGGCCACAAGGAGGGCGAGGAGCACGTACGTGAAGGGAGACACGGCCGAGTGGGAAACGAGGTTTGCTGAGAGAGGCCGGTGGTGGAGCCTACCGAGTGAGGGCGCCTCTCCTAAGGCGTGCCGGACGGTGACCCTGGGACTCCCAATCAAGTCGTCTAACGACGGGGAGGAGAGCGTGTGAAGCTTGTGTCTGCTTTCCACCCCGACGGTGTTTGTCGGGGTGCTCAGGCCACGGGCCCGCAGCACGTGAACTTGTGGTTGGGGAAGGGAGCGGTGAACACAGAAGTGTTTAGAAGAGCGTCGTTTTCTCCGAGGGAGGAATGAAATTTTTTTATGCAGGTTACGAGGAAACGTTTCCTTCAGTGTGGATACATTTCTGAACCCCTCCCCCCAAAAGGTCGATGGGTGAAACTATGAAACATGTCAGCGTCCCCAGAGAAGCCGAAGATGGTGAAGCTGATCCCTTATGGGACTATGGTTCGCAGCGGGTCTCACATAAATCATTCTCCTGGCGCCTGCTGCCCCAGGGACACAGGGACCAGAGGCACCGGTCCCTGTCCCGAGTCCCAAGTTAATTTACCTTGAAAAGGCATGTGAAATGCTGTCTTAATAGTCAGACATTTTTAACGCTTCTCATGGTGTATTTCCTCAGATGTTTAAAGTCAAATGGCTTAGTTAAAATTTTAGGGCTACCTTGATGTTCCATACAGATAGTGCTGTGCTAAAAACAAAACACAACACTCTTCCGTTTCCATCATCGCAAAAAAAAAAAAAAAACCAGGCTTAACAAAACACGTTTATACTGTGGGGTTTAGTATTAACTTCCGAGGAAATGATACACACAGTAGCATCTGTCCAGGTACCTGCAGCCGCATGGGCACTGAACTCCGGATTAGTTCTGGGTTACTGCTCCCAGAATATTAATTGTAATGATACCTAAGTGGATGCTTAAACAAATGGAGTGACAGGATGGCAACAGAAACACCTGAGACGAATGTAAAATAATATTGAATGTGACTGTAACCAAAAATAAGAGACAGCCGCGGGAGCACAGGTGTGCACGGCACGTGCTGGGTGGGCCGGGCTGGGCTGCTGGCGGTGTTGAGAATTGGGAAGGGGTGTAAGGTCAAGGTGTAACGATCCGTGGGTGTGTTTGAGCAGGCCTGCAGATGTGCAGGGTTGGGGCTGTGGTCCGCTGGCCTCTGGCGCATCAGCGCTTGCTGGCTGACGCGAGAAGGACTTGGCTTTGAAAACACCTGGTTTTAAAGACGAGTTTATGCACTGGCTGAAGACCTGTGTCAGTGTGACACTATTTCCCTCAACAGAGAACTGTTAACGGTCTTCTCAAGTTAACTTGGAGAGAGGTTTTTAAGAAAAAGCTGTGGCCATTGATGCCTACCGATGGATACGACATTAGGGCGTAAATGCCAGTGGTAACAGTGATACTACGTAATATAATTAAACACAGAGCTCTTTAAGCAGCATTGCTAACCAAGCGACATTGAGTATTGGCTGTTTACGTTCAAGTGGCCTTTGGAAATACTAACCAACAAGTCATTTCTTCAGATGAGGCTTTTGGTCCTTCCCTTTCTGCACAGTTATTCTCAAGTGTTTTATTCCACTGAACTGGGGAAGTTTCTTTCTTTTTTTTAAGATTTTATTTATTTATTTTTAGAGAGGGAAGGGAAGGAGAAAGAGAGAGAGAGAAACATCAATGTATGGTTGCTGGGGGCCGTGGCCTGCAACCCAGGCATGTACCTTGACTGGGAATCGAACCTGCATTAGAACCTGTGACACTTCAATTCGCAGCCCACACTCAATCCACTGAGCTATGCCAGCCAGGGCTTGGGAGATTTCTTAAGTGGACTCCAGAGCTCTCCCGGGGCTGAATTTGCTCCTGAGTAGCTGCCTAGTCCTTGATCTAGGGACTGGGGCATGGAATCTGGGGTCTCTTACTCTACCATCTGGGTAAGACCACTCTTTGGGGGTACCTGGGCATTTGTAGACCATTATACAATTAAATGTCACTTAATGTCTTCTTTTCTCCTTCAGTGGGTGGTCCTCCATAGTGAACGCAGAATGTGTTGGGTATTACCTATCGCTATGTTTATGCAGTCAACATTGTTGGATTACTCTGGCATGTTGGGACGTCCTAGTAGCAAATTCAAACCGCCATTCCATCAGCCGTGCCATTTCAAAGATCAGAGTGCTCCCTGGTGGACTGAGAAGATGACCCCTCCACTTACGGCGCATAGGGAGGCTCCCTTGTTTCAAACACGGACCTACTCCGCTAGTCGGGTTTTTGCTGTTGTTGTTCAGTGCGTAAACTACCTTTTAATGAAAAAATTAGGCATATTTTGAGTAGACTGCCACAAGGTGTTATTTTATGTAATGAAGCAGTAATTTGCAAAACGGTGAATCAAATCATTCATTTGCTAAGTGATACCTAATAATTCAAAAGGATAAACATAGCTTCCCATCGATTTTAACTAATTCCCAGGGCAGTTGATGCATCAGTGGACTGGCTTTTTAGACAACTTTAGATAGGGACCATTGCGTGCCCAAATTTAAGTTTCTTTATTAAAAAAACCCTGTCATGCAAGAATATTGAAAAGAGAAAAGTCATTATATGGTTAAATTTGAAAACGGCATTACTGCCATTTTCCTTATGGCGAGGATGCTGGTTCGTATCCGCGTACTTGGCTAGGGCTGGTTCCTTTTCCAAGTTTCTATGGTGCATTGATGGCAAAAGAGGAATCCCCCCTCTGGAGCCCCAGTCCACGCTCTGCTCCGGGCACCGCTTTGCATTTCTGCTCTGTCTGAGGGTTGTTTTACGTTAATTAAGGAGCCTGACAATAAACACTCATCGACTCATTTTTGCTCTTTATTATGAGAGATGTTGTCGCATTGAGTGCGGGGGAAAAAGAGCCTTTGCTTTGGCATGCACGGGAGCCTGGAACAGCTGAACTGGATGTCTGTCAAACTTGGCAGGGACCGAAGTCTGACAGAGAGGGAACTCACGCCAAGTCCCATCTGAAATGACACGTCCTGCCAAAGTTACAAGCGGCTGAAAATTGGGGCTTGTATTATTCTGCCGTGTCAATATGCCCTACTAATGTCTCATAAAAACCCTTATTCTACTAAGTCATGTTGATGTTGTCATGAAACTGGTATTGTCTGGTAAGTGCTGGACTTCCCGGAGAAAGGGCCTCCCCTCGGCCAAGACATCGGGACACCCACTACACTGTAGCATAGTCTACTGTATAATGGTCTACAAATGCCCAGGTACCCCCAAAGAGTGGTCTTACCCAGATGGTAGAGCAGGAGACCCCAGATTCCACGCCCCACCCCCAAAGGTCAAGGACTAGGCAGCTACTCAGGAGAAAATTCAGCCCTGGGAGAGCTCTGGAGTCCACTTAAGAAATCTCCCAAGCCCTGGCTGGTGTAGCTCAGTGGACTGAGCGAGGGCTGCGAATTGAAGTGTCACAGGTTCGAACACAGGTTCGATTCCCAGTCAAGGCACAAAAGTAACGATTGATACTTACATTAAAACATCATTCTCTTTCTTCTCAGGCAGCTTTCTCGTCCCATGTATGTTTTGACCCTGTTTCCATCTTCAAGTCTAGTACGCTTGCCTTCATTTCATTTTTAGGAGAAATGCTTTAGACATATCCAGGTATTTCTCTCTTTTGCGTAATGGCATGGATGTGTGACCTCAATGCCTCTTCCCTGCACGACGGCGACATTTAATGAGTGCCTCATCCCCTCGACTGTGTCCTTCTCTTTACTGGAGCAAGGAGCACGCATTCACTCGGAACCCCGCCCTAAGAACTGGAAGAGGGCTGATGAGTATACGCAATGTATTTGCCAAGAACTCCAAAACCAGAATGTGCTCCTTTGAGGTTTTGGGAACCTAACCGGAGAGGAGATGAAATAGTATTTTCCTAACACGAATTAAGTGCTTCACACCCTGGTTGCCCGGTTCACTCTGCCAGTTACCTGGTGACGTGAAGCTGGGTGCCTCGTCCTCTTGCAGCCCCACAGCCCCACCTGTGTCCTACAGCAGGTACGTGGCCTCACCCTCGAGGGCCCCTTCCCCTCACCCTCACCCCCAGCACTGCTTCCACTCCTGAATGTTCCCGTGTCCCCAGCCTTCCTCTCTCAGTTGCATCCCCCCTGAATGACCACGACAGGTGCTCCTCCTCTGCACACGATTCTCCCCAGCATGGTCGGTCCTGTCTTGCTTCCAGAGTGGGATTTTATGTAAGAAAATGTCTGATTCTCTCTTCCCCTCTCACGTCATCTCCTAGTCCCTTACTGCCTCCGTGATAAAATCTGCCCCCCCCCCAACTCAGCGATACAAGACGTGCTGCTCTCTGGCTGTGGTTTCTGCCACAGATCCATATCCTGTGCTTAACTTTGCATCGCCGCCACTCCCTGCAGCGCTAGAAGATCCCACACTATGTTGCAATGCAACTCCACGCAGGCAGCTACGTTGTAACCGCCCACCTTCGAATCCGCCTCCTCCCTTTATCTGAACAGTTCAAGTACATCTTTCAGGACTGAGCAGAGACATTTATACTCAGGGACGCCTCCTTCTGTGTCCCTCCCCCACTCCCTGCCCCGCGTGTAGGTGAGTCCCTTCCCCGCTGTGAGAATTTCCATCCCTGCACCTGACACCCATGTGTAAGAGACAGTCTTGCACCTTGACGGTGTCCTTCCCTGGATCACAAGCTCTTTGAGGACAGGGCACTGTATCCGCTGGGTAATCTCATACTCCCCCGGGCTTGGCACCTGGCAGGGATCTGATGTAAATAAACAAATGAATGAAAACACCTTTTTCTTCTGTGTGCTCCCTTGGTTCAACGGCCCTCTGACTTTCCTTACCAGACTCGAAACTTCGTGTCTTTCTGTGTGCCAATGCATGAAATAGAATGATTAGGAAAAGCGAGCTGTATCATAGGTGATCATTACTTTAATACAGATTATTTGGGGGTGCGGGTGCTATTCTAAGATGTTAGCAAACATCACCTCAACCTCATCGTGACCTAGTCCCATGGGAGAGGTACTGTCAGTAATACCAGTGTATGAGCGGAGGAAACAAAGTAGGGTTTCAGAGGTTTACCAGCTTATCTGACCACAATCCTACAGTTTGTAAGGGAAATCCACGTTTTACTGGAAGCTAGGTGGTTACAAATGCTACTCTCCCGGGAGCTACACCATACTTACTTTATCGTAAATCCTCCCGGCATCCTCTTGCTGTAATTAAAACTATTAGTGTCAACACACAGTAGTTGGAAAATATCATTAAAAATAAGCCATTGACAATAAACCTTTATAATAATAGAAATCAAATTTGTTTTATATATTTTATGACCTTTTTTTTAAAAGGTCATGGAAAAGGAATAGTGTTTAAGACCAATCCATTTATTTGACTGATTTGGGTTTGTTTGTTTCTTTGCTTTTTATTCAACTGTTTTATAGATTTGACTCTATTTGTAATCCTCTGTCCACTCCTCTCAACCTTTTTGGTTTTGTTTTTGTTTTAACATTAAGCTCTCAGAACTCTGAACGACGAAAGGAGTTGTTGAAAGCACCAGAATGGGATCGGCCGCAGTTTTCACATTCTCTCTATTTTGGTCTTTTTGGGGTTTGTGCAATCCTTCCTTCCTCTCTTGATAGTTTCAAAGATTGCTTTTTAAGCTAGTTATATTACTGTAGTGTGTAATAAAAAAGCATTAGAAGCATTTTTATGACAAGAGAATCTTTTTGGGGTCCTTTTTGATATTAGCAGCTGAGACGGTTACCAAGAAGCATGGAGGAAAAAGGGAAAAATGAAAACAAACATAAACACTTACGTGGGAAGTTGGGGGGGGGGTGGAGCCACTTTATTCCATTGCTCCTGACTCCGGGGGCCCCTCCGGCTACAATGGCTGGACGGTCGCATGGTCCCTGGCAAGTGGGAGTCCGATAAGGAGGCCGGAGCCTTCCTCCCCATCTCAAATATTTGATGCCCCAAAAGATTCCTTGCTAACCTTTTAGTGGCCAGATATAGCAAATAAAAATACAGGACACTCAGTGAAACTTGAGCTTCAGATAACAGATATACATTTTTTTAAGTCTAAATTTGCCCCCTGCACTATTGTATGTCCGTTGGATGCTCGCAATATCGGTGTGTTCTTTCCCTGAAGTTCAGATCGAACTGGGTGCCCTGTGTTTTGTCTCGTGCGGCCTTAGTCCAGGGGCTCCTTCTGTGAATTTACGTAGAATTACCACCGACGTCAGTCAGGATACACACCGCGTAAGGGGGGGGGGCACAGAGAAGAGATCTGGAATCTGTTCACATTTTCAGGCCTCGACTTGGGGGCCTAGAGGAAGTTGTGAGACACGGCATTTTATTAAAACATGTAAAAATCACAGGAAGAATAAGAGATTTGGACACGAGACTCATCACAACACTGTAGTCGGGTAATTAAGCTGCCTCTCGGTAGCTGAACAACCAGTAGATAAAGATGAATAATCATACTGGCATACCGTGTACAGCCCGTGAAACTGCCTCATCGGAACCTACATTTCCTTGTAGAAGAAAATAGGAAATAAAATTCTGGTGGGTACTCTGGGTCCAGTTTGCTTTAAAATATAGATGTGAGCTCGGAGTAGCACTGAGTTCTTCCGCCGCTCTTTCCCTAATACCTCGTCTAGACCCCAGTGGTCAGCTTGTGCACTGGCCCTTTTTTTCCTATGTTTATGCAATTATTTTGCTGCAGCACTAAATTGACATGTGTAATCTAATCCCTCTCAGAATTAATCATCTCTATCCTATTTTCTTAGTCAAAAGCAAATAGTTTGTTTAATTTTTTGCTGGAGTTATTCCTTTAAAAAATATTTGCAATCCGCATTTCCCCGAATGGGTCTCGGGGAAAGTAAGCACGAAGTAGCTGTACTTCGAATAGAGTTTTCATAATTTGGATTTAAACTTGAGATTTACATTGGCTGAATCCATTTAAAGTAAGTAAGGACTGAAAAAGGTCATAAAAATGACAGAAATAGCAAAATATCAGAGGATAATTGAACAGAGAAATAACCTAACCTCACGAGGGGATAATGTAAGGATAGAATTGTTTAACCTGTGTGTTTTATTCAATATTAACTCATCTTCTTTTGGATTTTTTTAATGGAAGTGCTGAACACATTATGAGAGCACAATGCTGAAGGGATGTTAAGAGCCCTCCGTAATTAGCAGCAATCTTTGTCCTTTCTTCAGACCTGACATCATCCCTCCCACAGCTGCCTGAGCCCATGCCAGATGTCAGCAGGAGTGGAGGGTTTTTCTAACAATCAGGATCCTGTATGAACGTTAAACGCGGGCACTGAACTCACCGAGACTACGGCAAGGGTGCATTCCCGGGAGGCGCAGCCTCGGAGACAGCTGGAAATTCTGCCAGCCAGCCATTAGCAGCGAGGTGCGGCCGACCCGGGAGCCGGCCGGGCACTTGTGCGCCGACAGTGCTTGTTGGGGTTGGAAGTTACTCCACAAGATTCTGGGCCACTTTTGATAAAGCGCTTCATCTTTTTCTTACGTTGGCTCTTTAGTAGTTAAAGTTAGGAGCACACTGACCTTATCGTCCACAACAGTTGGAAGGAATCTCTTCTAAATTCACAGTAAAGTTCTCTAAACACGCTGAGAGCTTACATCATACACAGGGATGGTCTTCGGCTCCCTGAAGACTATGGTGCCTTTACCTGCCTTGTTTTGAAGCCATAATAGAACCGCAGGGACTGTTAGTGCCCCACAAGGTCATGGTCTTCAAGCATAATTAGGCCTCCAACGCTGTTCGGAAATTCTTTTCCTTTCCTACTGGAAATATCAAATTCCTTCAGAGAATATTGATGTCCCAGTCCCCTGGCGTCCTCGGGTGTCCTTCGTCGGCCTTTTCTACAGCCCTGCAAGACTCAGTCGCCGAGGCCTCCCCACTCGCAGGAGTGGTTCACCACTGCCCAGCTCACGGGGACGTCCCCACCCAATGTTGTGCAGTTTCATTAGTCAAGGGCGAAATTGTTCCTCGTGTGCATTCCCAGATAAAGTGACCCCATGTAGCCCGGGGGTTACAGCATCCAGGAATGCTTTGCGGAGGGCGGTCCAGCATGTTCTGTGTCTGATTTCATGTCAAAGGCAGGCTCCCAGGACATTGAGAAGAACAGCAGCAAAAATGTTTTCTTCCACTCGCATTTCAATAGCTCCGACTCCCAAAATACCATCCTCTGACGCCCACGTTACCTTTCTTTTCCTCCAGCCTCAACTTTGTCGAATATTTGTGAGCCCAAGACAACACACACACACACACACACACACACACACACACCAAGAAACAAGACAGACAAAGAAACAAAACCCCTCGCACTGTAAGCATGCAGCCAGAGCTTTCTGGCCTGTGGGTTTTTGAGCGTTTTCTCTGCCTCGGGCTGCAGGAGGGGAATTAGCCAGTGCGAAGTGTAAGATATCACCAATTCTCAAAATATGAGAAGTAGCCAGTGCAATGCCATTGAGCAAGAGCGGAAGGAAGAATAACAGATTAGCAACGCACGCGATAGCTCTGCCGCGTGCGAAGCGTAAGATATCACCAATTCTCAAAATACGTTTTACTACATCCATGTCACCGGTTTACTCTGCCTCCTCAGGGCTCCGCCCCACGAATTGCACTTCCCCCCGCAAACGTGCAGGTTTTTGTCATCACTGGCCCTTCGGCGTCGGCACATGTCAGAAGAGCTCCAGTTTCCTTTCCGAATCAGAAAACGATGACAACCCAGCCATCCACGGCTCATGTCTTTAGCTAATTTTATGTCCTCTCAACTTAAATACCCAAATAGTTTGGCTGGGTTACCCACACCAACTGCTCCTACTTTCGCTTCTTAAAAATCCCTGCAGTCCTGCATATGCTCTCCTGATTTCCCTGAGCAGGCCCCAATCAGGACGATCAATCACTTAGTTGCTACAGCTAATCTATACTGATTTTTTTTTAATTAGACAAACCTTGTTAGAACTGTCCCTTCTTTGCTACTTACAATGTCACGTTCGCCTTGTGGCTTCTACATCTGAGTGTCATGAGGTCAGCTCCTCTTGCCCGGTCCTTAAGACTCTGCCTTCTCTGGAGTCCCATCTGACGCTCTTTCTTTTCCACTTCGTTCCCTTGGAGTCTGTCTTAGCTGACTCGAGCTGCTGTAACAAAAATACCATCTGCTGGTGGGCTTATAAACAGAACAACATTGATTTCTCACAGTTTTGGAGGCTGGAAGCCCCAATTCATGGTTCCAGCAGGGCTGCTTTCTGGAGAGCACCCACCCCTAGGTGGGCATCTTCTGCCTGGTCCTCTGAGGGCAGAGGGAGCAGGGGATCCGTGGGTCCCCTTCTCCAGGGCACTGATCTAGAAGAATGACACTCGAGTGTGTGTGCTTTAAAAAAGGCCTCTAGGATATTTGATAGTGCTCAGCCCTCAGCATTTCTTGGGCAGCTCTGTCACTCAACGTGCCGCATTTGCCTGTGTATAATGCACTCCCATGTTTCTGGCCCCCACTTTCAGGAAAAAAATTTTTTTAAAAACTTTTAATTAACTAATTAATTAAGTGATTAATTAATATTTAGATAGTTGTTTTTGTATTATAAAGGAACTTTAGCATTTATTTTTGAACATATTTTGGTACAAGAAATTTTGTGTAACAAATAATTACAAAACACAAAAACAGATACATAGCATTTCAGATACTACCTGTGTATATAATGTGCACCCTTATTTTTTTCTCAAAAGTTTGGACAAAAAGGTGTGCATTATATACAGCAAAATGTGTGTGTTTGTCTATAATATTTTGCTGGGGACATATGTGAGGGGGACCAAAATTAACTGGAATTTATTTATAAAAATTATGTATTTATTCTTCCATGCTTAAACTTCAGTCACCTTCAAAGTGCTCTCCATTTGATGCAATACACCTAATGAGTTATTTTTCCGCTGCTCTAAACAGTTTTGAACTCTTGATTTTGATGCCTTTTAATGTTTCTGCCTTATTTTTTGTCCAGCCTCTTCCACATCGGCAAACCTTTTACCTTCGAGGACTTTTTCATCCGGGGAAACAGATGAACAAAGTCGCTTGGGTGATAGCCGGTGAAGAGGAAGGGTGGGGGAAGGGGGTCATGCTGTTTTTGGCCAAACACTGTTGAACATTCAGCATGGTGTGGGCAGGTGCCCTTGTAAATCACCCCTTGTGAAATGGGCAAATGCATTGAAAGAATCTTAAAAAAATATTCACTAAAACTGAATGCAGCCTCTCACAACAACGCCAGCTGGCACAGTGATCCAGGTGGGTTCCCAGAACACTCACCTAGTGAGGGGAGCCTGGACTACAAGGACCTGCCCTCCAGAATAATTCTGGTTCTTTTGGGCCCCCCCTCCTATTTCCTCTTACAATCTTGCAAATGTCATGCACTTGGGTAGCAGGGCCCAATATATGTCATTTCATATTTTGTGACATATATCCCAGTCACATTTTTATGTTTTCTATGCTAGCAAATGGTAGTTGGCATTATTGATTTGTCTGCCTAATTCAGAAAATTGGAGTTGTCTATGACATTGCACTTAGCTTCCACATCAAACCAGCAACCACAGTTTATTCCGACTTTCACGTCACTACCGTGCATTTAACACACTCGTTCGTCTGTAGCACGCCTCCAGTTCACATCACCATTATTCTCTCCCGTTTTGGATCACATCCGTGCCCTGTGATGTCATCGGCATTCCCGTGGGCCTGCACACTCCACACCATCCTCCACACTGCGGGCTGAGACTGCCAGCCCTTTGATGAGTGGGCCCACCTTGTGTCAAGATATACTCCAACATTTTTCAAATGAGGCTTTTAAAGGGTTGGATGGTTTCAGTGGTAGCATGACGCCCTTTTGTGAGAGCTTAAAAGATGTTTCAAGCGGTATACGAGCAGCAACGGTTTTAAAGGAATCCTTTTCCCAGCCCTCATATTCCATATGCATGCTTTCCTAGCTTCAGTATAATCCTCTCATCCAGAATCTTATTATGGGTTAGTCCTTCGTTGGGCGAAGCGCTGCAGGGCACCCGAAAATGGAAGATCTATCTCATCTAAGGTCTTACTGCTTGTGTTTATGTTGAGCTTATTGCCATTGCGCATGGAGCATGGCTTCGGAAATGAGTTGCCCTGGCGATTGTCTGAATGCTCTGAATCCTTGCATATTTGCAGAGCATGGGCAGGGAGAGGGGCGATAGGTAGGCAATCTTCTGTTAACGGCCCCCCATCTTTCATCCACTGACTTTCAAGCACAGCGCAGGTCTTATGGGAGAGTTTGATGAGGCAAATCAAAAGGAGTGTTTGCTTCAACAAATTAAATTTTTAAAAATGACCTTTTCTCCCACCTGTCCTCTGTACGCAATTTATTTTGGATATATCCATGGCCCTAAGAGGTGCATTAGTTGGAAAGTAAAGTACCTTTAAATAGATCAAGAAGTACATGCTATCAACATTGATCTGTTTCAAAGTAACGGAAATGTTTCCAGGAACTACCAGAATTTTCAAGTTACACTGGAGAAGATCCACAGACAGAAGCGTGTGGTTTTGCCAACCAGCGTGCATTTTACAAGCGGTGCACATGCTGAACTGTGTGACAGCAAGTCGGGTGGGGCCAGGAACTAGGTTTTCAAGAAATCCCTTCCCAGGATGTTTCAAGGTCAGAGTGGCCGGAAGGGGACCTGGGTGTGGTTCTGAACGCTGGAGCAGAACAAACACTGCTGCCCTCGGAAGGCTGTCCATCAGACGAGGTGACTGAATAGTGCCGGGAACCCCAGTTCGCCCTTGCTTCCCTCCGCTTTGCCTCCCCACCCACGGCTGTCTCTGCTGACCACCAGCAGCCTGACGCCCCGTGAGGCACTTGGGTGTGCTTACCTATTGGGTTTGAAGAGGACTCGGCCTCCCCAGCCCCTCAGGAAGGGGACTTTGTTGGAAGGCAATGTTTCCCAAAGGGCCGGACTCTTCCCAGAGGTCCCCTCCTCCTACCCCAATGCATCCCCAACCCCCACTGAACATAACAGGTTTCTTCCAAATTGGGCAACTTCTAGGTCTTTGTAAGTTACAGGCTTGGTGCTAGTTCCATTAATTTCCTTCATTTGCTTTGTGATACCTACTTTAAGGAAAAGTCCCCCCTGGCTGGCGTAGCTCAGTGGATTAAGCACGGGCTGCGAACCAAAGTGTCACAGGTTCGATTCCCAGTCAGGGCACATGCCTGGGTTGCAGGCCATGAACCCCAGCAACCGCACATTGATGTTTCTCTCTCTCTCTTTCTCCCTCCCTTCCCTCTCTAAAAATAAATAAATAAAATATTTTAAAAAAGGGAAAAGTCCCTCTAACAGGGGTATTTTTTTGAGGGGAGAAGGGAATCAATCGACAATCTGACTCTAAAATGTATGTGGAAATGCAAAAAAGGAAAAAGAAAAAGAAAACCCTGCCAAAGCAGTTCTCACAAGAACAACTTCGTGAAACTTTTACCACCTGCTCTGAACTCATCACGAAAACACGGTGAGGGCCGAGTGGGGTCAGTGTGATGACAGACGCGTGCACCGACGGAACACGGCGGCCGCAGCAGCACACGGCCCATCAGCCTCCCGAAGTGCAGGATGGCCGGAGGCGAGAGCCTCATCCGCCCGCTCCCCATCCTTCTCCACCGCTTAGAGCAGTGCTGGGCACGAATGGAAACTTGCCTGTATCTGCTGACTCCAGGGAATGGTTACAAGGGGTCCCTCCTGCTCTGGCCTCACTCGGAAAGCAGCGGAAATGTCAGTCATTCTGCCGACAGAAACGCAAGGCATGGTAGCAGGCCAGTGAATCTCTGAAACACTTCCACGACCACACACAGGCGGAAAGACGATGCGGTTTATATATTCTTCGGTGCGTTGTAATTTAAAGCCGGAAGTTCTTTAACAGAGGAGCTGGCCTGAGTTCAGACAATTGATGGCGTCTCTAGGCCAGTTGCAGATGGGTTTCAGTGAGGCATGAGCCTAGCCGATAAGACAGACTAAAAAAGCTGAGCCCAAAAGGTTACACGGTTCGGGCAGAAATAGCCTCCCAGAGGTGCGGGTTCCAGGAGGCCTTTGAACAGGATGCCACAGCGATATGAGAAACTGAAAAGGATGAAGATAAAAGTATCGCCTTGAAGGAAGTTGGGTAAATAAATGCGTAAAAGAGCAGCAAGTCCAGAGAAATATTCTGAATCATGTGTTTAATCTGTTGTTTTGTTTGCTGTTGACCTGGGAGCACGTCAGAATGCTTTAATGTGCTCATGCGAGTGCTTTCTAACAGCTGGGTTTTATAGACAGGTATGCATCCATGCACATCATTTAGTTTACCAGCTTGTCAATCATTACAGGACGTTGGTATCTATGTTGATAAAAGAAATGGTCTTTCATTTTGGTTCTTACTGTGTCTTTTACTAGTTCTGGGCTTGAGTGAAACACAGAATAAGTGAGGTAACCTTCCGTTATTTTCCTATGGATTAGAAGAGTGTGTATAAGAGAACAGTCTGTCTTGTGAGAGTGTCACAGACGTCACCTGAACGCCAGCAGTACCTAATGTCACCTTTGCGGGAACAGTCTTACCCAGCGCTGTGGCCGCGCAGAACCCTAACAATGGCAGTGTGTGTACCTGTAGTTGGGACCTGTCTCTCAATCCTGATGGTCATCGCAGGCACCTTCTTTCTTTCCTCTTTGGAAAGGACAGCAGAGGAGAGGTATTATTCAACAAGTGGCAACAGAATTCAGGTCGCACCAAAGACACGTCGCCTCAGAAGGAGGTCAGGCAGGGTCAGGCTGGGTGTGCGCTGCATTATTACTTCCCAGGGCCTGGGCCCCACTTCCGGGAATTCACGCATCCTTTTCCACGAATTGCCAGGTGCTGTGTGTGTTCACAGGCGCGTGTCCACCTAGCAGTGTCATTCAGACATGGGGAGCTTGGCCTTGGGTCTAATTTGTGGACACCGTACAAGGCTTTGATGTTTGCAATGTGTTTGCTAATTTTTATCCCTGTTTCCAATATTTCATCCCCGAATAAAACAGTTGCTCAGAAGGGAAAACGTATTTTTCCAGTTCATATAAGTAATAAATTTTGGAGACAGAACTCTGGCCCAAGGATTATTGAGATGTGTGTGGCTCATCTTCCACTTTTGGTGTCTTCTTCTAGCTGTCTTCCTGTTACTGATTTCTGCTGTATGTCCACTTTGACCTTGGCACATAGTCTTTATGATTTCTGTTATCGGAGATTTATTGCACCTTGCATTATGTCCCAGGTGTCAGTCCTATGTTGCCTTGTAACAAATGACCCCAAAACTTAGTAGCTAAAATAACATTTATTCTCTCACGGTTTTGGTGGGTCAGGAAGTCTGGCTTTTGGGTCTCTTCCTTCCAAGGCTCCAGCCCGACTGTGAGTTCTCCTACAAATATTTTAAAATGTCCACATCTTAATTTCACCATCTTTAACTTCATGAGTGAAATATTATCAAATATATACATTTTATCACTCCAATTGGACACTTGCTACATGACCGTCACTAGGCTAACCTCAGGGCAATACAGTTAAATAAAATACCACAGTTACCCATCACTGAGTACAAATTACAACACGGCCAGTAACATAAGCTGACTGTGACATGAGGATGAATAATGTACTAGAGGTCAATAAATATTAGATTCATCTGCTGACTTATTTATAGGTATGTCTATAATGTCGAGGACCTTTCAAAGCTCACGTCACTCAGAAAATCTGAATGCCTGCAATTTAACACTGGCTCAGTTTTCCATCTGGTAAATTTGGTCCCTGCCGGCGGTCTGCAAACCATCCACGAACCTTGCTTCTACTTACACGGAAAAACAAGTACACCCCCTACATAGCCAGCAAGCTCCTTTCTATTTCACCAATTTTTAAAAAATACTAAATCTTAGGACACTGTTAAGAGGCGTGACATTATGTAAAGCATAAATTTTGTTGTGTGAAAACTTCGGCCAGAGTTCTGTCTCTAAAATTTATTGCTTATATGAACTGGAAAAATACGTTTTCCCTTCTGAGCAACTGTTTTATTCGGGGATGAAATAGTGATGATGGTGATGCTGACATTAGTGAAAAACAACCGTCGTGGCCTCTCAGAGCCTTCCTCTGGGAACCGTCTAAATTAGTGCACTTTGAAAAGCACCGCTCGCAACCGAAGGGGAATTCGCGGCCTCAGGTTACCTCTGGCATGACCCGCTTGGGACATACTTATGTCAACAGAGAGAGCTGTAGCCAGCAGGTCCCTCCCACTGTGTCCAGTTCTCCCATCACAGGAGATTCATGAAACTATGAAGCATCCCTATACAGAAACATAGCCGTCCTCTGTGCAACCCCCCACCTCTAGCCCTAGCACCTGCATCCGGCGTTTGGCAGCCGCAGACTCCACGGGCCACGGGCCGCGGGCTGAAGACTGTTGTTGTCCAGGGCACGGGGCCCCGTGCGGCCGGGCACGTGGGCTCCCGTTTCCGGCCCGAGGGGGCAGATTCTGCGGACGCCAAACGCCGGGTGGGAGGTGCAGCCTCGCCACGCATCAGTGGCCCGCGCAGCGCCAGCCCCAGTGTGTGCCCAGTCCTGTGACCTTGACCGCCCGGACCCAGCCAAGGTAACCTCGCACGCAGTTACTCCCGGTGCCTGGCCGTCCTTTCTGACTCGTTAGCGGGCCGTGTCCTCTCCGTTCCCTGTCCTCTTCTTGCTACAATGAACTGTCTTATCTGACTGGTGTTCCTGCTGTTCATTAAAATGAGTTCAGCTTTGATAAAACTGGAAAGAAGTGGAGCAGCCTCCAGAATGCACTGTTTAATTAGCTGCAGAACGCGCCAGGGCCGAGTCCCTTGTCTGAGACCTCTCCTTCCACGCAAAGCCCTTTCCCGTCGCTTCCCCAGCCGGCCCACCCTCGCGCCGCTGTATCACTTCGGGTGTATCCTGCTTTCCCTGCGATGTTTCTGGAATTGTTCTAAATCACCATGGGTGTCTCTGTCTTATGAACTCTGTGGCTTTTTTAAAGGTACTTCTTTGCTTAGGTATTTCTTGTGTTGCTTTATTGCTCCGCAAACCTTGAACCAGCCCTCTCCCACCTCTGAGTTAAAAATACTGAAAAGCGTTTGCAGGTGTGTGGGATTCTGTGCAATTGCCCGTGCACGCGGGATTCTTACTTGGGGAGGGTGTGTCGGAAGGTAGGAGACTGGAGGAGTTTTCTTCTCTCTGCGTCGTTAGGACTCAACCTGGAGCTTTCTCCACAACGTGGAAAACAGCTTCAGAAAAGAAAGAGAAGGTGCACGAGTTAGGCATAAACTGGTGACCATTCAGCCGAGACCGTTCATGTATGTGCAGGCAGGACAAGCAAGCATGTGGCCATCAGTGACCAGGAATGCACCTGGCTTGGTCTTGCATACAGGGTCCAGCCCAAATAACGCCCCCTTTTAATACAGAACCTTTTCTTGCAAAAGCATAGGCATGTAATTCTGTAACATATCACAATATCACACTCGAGCACATAACATGGCATTTTAGGTGAAATGTTCAAATTAAAACTAGGAATTATTACACCCGTATGATTAGCCTGCCAGCTACACTCAAGCAGGCGTTACTTCTGCCGGACCCCGTATGTCTTCAAAAGGACCCGAAAGTTGGGGATATTTGTCAGCAGGCGTCAAGGTAGCTATTGAATTGTGCTGAGTCATTTCTCTTGTTGTCACTTGAGGCTTTCGTTTTATGAAGCTTAAAAAAAACCACTGTGTAAAGGAGACCAGTTTGGGAACGCGTGTCTCATCACGAGATACTACTGGGTGTTTCGCTGTCGACTGGGGGGAAACATGAAACAAACTCTCGGTATTTCGGGACCGAGAACTCACTGAGAGGAGCCCTCCGTTTTAGAACGGTGATTTAACGCCGTGTGCGAATACTTCACCTTTGACATGCAAAGTCATTTGTTGATCGGCGTCACCATCCGGTGACGCTTTCGTTTGCAGCATCGTTTTCTCCACGGCTGTTCTTGTTCAACCGCTAAGCCTCTTTCCCATGCTCTCCGGAGATGGCCTTCCAGCTGGCCACCCGCTTCTAGCCAACCACTCCTATGGCAGTCATTGAAAAACCGCAATCTGACCTTCTTACTTCCTTGATGAGTACTTTTAACAGTGTCCTCAACCTAGAGAATAAATTCGAAACTCATTTTAGTGACACTCAAAATATCCTTCGCAAGATAAAGCCTGTCTCCCATTCAGGCTTCTGTCCCTGTGTTAACCACCCCTCCCTCCCCCTGCCCACCTGCAAGTTCAACCCATGTAAAACCACAGCCGAGACTGATTTTATATTTGGCTGGTAGTTTTGCTTTTGTTTCACCTGCCTGTGTGAGGTAGTTGTCTGTTTCTGTGCATTTAGGAGCCTTTGTTTGCAGCCTGAAGAGCACCCCCGTGCCCTGCTAAATAATACACAGAGTTCAATATTTAGCCCGAGAACTACATCTGTCCAGCCTTCCCAGGTGCAAGTGACTGCTTACCATTTTGTGGCCCCAGTGTACTGGATACATATTTTTACTTACCTAATAGTAAACTACATTATATTTATCTATGAACTTGTCTGTGAACCTGCTCTGCATGAGTGGCCTTTCAGAACAGAAACTGTAGTATATTACCTGTATCGAGTGCTTAACCTTTAACACGCATTGTTCAATTGATAAAGTTCGTGCTATAGCTAGAAAGAAAACAAATTCAGTCTGAAGTAATTTAAATAGTAGAACGGTAGTGCTCAGTGGCAGGAAGGAAATTCAGATCTAGATAGACTTTGACCCCAAACTCTGAGTCTTTGGAGATGCTGACATTTAAAAGTTTAGAGGCTCAGAACACTAACAATTTCAAACAGAGAGAGACAGAGAAATGTGTGCTGAGAAAGTCAAGTAGGGATTTTTATTTCTCTTCCTCTGTTTCCCGCCCTCATTGTGGTGCTCAGACTGCATCTCCCTTTACGCTGGTCCAGCCTCACAAAGCTGAGCTCCAGCTGCCAGCTCGGAGAACGTTAGTGCAAACTGTCAGGGAAAAGGAACACCCCGAGGTTGGTGTGTCCGTGGCCGGGACACGGGGCGACGTCGAAGAGCACAGTAGCTGGAGACGACACGGACACTCCTCCAAATGACTGTCATCCTTTGTCTGCTGTGCCACGTGCAGGGCTCAGCCTGTAAGGCAGTGTGGGCTGTGCACAGTCCGTGCTGGGGGCCTGCAGGAGGCCACGCCCACCTCTCGTCTGCTGCTGCTGCTGCTGCTGCTGCTGCTGAGTGCCTCTGACCCATGGTTTCCAAGGCAGCGAGCGGCACTGGTGCTCCGATGCTCTTCTGCAGGGTGACTTTGTCCCTCCTTCGGACAAGAGCTGCGAGTCTCTCCCTGGCCCCTTACACGTCTTGTGACTGGGGTTCATCAGCACCGCGACCCAGAAGTGACAGTGTGCTGAGTCGGGGGCTAGAGGTGGAGTAGCTTCCACGCGGGTTCCTCCATGTAAGGAAGCAGATCCAGTCGGTGAGCCCCCTGGAAGTGGTCAGGGTACCAGTCAGCCAGGATGAGCTGCCAGATGTGGGCTGAGGCTCAGCAGGATGCCTAACCCCAAAGAACCCTTAGCTGAATGCAGCATGTGCACGGACCCAGGTGAAACAAAAGCAATCCCAGCCCAATATGAAGTCATGATAAACAATAAACCTGTATTTGAAGCTACAGAGTTTGGGATTGTGTCTCACCCAGGAGAGAGAGCCAAAACAGTGACTTCAGTTTCCAGGTGCAATACATCAACGATTCTACACATAATAGGTTAATGGGGGGGGGAGGGATGAGAAATACTGTCCAATGGTGATTTGTAAAACAGTAACCTGTTTTCTCTCCTTGCTTTCCTATTCTGTCTTCAGACAAGCAAGCTATTTCTCTCTTGTTAGGGCAAGAACAACGGTTTTGTATTTCAGTAAGCAGATACCTGCTAGCCTCCGGGGGAGGTGGGGCGCATGATACCAACAAGGGCTGTGGATGGGCGGTGGGGGTGGGTATGACTTCTCTGAGCCCGATGGCCAGGCTATAGAGTAGGGCTTTTCTTGCCTGGGCAGAGATTTCTTAACTTACTTCTCTCTTAGTTTTTAACAGAAACACTTGATACTAGAAGCCCAAGGTCCGATGGGCTGGTTATTTATGACCCAGATGCTATTTCTGTTCACCTGCTTCCTCTCAGCTTTCCTTCTCTGTCTGTTCTCAGTAGAAGTGTGGAAGTCACCTTTTGCTGGGGAGTGTCGAGTCTCGCAGTGTAATTCTTTAGTCCTCATGTCGACAGATGCTCAGTGGGCATGGAATTGGCCCACACGAGGGGGAAGGGAGGAGGAGGAGGAGGTGAGAATGGTATTTAGAAGTTTTCACCTACATCGTCAAAACCACATTTATTAAAGCCTTTATAATGGAAAATGCAGAGGTGGAAAAGTAACCTTCTTAGGTGCCACCCGCTCACATTTTGGTCTAAAACATCGTTGGAACTTCGAGCAGTAGCGTAAGGACCCAGCCTGGGTCCGTAAGTAGCAGAGGAAATCCAGCTGTCCAGCAGTGGCGCCGGGGCCTTCGTCTGGAGTCCGTGAGCATTTCCGCTCAGGGAGGATGTGGCTGTGGCGTGTGCTGCAGCCTGTGGCTGGTTTTCCCTTCAGAGCGGGAACACTCATTCCCGCCGCCACCACCATGTGGGCTGTAGAAGGCGTAGAGCTTAGGTGGTTTGTGTCTCTCCGTGGCGCTGCCTCACCCAAGACCCGGCCCCTTGCCCGAGGGCGGCCCGTAAGTAGGGAATGATCAGGGCTGATGGACAACTCTCGAGGGCCATCCTGGCCTTGGAGCTTCTGCCAGAGGGGTTGCAGCCTTTCCACCTGCTCACACTGACTGGTGCCTTCCATCCCTTTGGAAAATGCTCAGCCACCACTACTTTAGATAACTTTCCCTCCCATTTTGCTACTTTCTCCCTTCTCTGGAAATCTATTATATTAGATTGTTCTCTGGTCTTCAAGTATATTAATCAGAAAATTAATTTCTTCATACTGCTTTGGGCTGTTTTGCGCATATATTTTGTGAGTCTTTCAGTTAGTTTCACCCTGTGTTCGTATGTTATTTGTTTCATTTGTTGATATTTTAATTAAGTGAATTATATTTTTATTTCCGAATTTGTCATTTTTTCAAAATATGTGGTCACTTTTCATAATAACCTGTTCCCTCATCTTTTCGATAACACGTACTTTTAAATCTACTTAATATATTTTCCTATATGTTTTTTTCTGGTGGTCTCATCATTTTCAGAACAGAATGTGTAGATATAGCTTTAATTTCTTGCCTTTAACTCTGCCTCATGTTTAGTGATTTCTTTATGGATGGTAAGTTTTAATGGTCAGTCTCTGGTCCTTGATATGTTCGTGAGAAGTAGTGTCTAGGATCCCCCTCCCAAATGGATTTCCTTGGATTGATTACACCAGGTGCCTACGAGAAGCTAGATCCTAGGATCACTGGAGAGTTGTTGTTTGAGTGTCGCGGGGACAGGCGGGCATGAGTGCATTTCATGGGAAGGAGTTCTCAGAGGAGATACACTGTTCTTTTCTCCTCCTAGAGTCGGGGCGGGGACAGCCAGTACCCTTCCTCCCATTCCCGTGGGGTAGAGAGCGGTTCTCGTGCCCTCCCCAGGTACCTGGGCTCCCGATGGATGGTGGGGGTCCTAGCCACCAACCCCAGCTCGACCCCAGGCTCTGCCTCTCGTCACTCTGAGCACCTGAGACGCACACCGTGCAGGTGCATTTTTGCATGCCCGTGTACTGTGTCTCCCGCATCCGCAGATTAGGGGCCCCTGGAGAACAAGAGCCAAGTCTCATTCATGTTGGGTTTTAAGGGTCCAGGAAGGTGGCCCGAAATTCACTATACATGTATTGAGTTAGAGTCATTCCCATTTTGATACAGGTCAGTCCGCAGGGGAGAGCTCTTTAACCTTTCACCAGGCAGATTTGGGTGTTCCCTTCTATTGTCCAGTCTTAGCTATTTCAGTATGATTTTTTTAAATGTGTTTCCTCTCCTGGATTATGATATTTGGAGCAAAGGGAATGTGCCATTTTTATACTGTTCCCCCCCCTACAACACAGTGTTGGGTGCACTAGAAGTTTCAAACTCATCTGTGAGATGCATGTATTTGAAAAAGTGGCGGAAGTAAAAGGATGCGGAGAAAAAGTGATGGGACAGAGAGAGGCAGAGGGATAATGCACCCGTCTGCCCACGTGCATTTCATTCTGGAATGTTCTGTGATATAGAAAGGCGACCTTGCAGAGCTTCAGGTCTGTGTGCACTCCAGTTCCGTGCTTTACCCTGGTCCACAAAATACATATTTGACTTACTATAATTCTACCTAGCAGAGCCAAAGACTTTATCTGTAGGCCAGCCAAATGGCTTACACTCCAGCTATTTAATGGTTAACATTTTCTGAAATCACCTTCTCCACTTCAAAATTAAAATCAGTGAATGTTATGTGTTTAAATGACCAATCATAAGATGGAAGGGAATGGTTAATTTCTAAAACACTAGCTGGAGGAGTCCACTCATTGAGAAGTCCACTCATTGAGAACATGCAAATTAAACCTGGAAAAGCATAATTCTGTTATGCATGAGCAATTTCATAATGGCTTTTTTTGTTATAGCAGCTTGTTTGCTGCAGCACCTTTGCCTAATGTAACTGGTGAGTGATTTTTAAAAACTCAAATGTTGCACGTCCCCTACAGAGTCTCCTGTTTAGGGAATTTCTTCCTGCATGTTCAAGAGGTAAAAATACAATAAAATATACTTTAATGAATAAGACAAAAATTATAAAACTAATAGTAAATGCATATTCAAATACATTTTATATCCCTTTCTGACCTTTAAATCTTTTTGAAATATTAATTTTGTTGAGGTAATTATGTCTGGAAGAATGATTTGTCTAAAAGTCAAAATTAATATTTGATCAAAATAAGTCTGTGCCCCCCAGCTCCTGAGTAGAACCCAAGAATAATGTCTGTCTTGAGGGCAATGCTCTCGTTTATGACAGATGCTGTTTCTGAATAAAATGGAATCAATCTTGCCAGGCTTGTGTACTTTCCTGGTCCTTTAAGATGAACTTACAACACTTTGTGTCAGTTTGAAAGTGATTCTTTGTAGAGGTAATTAGCCGAGGAAATCATTAAACAAGAACTATATTTTAATTGCTTCTGCGTTGCGGTGTATTTTTTAGTCTCGAGATGAAACACTCAAATGTGAGATAATGGCCATGCGCTACCACCCTCGAGTTCTCCGAGGGATCCGGCCGAAGCCGCGGATGCTAATAACTTCCCCTGAGGATGCGTGGTGTCAGGAGGGAGTGACGAGCTGTTCCAACATCGCTGGCTCTCGTGCTTCCCTCCTGCCCTTTAAGATCGCCTTAAGTTCTTGTTCGGTTTTGTTTTGTGCTCCAAGCTGCCATTTATTCATCAAAGCTTCCACCAAATGGAGCTGAGGCGAGTTTCCTTAAAACTAAGGGGGTTAGTTATTGGTTTCCCCGCGTCAGCACGGCCCACGCTTGCCTTTCCGCCAGTCCCAGCACCCTGGCAGGTGTTTTCACTGGCACCTGGTCTGCAGGCCGTGATCTCGCTGCTCTTAGCTTGGAAGTCAGTGATCTGGTTGGAGGTCACTGAAGCATAGTGCTGCCTGGAATTAGAGGAAGACTGCATTTTTTGAAATTATTTCTCAAGCCAGGCTTCATGTTTATTTGGCAGAATTAAAATGATTTATGAGTTTTTCTTTTAAGGTTAGGTAATTATAATAGTTATAGATTAACAGTGCTTCATAAACATGAACAGATCCTGTATTAGGTAATAAACTTAGTCTCTTCCGCTAAGCAGAGATGCGTGAGAAACGGGCATCAGTACTGGGCACTTTGACCACATAGTGAGTGTCAGGAGAAGAAAGGTTGGCTAGTGACCACTTCTTGTTCTAAAGGCTTCCCTTTTATTTATTGGTGTACAGTGATCAATGATGAATGTTAGCTGGGCTGTTACAAAAAATATTCTATAAGGGGATATAGAATTATATGACATATAAGTATATAAATTATGTATATACACAATTTAAAAATGCAGAGGGGAGGGCGCCCTCTGTGTTAGGTGACACAGAAAATTGGCTGTGTGATGATTGATGGCCGTTCTGCAAGTCCAGAGCCTAATAATCATATTGCCTAAAACAAAGTAACAAGGGAAAACAAACGGAGTATTTCTACATAACAATGTTTTATTTAATATTTAAGATAGTTATATAATTATATTAATACATTACTACCTATAGATACTTAATGTCATCTATGTCCCTACCTGTTTGTATATTGAAACTGACCAGAAGGTTTTTAAAAAAAAATCTTCAGATTTGGAAAATAAATTATCACATTATTTTCTAGTTTCCTTTATAATTTGCAATGCATGCTGCATTTTACAAACTTGATCTAGAATAAATTACATTTTATACCTGATCATGTTTTTGTAAAATGGAAATATAGATCTGTGCCAGTTAAAGCATGTAGATTCTCAAACTTCCTATAAATATTAATGGGATGATAGATTGATAGTAAACATAAATTCGTTGAAAAATTGTCCATTTGGCTTAACAATTTAGAACCCTGGTTGTTTGATAGACTGTCTGGGAGAAGAGAAATGGGAAAGGTAGGAAACTGGCCCAAATGACACCTTTTCTTGTCCCTTCTAGTCCCAGGAGGCCAGGAATGCACAAATGAATTTTTTTCCTGAGCATGTCACTATATATGGGGGTTGTAGAAATTGCATGTAGCGTTCACTGGATATTGGCCTAACAAGGCACAAATTTTCTGCAAATGGTTTCAGTCACCAAGCATGGAGAATAAAATTCCATTCTGAGTTAGCGCGCCCCAGTCTGTATTGACAGGACCCAGCCCACAGAGCCGTGTGACGAGCTCACCTGGCCAGCAGTGACAATGTTGCCCAAACGAATGCCGCCAGTCTCTTGCACCGATGCCGTGGCCTGAGCTGTGCGTCACGCCAGTCTGTGTGGTTTTTCTAAACCTCCTAAACGGCCATGGGAAACAGGCGAAGGTAGACTCCGTCAGCCCTGCAAAGCTTTCCTTCAGCCCCCAGCTCCCCGGTCCCCCAGGCGATGCGCAAACGTTCTCCGGCGAAGGTGGGCGTCCTGTCGCTCACAACACTTTTTAGAATTTCCACCTCTCCGGAGATGATTACAAAATTACACTGCAGCTGGAATACCTTTTTCCAGCTAACAGTTCCAGAACAACATGCCACTGCAGGGCCAAATTTAGTCACGGGAAGTAGAAGGAGGAGTAATTTATTAATGAATTTTCTTGTGGATTTGGGAAGGTATGGGGATCAACAGAGTTCCTCATCCAAACAGGAGGTTCTGCAGGCTCATACCCACCCCGTAAGGTTGGAGGTGCAAAGGCTGCAAAAGCGCCGTGGCTGGCGTAGCTCAGTGGATTGAGCGCGGGCTGTGAACCAAAATGTCGCAGGTTCGATTCCCAGTCAGGGTACATGCCTGGGTTGCAGGCCATGACCCCCAGCAACCGCACATTGATGTTTCTCTCTCTCTCTCTCTTTCTCCCTCCCTTCCCTCTCTAAAAATAAATAAATAAAATCTTTAAAAAAAGGCTGTGAAAGCCAGAAACATTTCCTATGCCTGTTAGTTCCCTGAGCATATCAAAATCTGCAAAACTTTTCACTGTCTCTCCTGAACCTTATAAATAAATCCTAAATATTGGTCTTTTTTTTCTTATTTCCCTTATGTCTCTACCTTGGTCAAACTAGTTCTTTAGGGGCAATGGTCTTTGGAAGGACAATCCATGCTCAACCAAAGTGAGCGAAAGTAGTGTTAAAAGGATTGGGTCCCTAACCAAAATTTGAGAAGCCAAAATACTTAAGAACCTCAAATATTTAAAAACCCACCGTACTTAAGAAGCCAGCACCCAGGGGCGTTATGGGTGCTGATCAAACACTAGCGGAGAGGTCCCACAGCAGCTGCTGGAACCCCCACACCCGCTGTGAATCTCTCAGTGGGGGGCCCCTTTGAATTCTCTGCCCCACTGGGCACCTTCAAACATCTTGCTGGGCGTCTCCTGGAGGATAAGGGAGGACTCTGTGGCTCTCCTTCCTGGCCCCAGAGGGAAGGAGTATTCCTTTGAGTTTCCATCTTTTCTTGATCCGATTTAGTTTGTTCTTTTCCCAAAGCTTGGGTTTCGGTGGCGCCCTGACCCGCCTGCCGCCGCCTCCGTCCCGAAGGCTGGGCCCACGATGGGAAGCTCAGTCCGGTACCAGACACGCACAAGTGTTCGCGTCCACGTGGCTGGAGGGGACACAACCCCGTTTTCCCACAGCCTGACGGAGGAATAGTCCAGTTTTTGTTTTGAAATCCTCAGTAGCCCCTCTCTGCCTAGAAATGAACAGTTCCCTGAATTTTATTCTCATAATTTTAGAACGCTCCCTTACATGCCATGTTGTTATTCAATGTTACCTATGTTGACACTCACATGAATGGGAACCTTCCATCATTCTAAACTCCTCCTGCAGGGTCTCCAGAAGAATGTGGAGTCCAAGGGCAAGGAGAAGGGGTGCTGGGACTTCCAGGGGAAGAAGGTAGTTCGCGGGGAGATAGAAAAGCAAATGTTCGCGGAACCAGACAGAGGGACCCTGAGGGTGCTCTGATCTCTGGGCTCCCCAACTGTTTTATTCCATGGCCCGAACAGGCATCCAGCTCCTCGTCTCGGTGTTGCCTGACGTCATCAGTGGCTTCCATGCATGCACGGTCCCAGTAACACATCTCCAATACACAACGAGGGAGTTAACTTGTCAGCGTGTGGCCGTACACCTTTTAGGAGCTTCCCTTCCTTCCTTGTCCACCTTGACTTGCTTGTGTCTGGGACACAGTGATATTCTGACCCATAATTTGGGCAGCTGTGGTCTCTAGTTGTAATAAAAAGATAGAAAGCTAGTTAAGTTAAAAAATGTATAGAAACGTATATCTCTAAGTTCATTTAATTATTTTATGTAGTATATTAAGATGGTAAAAGTCATCGAATATGTACTGTGTTTTATGTATTTGATGTTCATTCTATCTAACCCTTCACAACAACCACAAAACAAAAATGAAGTTACTAAGGAGAACGTGCATTTCCTATTTTAACTGTGAAGTAACTGATACTCAGAAAATTAATTCGTCTTAAGCCATACAATGAACAAGTAACTGATGGGCTCTAAGTATGTATCACTTCAAGATAATGCAATAATCCCTCTGAAGCACTTTTCTAATTTTTAAGAGTTTTCTTAATTCAAGGAAGTTAATAACCATCCACAAAACCATTTTGTAACAGAAGATACACTTTCAAAGAAAAGGGCCTGGACGAAGTGTTCCTAATGATGGGGGAACTTTGTATTTAACTTACATTTAAAAATAAAAACCGGCAGGATACAGTTTATATACGGAAAATATAGTTACCCAGAGAAAGAAACTTGTCTTTTAGTGTGTTTTGATGGAAGCACCTCATAGGCACTCAGACACGCCCGCCACTGAGCCTGATATGCTATGCATCCAGCAGTAAAGAAAGTGAACTTCAGCCCTGACCACGTGGCTCGGTTGGTTGAGTGTTGCTTTCCAGAGCGAGGGGTCACCGGTTCGGTTCTCAGTCAGGGCACGTGCCTGGGCTATGGGCCAGGAGGCTGATCGATGTTTCTCTCCCTCTTTTTCTCCCCCTCTTCCCCCACTATTTCTAAGAATGAATGGGTGAATGAGTGAATGAATTAAAAATCTTTAAAAAGAAGAGTAAAATTCATATTCCGGTGGTAGCATTATTTAGTTATTAAATTATCCTTGCGAACAGATTGCTAGCAAATTTCTTTTTGCTCGATCGTGAATGCAGCAGAGACTGGAGCATTGCCAAGTTTGCTGTGTAGTTTTCATGGGCCCTTTTTACCTCTGATTGCATTTGCTCTTGTTGTTCAGGGTGGCTTGGCATCAGCAGACAATGAGCTTTGTTGGAAAGACCCAAAAATATTTTCACCAGAAATGATCAGATTCGTCGTGAAAGAGGAAGATTGATCGCTTTAAACATTATGAATAGGCTGAAAATATTGGGGATTTTAAAAAAATGATGTGCATGTTATAAAAATAAATCTTGAAAAGGAGCTATGAATATTTGTCACCTAAGTATGTCAGTTTTATTGCATTTTTTGCAAGATTATATACCATGAAATTTAAGTAGCTCAGCGTGGTATTTGGTCCCAAGTAGATGATACATAAATCATCTACTGATGATTTATAAATCATCTACTGATTGATGACAGGCATATGCTATCATCAAAGGTAAACTAGCAATAGAACTCACAGTTTGAAAAAATATTAATGTTTTACTAATTACTGAAAAGATGCATTTATCTCTTAACCATGTCTACTATTAACGGGCCAGTCCAAGCCACCGTCATTTTTATTACTGTAGCATCCTCACTCACCGTCCTGCTGTCCCTTGCCCACCCTTCCTCTGTTTTGACCTCAGCAGCCGAGGGTGTGAATTCTAAGTCAGTTGGCGATAATTCTCTGCTCAGCTTCTCCAGCTGCCCCAGTGAGAGCCGGATTTCTCACCCCGACCCTCCTTGCCCTCCGTGACTTTCTCCTTGACCCCGTCTCTCTCCGCGCCAGCCTTGCTGAGCTCCTGGCAATTACGAAGAACCCCCTCGGCCAGGCACACACGCACGCACGCTGAGCTCGAGCCTTTGTACTTGTCCTTCCCTGTTCCAAACGGTGTCCCCCGGGTAGACGCGCGGCGCTTTCCCTCTCCACCTGCAGGTTGCCGTTCGTTTGCCTCCCTGCTCCAAAACCCGATGTGAGGGAACAGCCGCGCCCCGCCCCCGCCCGCTGAGTGGCTCTTCTCCCGACCCCTGTGTAGACAGTTTCGTTTGTCTCTTGCCCCTCACCAACATGCAAAACCTCTGAGGCCAGGAATTTTGTTGTGCTTCTAAAAGTCTAATGCAGCTGCTAGGCACTCAATTAATACGAACAAATCAAATATTTGTTGACGGAATGCATGGATGAATGAATGAATAAATACATGATTTTTAGAAGCAGCTTCAGAGGGTGATATTCTCAGGCCTGACTGTGTTCAGTGTGTTTTCTCAAATGCAGAAAATGACTGCTCTCAAACTTCTCTTTACGTGACCTGTAATGCTACGCTAGTTTTTCTTGAGGAAGTTTTCTTGAAGGAGTTTTCTAGAAGTTTGTCAGGCCCGACAGCCTAGATGAACATATATGTATATACACATACAACTGACCTTTTAGTGAGTTACCTTATATTCCTTTTTACTTTTCAGAATAAGCTTTACACAAAGTCCATTGTAATCTTTTTTACCTCCAACGTACCTACAAAAATATCTGATATGCATAAACATAAAATCGTCTCTTAAAAAAATGACAAGGCAAACTATTAAAAATTGGTCAGCAAATGTGTCAGTATTAAAATTGAAATAGCTTATATGTCAAATGTCAGTACAAAATGGAAAAAATGCAGGCCACACCCTGGGAGAAGGTATTTTTGAAATTTATATATCGCTGTAACAATGTTTAGAATAGTGGGAAAACCAAAGTGACCTGTTTCTCAGTAGAGGGATGGATAAACTTGGGCTTATGTAATGGTACTGTTAAAAAAGAAATTTAGCAAGATATATAAAAGTGTATACATCTCAAAATAACATTAGCTAAAAAGAACACGTTAAGAAAGTGTGTTCAGAAGTAGTTCTTTCAAGAGAGGAAAAATAAGGAATACAAAATACAGCTTTAAAAGTACTTGTATTTTTTAAAGAAAGAACCAGCTAGCAGAAATTTTAACAAATTTTATCCTTCTTGATGAGGGTATAGGTGTCTCTTTTATACCTGTTTTTCCCCCACCAACACCAATTTTGAAACAGTCTCCCGCTTAGAGAAAAGTACATTTGAAATAACTTTTCTTTTCTAAACCATTTGAAAATAATGCTGCATCTATAATAAATGCTTCAGTATTTCACCTGAATGCATCCTCCAGTAAAGCCATCAAAATAAGAAAATTAGTCTCAGTACATTAGTACTAAGACTCCACTGAAGTTTTAACAATTCCTAATTTTTTTTTCCTTTCAAAAGGAACTAGTCTAGAATCTCACACTGCATCTAACTCTTCTGGTTTTCTCTAATTTGGATAATTTCTTCAGCTTTGCCTTACTCTCACGACCTTGACATTTTCGGTAATAACAGGACAGTTACTCTGCAGCGTGCTGGGGAACTACGATTGACAACAAGGTCTCCTTCAAACCCAGAACACCTCTCTACAAAGCTGGAAGAGGAAGAGCCATTCCGAGCTTTATGAATGAACACACGTTAAACTGGAGCACGCTGCCGTCGCCGGCTGAGCGCTCAGAGGTTGCAAAGACAGGGAGAGGTCTGGCCTTTCCGTGGTCAGGCGGAGAGAGCCCACTGCGTGCTCGTTCTCGCCATAAACCTGCGCTAGTCGTCCAGCAGGAGGCGCTGTGTCACCTCTGCGTGCTGCCCAGTGGGCTGCGGCTCCCGGGGACCCTGTGACTGAGAGACGTCCGCGGCGTCCCGGACTCACAGTGCCGCCCCCCACCCTGCTCA
The DNA here is from genome assembly GCF_004126475.2 of Phyllostomus discolor. NCBI lineage: Eukaryota > Metazoa > Chordata > Mammalia > Chiroptera > Phyllostomidae > Phyllostomus > Phyllostomus discolor. The sequence goes on along the minus strand of NC_040917.2, from coordinate 22,362,703 downwards.
GCCCCGTGGACTCGGCCTGCGGCTGCTTTTGCAGAGCCTGTCGGTCCTCAGACGACGGGAGATCGGCTGCTAACTTCTTCACCGCTTCCGTTTCAGGGCAACGCGCCCCTGGCCCCTGAGAAATGCGTCCCTGCCGGGTATCTCCCGGCTGTCGCGGCTCCTCCTGTGCAATGCTGCTGCTATGGAAGCTCTGGGACGTTTCTATTTAAACACGTGAAAGAGAAAGGTGGTTCCTGTTTGCATGTAGCACAAACACTTAAATATTCCGTTGAACCGGAAAATATTTATAGGATAATAAGACAGCTTTGAATTCGAAGGAAAAGTAAATCCAAGGACTTACCAGTGCACAAGCCAAATTAAAATAATAAAACTATGTCTCGGAAAAAAAAAAGAAGAGTAAAAGCCAGTCTCCTTGTGTAAACATTCTGAGATGCTAATTACGCCTCGATGTATTCGCGGGGTGCTAATATATCCTCACCAAACAGGGCTTCCAAGCCGAGTAACCAGCAAAACTGTGATTGACTTTAAGCGTGCCACAACATCGTCTAATTTTCCTCTATGAACACGGCTCAGAGTGTAGGATGGATGTGTCCTAATGAATGTAAATAACACAGCTTGTGACGCATGACGCCGGGGACTCGGATGCAGTTTCTGAAAAGTGGGGCATTTGTCACTTAAAATTGTCAGTTATTATACACTTTCAGACCAGACGAACAGTGGAGCACATTCTGCATTAATGGAAATGCTGTAATACTGAACTGCAAAAACATTATTTTTATAACAGCGTGCATTTCTCCTGGTCCCTCTCTCTTTGAACGCACCTGAATGTGCTTGGTCAGTAGTTTTGGGAAGAGAGGTGTTATCAACTATGCATCCCTGATTTTCTGATATATCTATATCTCTCTCTATAAATAAATATATATATTTATATGTATATGCATGTATGTATACATAAAAGCTAGGTAAAGCTTAAGGTCAATATGTGTTCTCCCATTTTGTAGCTGCTTTCTCAGATAGCTCAGGCATCTTTGTCTTCAGGAGACTAGTTAGGGAAAGAGGCAAATTAATGCTTGCAGGTCTGAGAAGTAATTATGGTCCAGTGTCTTGAGAGTGTTAGAAGTTTCACATGGGAATGGAATTATTTAATGCAAAACAAAAAGTTAGGGCCAATCAAAGGCGAACGAGCACAGAAGTCATCGGGGAAACGATTGTAAAGCGTGGGGCCTGGAACACCGTCCGATGACCGATCCGGCAGGTCCCAGACACGGCTGGTGGAAATGCATGCCTCTAGGTGGTACTGTGGCCGCGGCCGGTGCCTGCACGGTGAGCAAGGCATAGGGAAAGGTCGGCATCTCTGGTACTACGGGGCGGGGTACAGACATTTTTGGCAATTTTTGTGCAAGCATCTTTGTCATCAAATTGACATGTAAGAATATAGGAATGCCTTTTAATATTGCCACTAAGATCTTGAACCTTGGATTCATATTTTTTTTATATAATTGGGGGAGAGCAACAGTAAGCAGCTGGTTAGAACTCTAGGATGAAATAGCATCACATTTTAATTGCTGCCTACAAAATACGTGGCCAAATGAGATTCTCTATTCCTTGGCACTGCGTAGTTTAAATTACAGTAATTCATCTCTTATCTGCGAAAACTTTGACCCTGTCAATTATTCGTACAATGCAACCAGTGGAGTTTATTTTCCTGTAGAAGCAAATGCTATGAAATACACACATGTAGATTTAAAAATGCCTAGTAACAAAAGATTTGTCCACATTGGTTCGCTGTTTTTCAAGGACAGTGTCCCTGTCCAAGGTGAGGTGTACCTTCTCAAGGTGTCACTGTGAAAGGTTCACCAAGCTTTTCTGTGTCCCAATCTTGGGCATGTTGTCAACTCACTTGTAAGGTGAATTTTGCATGCCCCTGCTTTGCACATAAATGAAAATGCAAAGCTCAGAGCACCGCTCGGAGGCAAGTACAAAATAATAGACTTCATCCTTTCCACACTTCAAACAGAGCACTGTCTTTTGACATATCATGAAAACTTAATGTCTTATATTTTACTTTAAAATAGACTATTTTGCTTGTATTTAAAAAAAACGCACCCAGTGTTTTACATAAATCTTTATAGCGTGTGTGCTACATGCACACTGTTTAATTTTAAAAACACTCTAAAGAATATAGACTTAGCCTAGTTTTATCAGCCATCTCTTCCCCATCTGAGGGTTTAGTTCTCTTGACTATAAATGTCACAGAAGATAAGCTACAGCTCTGCCTAACTGGATGTATGTATGCTTAGTAGCTGTTCTCTTTAAGTTACATTCATGGGACGATGCTTCACGGGCATCCTCACGTAACCCTGGCCCACAGGGATTTGTTATGGGGTCAGGGCAGTTACATTTTCCCTGAAAGGGCATTCCTCAAACGCGCTGTCAGAGGGCAAAGTCTCCACTGTGTCTCTGGAACCCACCACATACTTTTAAAGAGTTCATTAACTGTTTTAGAAAAGCTGAGTTGCACCCCTGGAAATGGGCTCCATGTACTTGCCCTGCAGTCGATGGGGCTGTTCTCAGGGAGGCTCTGGTACTGCGTGTGCCCGTAAGCTCTGATGCTGCCACATCCTTCTGTGAGAAAACGTTGGGCAAGGAGTAGGCCTGTTATCATTTGAATAATTCTAACTTGCCCAATATTCATATACTTCAGACATAGAGCAGACAGAACCTACCAATATTTTTAGGCTTACAAATAACTCTGGACTAAAGAAAACTGTTGTGTCATGCTTGTCAGCTGTAAATTGTTTTAAAGTATCTTCGTATTTAGAAAACAGTCTGAAATGTGGTGAAAGTATATACAGTTGTGCCAGTAAAATGCAGTGTCCCTCAGATCATTGCAGCACTCACACTTTGTCTTAAAGGGAAGCAGTGAACTGGGTGTGCGTCGGCCGTGGCTGTGAGACCCGAAACTCAGTCGAACCCCCTAAGGCATCCAGTTCCCCACCAGTTCCAACGTCCTTTTCCGCAACCCCAGTCCAAGGAGCCTACTGTCCAGGACAGAGGAGGCCAGGTTTTTGGTTCAGTGCGTGTGACTTAAACAGTCACCATTAAATATGAAAATACTCTAATGACATCTCAAATGTTGAGAGTAACACCTAACGTGGACTTTTTGAAACATAATGTAGAGTCCACCAAAGACAAATGTTTGCACTTGATGCTCCCGGAAATAAACTTTCATACGGAGAAGGTAGACTAGGGCATACAACTCCGAACGCTACTTCCAGCATAGGTCACACTGCACAGGAGGTGCAGGGACTGGGTCCCAGAGCCTCGTGCCCGGAGCAGAGGCGGCGCCCGCCCTGGGGGGAGACCAGGAAGGAGCGCTTAGGGGCAGCGTGCCTTCTTGCACACACGCGTCCTGCCAGGTTGACCTAGAACATTATGTCAAGCTCCTTGTCAAATTACTCATGAAATATGGATGTTCCTGCATTTCAGAGAGAAATTTGATCTTAGAAGACATCAAAAAATAGCCGATATTATTAAAGAGAAAGGCTGCACCATGGAAACATAAAATGCTATAACTGTTTGCTATTTCATGATTATAAAGCATCTTTCCAGAGCAATATGTGATTTCGAGAAGATTTCTTTTAGGTACCCGGATGTGAATTTTAGGAGCAATTAAAAGGAAAAAAAATCAGTCGTCTTGAACCATACTCCTAATTTAATTCCCTACTGGCCCAAATTCACAGTGAAGTCAAAGAGAGGAAAATGAAAAACTTCCTTCCTGGAGGTCGAAGTTTGCAACATGAAAGGAAATGCCCAATTGGAAAATACATCTAAAAACTATTCCTGTAATCTCAAATTTATTTAATATAGTATAGTGGAAACTGGACAGCATGTTATTAAGACACAAATGACTCTCAAATAGACCGCATGTTCAAGACAAGTTAATTATCTTATGAAAAAGAAGCATCGAAGACGTTCAGAGCATCGTTGCAATAAAACGGTTTTGTGAGGAGTAGGGAGAAACAGGTAGCCCAGCTGGAGATGGATCCTCATAACTCACAGTTACCAGGTACTTCGTGTGCACTAGTCACTGTTCTCAGTGCGTGACATTAAAAATTGAAATAAAAAAAATGAAAAGCCAACATCATATGGCTAATGCACTGGAGACACAGAGAGGCTAGGTCCTTTGCCACAAGAGTGGCTGAGCCATGATGTGAACCCTGGGGTGTCTGCTTCCATAGTCCTTGCCTTTACCATCATAATATGCTGCCTTTAGTGACCAGAAAGAACTGAGTGGTGTCCTCGGTGGTAGAACAGAGTTGTGAGCTGGTGGAGGGCCAGGAAACTGAGGCACATCGGTCTCATTCTACCTGGCCAGTAGTAGCTCAGAGACTCAGCTTCAGGCTCCCGCCCGCTGTTCCCCTTGAACTAGGTCAAATGAGAGTTTCTAGCTCCATTTAGAGATGCATCTGTGGGTGGGTGCTGCATAACTTCTAATCTCAAGTATGGGTGGGACTCAGCCTACTTTAGACACAGTCACGCAGAAGCTGTGGGAGGGCGAGGAGAAGGAAGACAGGAGATGCCAGACCTGCTACGGCGAGTCGTGAAGGTGCTCACTTTGAGGTTTGGTGCCTTTGATGTTGGCATGTGACAAGGGCCGTGGAGCATCTATGAGGAAATGACTGGGGGGCTAGTCTTCCTTACTCATGAAGAGTACGGTGGTGGAAGGAGTGGGCCCTGGGCGGGAGGGAGCTGGAAAGACACTTGGTGGTCAAGCATGCGGTTGATGCTTTCTGACGACCCCTGCACGCTGGGCGCCTGACCCTGTGGTGTACCTCTCTTGAGGGTGAAGGTACAAGTTGCATAATGGGAAACCTGCTGGTTGGTATGAATGGTTCTCTTCATGCATGTGATAGGCTGATGGGGCCCTGGTAGTGAAACCAGGTGAGGTGTCCCTCAAGTGACAGTTGGGCAGTTAGTGTGGAAATAGGCCTGACATGGGGCATCGTGAAGGAAGGGTGTCCGTGGAGAGGCACCAGTGTGGAGTGCTCTGGGGTGGGCGGCAGTACGGGCTTGCAGGACTGCCCCCGGCCGGATTCCAGCAAGCGGGACACAGCACAGAGCAGGGACAAAGTGGCGGTAGGTCCAGACCATGTGGGGCTGACAGGTGTCCTGGCCAGTTTTGTATCTTCTTTGGAAGCAATAGGAAGTCGTGAATATCATTCGGAGAAGGTGTGGGTGGAGGAGCATGGTTTGATTGGGGATTTTGTTTTACTTACTTCATTTTCATTATTTTTAATTAAATGTATTGGGGGTGACATGGGTTCATAAAATTGTATGGGTTTCGAGTGGACAGTTCTGTGACACACCATGTGTATGTCACAGTTTGGATTTTAAACGGGCAACCCCAGCATTACTGCGGTAGACAGGGTGCAGACAGAAGTCAGGTGCTCCGGCTGTTTGCGCGCAGGTCATGGGCCCGAGGGACAGGGCACATGGGCTGTCATGGAGCCGCTTGTGTGCAGGGCAGATGCCGTTGCCACGCCACGCACTGAGACAGAGAACAGTGGACTGAGGCAGCCCATTTCTCTTTGTTTCAAATGACTTTTTTCTCTTCGGAAGAATGTGGGTTTATTGTGGCTGTGTGGAATCTTGAGTAGATACATTGACTCGTCTCTGAGGAACAGGTGAGCAGTCGGATGCAGAAGTCTGAAAATAGATGTGCGTGCCATCTGCCTCTGGCCAGGAAACCAGCGCCCCGTGCCCAGACGGGGCTCCTAGGGGGCAGGCCAGAGGCAGAGAGGAGCTATGGTTCTGGCCCTGAGCACATTTACCGTGTGGTGGAAATAATCCAGCCAGTGAGACTGAAAAGCTGCCATTGGGGAAGAGTGGGGTGAGCACTCTTTCACAGGAGCTGAGAAGAGTGTTTCAAACAGGAGGTCATACTAAGCCTCATGTCACCCTAGAACACGATGAACCCTGATGACTCGTAGTGACTTGGGTCCACTCTGAAAGAGAGCCAAAGGTGGGGAGGTGGAGGCACGGACACCCCTTTCGTGGAGTTTGCTAATGATGAAGAGGTGGTACACCAGCACCCCATTTACACACGCCACTCACACGCACCCAACCAGAAGAAGATGCGAGACGTGTTTTATGTCGCACACGCCGCCTTCCGCTTCCTCCCTGCTCCTTGGAACGTGGCCGTGTCTAGAGAATCGGTGTGCCCTGCACTGCTTCCTTCAGGCAAACGCCAAGCTCCAGCTTTTGTGTAGGAGCAGGGAGCAGTTAGCAAGTCTTAAAATGAAATACTGTAAAAGAAATGAAGTCATCGTCAACCTGCTGCATAAAGGAGCGATTCGTAGTTTCCTGGACAACAAAGGTCTTTAGAAACAGGGACTAGCAAACCTAATGGCCACCGAAGTCATTAGGAAACACACTGAGATGTTTACTCAGACTGACTCAATGGCCAGACATCAAAACAAAATATACATAAAATAGATTTGTGAATAATGAGGGATTACACTCTATCCACTACGACCCTCGGCCCGAAACCCTCAATGCCCTCTCCGCGCTTTAAAGGCGAGTGGGCCCGATTGTTGCTTTGTCTACATCCTACAGGCTAAGCCGGCTTTTCGCCGTCATTGTTTACTTGCAAAGGAGATACCCAGAGAGGATACTCCTTCGACTTATTAAAGACTAAGTGGGGCTCTCTTCTGGACACAGTTTGTATCCGAAGTTTCTTCATTTGATCGTTTGTGTATTTGACTGCTTCCGATGGTTTTTTCTTTCACAGACAAAATACAGCACCCACTGCAGTGCTATGAAATTCTCTCCAGCCAGAGGATAAGTGCCATTTATTACAATTAGAGAGCTCTGAGGCCAGCTTGGGGCCAAAAATAATAAAGGGACAACTCTTGCTATTTTTTCTCATTTTATTTTTCGCCTTTATTTTCATAATATTCTGACTTCTCATTTCAATGATAAATAACACCCAGAAGGTTTAGAATTGCACTAAAAGGCCGCAAACAAATATAAACCGTTTCTTTGCGAGACAGCCTCTTCATTCCGTGCCTCTGCTAATTCAATAGTTTACTTTCTGGAGTGTCTGAATACTGCGCAAACCTCGGAAAGCTTTCAGCCACAGAATTAATTTAAGCAAGGAATGCCACTTGAACCCCAAAACCATTTTCATTACTGACTTCCAAATAACAGTTAGATTAACAGGCAAACACTTAATTACTGTCTCTCTCTCTTTTTTTTAATCAGGCAAGCCGTTCCAATACAAAGTGACAAGGCATTGATTTAGGAAGCTACTTACTTTAAACCGTCACTGACAGGTCCAAAGATTTTCTTTTAAGCCAATGAAATGGACATTAGAGATGAAAAGCGAACAATAAATTGGAAAACTAATGGAGGAAAGAAATCTTGGCTGCCACTACTTTGCATTTTTAGATTTTCAAAGTTCCTTGTAGATGGGGGAAGTCTGAGGAAAGACGCCGTGGGTTGAAAAGATTATGAGCTGCTACAGACATGCTTCAGGGAAACCGGTGTCCCGGTCGATACCCAACGGGCATTACTTTAGTGACTGGCCGCAGCTGGAGCCATAGCCGCCAGCCGTTCCTTTGGTAACAGCTGGGCTGTCGGTATGTGGGTCTGTGGGCTTCATCTCAAAGTCGATCCACAATATCCAATCCCCCCGAGACTGCAGAAACCTAGAACGCCAGCATTAGATTTTCCTGTCATTGAGCTGTTCATTGGCCAGTGAATTTCACCCCTGTTACTGAACCACACAGGGGGAGTAAGTATAATGGAAATAAGACATAGCAGTTATGGCTATATAATTCCATTTTTAGTAGCATCAGTCTAAATGTCTGCCTACAATCATTTTTTTTTTTTTGGCTGGAGTAGCAGGAATTGATGGACTGTGCATAATAAATGCTTAAAGCTTCTATAAATACAAAACTTTCTGGAGATCAATGATAATGCCCACGTTTTGAGTACTGAACATACTCTAGCCATGGTATTAAGAGGTTTCTGGATGTTACTCCATAAAAAAGCATTACTCAGTGCAGTCCAACATGAAACAACTCTAGTAGACACGGGCCATGTCTACGGTCCCCCGTCATGCCTTGAACATTCTCCTAGGTTTTGAGTAAACCGTTACTTGGTGGGATTAGCCTGGCTTCTCTTGCTGCTAGGAGTGGACTACGTAGTGCCCGCCTCCAAGCAAATACGCCATCAGGAGGTTCATAGCGATGGGGTTCAGTGGGGAAGACACCGAGCTCTATTTTTAGGAGCATGCGTGCTGGAGGCTGTTGCAGAGCGGCTGGAGTGGAGCCCCGGGAGTCCCGTCCCACGCCTCATTAACGCCCACGATGATTCCTCGTGGTGCTGCCGATCTCAGCGTGTTGTCGGGTTTTGTGGCCGGGTACCTGGCCTCCAGGTAGTTTTACTCATTTCCCTAAAGACTTTGTGAGCTGCCCAATATTCTTTAATAACTTGTTTTCTGCCTATCCTATTCACAGTGGATCCTGTTGTTTGCAACTTAGAATCCTGACCGGCATACCAAACCTGCACAGATTTTGTAGCTATTATTCATTCCCCCGCCCCCCAATTTCAATCTAGGTCGGGCAGGCTCTAAACCGAGTGCCTGTGGGCTGCCCTAACAATCACCCCACAGACATAAACCGATTGTTCACCGTCTCCAACAGTCTGATGTGTTTAACAAGGCTTCTTTGGGAAATTACGAAGATGCCCTGGGAAATGCCCGTGATGGTTAGCATGACTTATTAGATTCCACTGCATTTCCTCCCAAACTACATTCATCGCTCTCAGCCTCCCCTAGCTGCTCTTTCATGTGCGGTTCTTGCAGTACTTGTGTATATGTGTGTGAGTACACACACACATGCACTCATCATACAAGCACACGTGTGCACACAGATGTCCACACATGCATGCGCATGCACACACAGAGATTTTAGAAAGCTGTCTTTTCATTTCTCCAGTGAAGCAATCACGGCTTTGCTGTGCGAGGGCGTTCCTAGTCATGCAAATAGATTTTTAAAAGCCGTATGTGTCGAAATTCTGCTTAGGTATGATAAAATGGCAGTTCCGTAAGGACTTCGAGTTGTTAGCAACCTTAATGAACTAGAAACTCCTTTAGAATTCTCACAAGGACTTTTATCTGTTATTTATTTTCTCTTAAAGTATTTTTAGTTCCAGAGTAGCTGCACTTAGAATAATTGTTTCAAAAAATTGTGGAATATACCATGATCTCACCTTTAACTGGAACCTAATCAACAAAAGAAAAAAAGCAAACAGAATATAACCAGAGGCATTGAAATCAAGAACAGTCTAACAATAGCCAGAGGGGAGGGGAGAGGGGACAGTGGGGAGAAGGGTTTTCAGGAACCACTATAAAGGACACAGGGACAAAACCAAGGGGCACAGTGGAAGCAAGGGAGGGAGGGGGGCTGGGCTGGGGTAGGCGGGAGGAGAAAATGCAGACAACTGTAATTGAACAACAATTAAATAACTTATGGAAAAAAATATTGTGGAGTATTGAGCAGTATTTTATAAGAGGTTTGTTACACGTGTATAATATTTCAGTCATATTATAGATTGCATCATTTTTGTCAACTGAGCTTTCATTTGAACACAGTTTCTATGTGAAAAAAATTGTATTCCAAACAACTCACAAAGATTTTAGTTATTGTATACAGCAGACTGTAAGCATCTTCATTTCCAGGGACATTATTATTTTTACTTTGCTCTTTTAATTTATAGGTTTCTGAAATACATGAATCTGTTACAATGTGTAGCTTAGTAAATATCAACCACATACTGACCAGATGAATTTTTATACTTAAAAATAGTCTTAAGAACTTCTGAAAATACTTCTTTAAATTAAAAAGATTTTTAATTTTTTAAAGTGACTTGTCTTAAAGTGACCTATTCAAGTCCTAAACAGTGATTTGAATAAGAACATATTGTTTTAAAAATAATATTATTAAATATAAAAGTCATCAAATGCATTCTCCATTTGTTACAGTGGTTTTTGAATTCTGTTCTCTGGCGCAGTTGATCAAAATTTGTTTTTCCTTATAGATATATTAGAAAAGTTTATTTCACTTTTAAACCTGGTATTGTAAATGTCATGTGAATTTCTAGGATGACTACGAAACTTTTGGGAAGTTGCCATATATAAGTTCTTCCCACATATAAGCTATAAAATCTCAGGCATCTTAATTTTTCTTTTAGAGTAAATATAAAAAAATCTTCAAACTGACCAGATTAATTATTCGGTTTATCATAGATGTGTAGTCACTGTAGTGCTATATTATCAGTTTTATGTTATCTTTGTTAATATTAGCATTTCACGTTCAATCAACAAGAAATTAAATTATTTTCCACATTCTATTCCAACCATCCTCTCCTATTCATGAATCAGATCATCAAACAATTTAAGATTCAGTTCATTACTTCTTCCCAAAGTGCATCTCTTTCAATGAATTCCTACATACTTGGAAAATGTTTTTTTCTCTCTCTTTAAGTTTGCTTTTTAATGTCAGAGTAACTTCAGTTGATTTCATTCCTCATTCCTATCACTTTCCTTGACTGTAAATTTTGTCTTATCTCTTAGTCATTTCATAGTGAACTTTATAAAAATACAAATGTGAATATTACATGTATATAGAAAATCAAGAATCTGTCCTTTCTCATTTGTTTTGGGAGCATGTTTCTAAACATCATTCAATGACATTTAAAGCATGATCAACGTCAGAATTTTTCTTTCAATTCATTTGTGTTTGAGTTTGTAAAATACCACGTTGCAAAGCTTGATTGCCATGCCCGTCACGTTGTGGGGCCCCAGGGCGGCTGTGGGGGCCGTTGGTGCTGTGTGTCCCTGCAGTCCCTGCCAGCTCCCTGGGTTGCCAGGAACCCGCTTCCTGCTGGAGAAAGCACTGACTCGGCAACGTGAATGGTGGCAGGGAGGAAAGGTTTCCTGGGAATATCCTCTGAGGCCTCCCCACTGTTTCCTGGGGGGAGCCCGAGATATGGAAGAGGGAGAACGGGTGTGCGGAAGGCAGCAGCCCTAATCAATTGTGGTTAAAGCATCTCCCTTTTAACCATGAGGGCACATTGTCAGGGCCCCATCCAGAGCCTTGGAAAGGGCTCGTGCTCTGAAACGTACCTGTCCTTAGCTGTGAGGCGACTCCAACCTGGGAGGCCAGGGGACGCAGAGCAGCAGGAAGGCTTGGAGAGGGAATTGGAGAGAGAGCCCCAAGATGCCAGATCTTTAGAATCTGCTCAGGATTTTGCATGTGGGATAAGATACAGGGGGCAGAGACGTGCCTCCTCCTTTGCACTGTAATAGGCCTTTTCTGTCCAGCCTGCACAAGCAGATACAGGTGAGCACCCTCCCGCACACCTGGAAGGGCAGGTGTCGGCCCCGCTGTGATGTCTTTGATGTGGCTGTCTCAAGGGGTGGTGGTTGTCTGGTATCACTCACTCTACTGCCGTCCACTGGGTTAGTAGGGAGCCGGAGCCTGTCTGTCTTTTCATGGCCGTGTTCAGACCTGGCAACTCTGTTTCACTTAAAATAGCAGCATAGGGGGCTCAGGCCCTGGTGTGGTGGTGCCCCCTCTTCTCCTCGTCACAGCTGGCTCTGTGCACACTTGTGCAACCCCTCGTCCGTCCTCGAGCTAAGCCCGATCCCCGTCATTTTCTCCAACAGACTCCTTTCTGAATGATTGCAACATTCAGGACAAAACTTCGAATTTCTTAGTCATACCGAGAGTCGAGTGATGAGGGATGTTACTGCGGGAACAGGCGATAAGGGGGGAATCACTTGGGGGACAGGTAAAACAGTAACACAACGGAGTGAATTTGGCCTGCTGATTATCACTACTGTGCGGCGGAATTTCCGGACAATGCCCGAGTATTGCTGCTCCGCTCAACAAACTTGATAGGGGCTACCTGCTAATCCAGATTCGTTTCTGAAATGCATTCTTCTTCTGCTTTTTAGATTAAAATAAATATGTGAAGTTACTTTGCTGAAGTATTACCTTGGTCTCTTTCTAAGAAATGCACGTTCCCTCCATCTTTCTCCTGTGCAACTCTCATGGCGTTGCGAACACGTTGTTAGAAAAGGGCGGCCACGCAGGTACAGCAGCTGGTTTTGAATTTTCCGGTTCTGCCTTCAGAGAGAGTGATATTACAGCAAGCAATCGAAAGAGCCATGAAAAAGGAAGGAAAACAAGTGTATGTCAAAGGAATAAATGGCAGCGGTAGAAAACGAGCCACCTGCCTCTCGTTAAGCGAGCAGGTGATGGGGCGTATAATTCAGTGGCTGGAAAACGGATCCTGCATCCCGGGTCTCCGTTACCACCGGAGCTGCAGGCTGTGGGAGGCCACAGCACGGGAACAACATCCCAGAACGGCCTCCTGCAGGGTCTTCCCCGCAGCGCAGAGGGCGCTCCAAGACAGGAGTCTTCTCTCCGGGGACGGTAGACCGTGCTTCTCCGGTTTCCGTGCTCGGCTGTTGGAGAACGAAACCAGCAGCAGTGGGACCCTGGCGTTCCCGTCTGCCCGCCTCCCCTGGAGCCGCGGGCACCCAACTGGAGCCGCAGCGGATGGAGGATGGTTGTTGGTCCAGGGACCACAGTCTGGGAACTACTGCGCTGGGCACTCGCTGGGGGCGGAGGCACAGGAGGGCCGCTCAGGAGGTTTAAGAGTTACTGTGAACATTAAATGTGTGTGAACACACAGAACCATGCACCTTGAATCATTTCATGTAATTCGAAACTTGATTAGCTATAGTGTTACCACTCCCATCCAGAAATCCATTGTCTTACAGCCTGTAACCTTATGAAAATTTCATTTTAAAGGTTTTTATTTATTTATTTTTACTCTTTCTTGAACTTACTGGGGTGACATTGGTTAATTAAACTATATAGGTTTCAGGTGTGTAATTCTGTAGCACATCATCTGTATATCGTACTGTGTGTTCGCCACTCCAAGTCGAGTCTCCTTCCGTCACCGTTTACCCCACGGACCCTCTCCTACCTCCCCCCACCAGGTTTCATTTCATTCTGTGCCATTTATGCACTTTATTCCACTGAAAGTTATATTTATATTATATAAAATCATCTTAAAATAATCCATATTTACCAACGACGGACTATGGAGGTAACGTGCAGCTTTGATTTGTCCTAAACGTGCATCTTCAATAGCAGTGCACACGCTCCCGAAGTTACGATGGGGTCAAGTCCAGATAAACCCATTGGAAATGGAAAACATCAAAACCTGGAAAACCCATTTTACGCACCTGACCCACAGAACATCTTAGGTTCGCCTCGCCTACCTCAAACGGGCTCAGAGCCCTTACACCAGTTGACACTGGGCAAAATCATATAACACAAAGCCTATTTGCTAACAAATTGTTGACTATCTTATGTAATGTATTCCGATCGCTTTCACACCATCGTAAAGTTGAAAACTGTTAAGCTGAGCTATTGTGGGTTGGGGACTATGTTTTGTTTTCATCTGGTTCTTTTTGGATTTAAAATTCAGTGCTTAACTTTACAGACCAGTAGGTGTAGTTCTTCCCAGACTTCTTTTCTAGTCCCTTGTCTGCAGTTTTCTGCAGGCCGAGCTGTTAGGATTGAACTCAGTGTTTGGATCTGGAGGAACATTTCTTTTCCCCTAATTAATGAACATGTTATTAAAATCAGTCTCCATAAATTAACCTTATCTTCTTAGTTGTTCTGTCAGAGTAGCACCAGAAGCCTAAATTCAGATATCACTTTATCTTAACCGTCTCATCTATGTTTAGATCTTGGTGCTTTAGACCGTATCTTGCACATACGATATTTATAATTAACACACTACTTTTGAATGATCCTGTAACATTTCGATAATTTCTTAAATTATGTCTCTTGCCTCCCTGAAGTGGAAGTGAATCAAAATAGCATGAAGTCCAACCCACCGACAAACAAAATTCCAGTTTCCCAAAACCACTGCCGTTGTACCCGAGCACATGGGTCACCAGTCCCCGGCCCATGGTCTCTCTTGTGTGGCCAGTGCCTTCGTTTGCCAGGGCCAGCATGCCACCCTCCAGGGCCTCTTGAAACGAAATTCACTGAGTTGTGTAGGCTGGGAGCCTGGGACCAGGTGTCGATGGGGCCCATTGCCCCGATGATCACAGGACGGCATCCCTTGCCTCTTCCTAGTGTCCCGTGCTGGGCCAGCAACCTTGGGCTGCTCTCGGCTTGTGACTGCGTGACACCAGTCTCTGTCTCCACGTGGCCTCCTTCTAATGAGGGCACCAGTCACACTGGATTACGGCCAGCCCTACTCCAGTATGACCTCATTGTAAGTGAACTAATTACATCTACAATAATCTTCTGTTCAAATGATGTCACAGTGTGAGGTACCCAAGGTCAGGGCTTCACCATCACTTGTTTTGGGGGGTGGGGTGGGGAGTGGGAGACATGAGGTGCCACAAGCCAGCAAGAGAAGAATGTTGTTTTTTTTTTACATTGTTACGAGTTGTAAAATATTACTTTCTCTATATCTTATCAAATGTGCTTTGCACTGTAGTGCACCTGCTTACCTAACACACACTGTGTTTGGAGAATTAATTACCAGTAACCTGTATTCTCGTTTCTCGCTCTTGTCATGGGTGCGCCTAGTACCGAACGCAGAGACATCTGACAGTCCCCCGTGAGCATGCACTCTAGCCCCGTGCCTTTGCTCCTGTTGGTCAGCCTGCCTGGAATGTCATCTTGTCATTGCCACTTTTCAGACTCATCCTCACTGTCAATGCCTAGCTCATCCAAGTAGCTTATCCAAGCTAGCTATCCAAGCTAGCTCATCTAAGTGTGCTCATCCAAGTGTGCTTATCCAAGTAGCTCGTTCTCATGTGTCAAGCATGAACGGATCATCCCCTAAAAACTACAAGCATTTGTTATTTGCATTGCTAATTGTACATACTTAATGTTTTATGCTGTCCTTACTTCAACAGGCATTATTGTACATATACCTTCCATTCTAAAAGTGCCGGGAATAATAGCTTTTGCATATTAAATTTTTCAATACATATTTTATTGATGAAGCATTGAGTGATGGAGGCAAATTACTGCATTGGAATATGTAGGTGATTGTTTCATTTCACTGTCTCTCTTGGGAAAGGTACATTCTAAACACTAAATATAAAATTAATAGTTTAGAGCAAAGACTTAGAAATTAAAATGCATTATCTGTTTAGAAACCAACACGAGTCCTAGAAAAATGGACAATAACATTTATTTAACCTTATTGTGTCTTTGTCCTGCACATATTTATGTTTTAGTACTGCAATTTGCTAATGCATGACTTCCTCTATGATGCTGGAATTACTTTATTTAAGGGGCTAAGTGTGTAATGCTTTAAAAATCTTTTTAGTTGAGAGACAAAATCCTATGTAAATACAAAAATATAATAGTAAAAGAAATAGACATTTCTAAAATTAGATTCAAAATCTTACAGTGCAAAAATCACATATTCAAATAATCATTAATTTTATAACTGAAAAGATCTGTTATAATCTCCTTTTGAAAGTAAAATCAATGAGTAGTTGATTCTTCATTGCAGTTATGGCACCGTGTAGCTGAAGACAATTTAAGATAAAATTTATCGCAGTGCTTGGAAAATGAACAATTTAATTCCCTCAAACACTGTTTGTGTTTCTCCTCCTCACTGTCTCCACTTGCAACTTTACCCAATCTAAACCATTTGCCGTTAATTCCGAGGCAGTTAATCCCATGCCCCTTAAGGGAGCTATTTACATTTAACAAGCAAAGAAATCAGTTTTTGTGATGTTTCTATACTGTGACAGCAACATTAGTTCAAAAAATGAAAAGTTCAGACAATCAGCCAGCTGTGTTCTATCCTAAATGCCAAACATCTGGTTCTCCTGACTTTTTTTTTTTCTTACTGGCTTGATTGAAACAGCAGGGTTGATTGTGTTGGGTAAATATAGCCCTGAAGTCGGAAAATTAGGGAGTAAAGAATCTTGACTTTATTGTCGACTTTTCTAAAATCTCAGATTCAGGGACTTTGAGGTGACAGTGTCAGCTACTTGAACAGACTTCCTTCTCTTGTTTTCACGGTTGCCTCAGTAAGACGTTTATAAAAGAACTCTGGAAACTGCAAGGTCATTTTAATTACCATGATTATTAGCATCCCTGTTCCCTGGTCGCCTTCAAATCATGCTCTTCTCAAGTGTGGATAAATGAACGGAAGACAGCTTAGAACCTCATCACAATCCCAGTTCCATACCTAAACCAGTGCTGCCCCTCGAGAGATGGCTGTGGGCTAGATACATGTTTGCACATCAGCGCGGATGGGATACGACCCTATGTCATCCCCCCCTAGGAAGGTGACACGTCATCTCAGGCCACCAAGGGAACTGAGCTGTGGTTCTTCCCTGGCATTGTCCCTGCTGCGCATGTGTACACAGCTCCCCGCCCCACTAGGAGAGAGGTTGGAAACCCTCATCACGATAATTGGTATGTTCATAACTAAAGTCAACAGACTGTCAGCGCTCAACAGGAAGGCCGCATCGAGATGACAGAGTGAAAGGAAAAAAAAAAAACAGCAGCTAGAAAGGAGAATAGGAAACTCTCCGAGGGAAATGAGAAGGAATAGGAGATCGACCTCCTACCAAAATCAAGGCCAGGCTCCAGCGGAGGTCGCAGGAAGAAGTGCTGTGTGGACATCAGACTGCGTTCGGTCGTCTGTCTGTGGAGTGAAGGTTCCGAACAACTCTGCTTGTCTTCCCAAGTCCTGTGTGTGTGTGTGTGTGTGTGTGTGTGCGCGCGCGCTCCTTACCTGCTGGACTTGGCAATGAAGAGGAGAGCAAGGTTAGAGTCAAATGGCACTTCAAGACATGACCTTCTGCATGGAGTACCTGCATGTGTGGAGTTCCCAAATTATGCAGCAAAGCTTTCCTAATCAGAATGGCTATTTGAGGGTGTAAAAGCCAGAAAACAAAAACAATGACTGATCAGAAAGAAAGAGAAAAGAGAGACAGACAAGAGTTAATTACAGGTGTCTTTTCAGTGCCTCCACACTTACAATACATTTCTGGAGCTTTCCAGCAGGGAGGCAGCCTCGGTTCTCGGGGGAGCTCATTATGCCGAGAAGCGCGCCTCCCTGGTGGGCTCGGATAGCGCAGCTCGAGGACGAACTTTCCCAGCGTGCGTGCGTGCAGGACCCGCAGCTGTGCGGGGCTGACGCTGGGGGCAGCGAGGCAGAGCTTGGGGACGCGACCCCCGCAGCCGTGCACGCCCAGGACCGGGGCTGCGGGAGTACTGCGGAGGCCCCAGGGACGGGCGGTTCCGCTTTCATTAATGCCGAGCTGTAGGGGTCAAGAGCTAATGGAGGGGCTACGGGGCTAATGATCCCGCCTATGATAAACACTGTTTACCATGTAGTGTCGCGCAGACTTCTCCATTAGCAGGAGCCGCAGGGAGGGGACTGTGTCAGCCATCTGCTCCCGCACTCCTTGCCATTTTCTCTCTCTTTGCTTACTTACTCTAAACGGGGGCCTTAGAGGCACACTGTGACGGGCTGGGAGGGAGGGATTCACAAAAACCACTGGAGTGGGGGCATCACACTGTAATTTTTGCGGTGAGAGCCTCATGAAAGAGCTCTCATTTAATTACAGCCATTGATTTCTTAGTGTTGAGTTTATTTCACACCAACGTGGGCCCCTTGGTTCATGACCAAGGTCTCCAGGTGCCTCACTTCGTGTTTGACTACAACGAGACATACAAAGGTGTTTGAAGCAGGTGTCACGGTTGAGACCTTCAGGACTCCTCAGTGAAACGCAGTGGCTACAAGCTGACATGCCCACACCGGCAGCCTGTGATTTTACTGCGAATTTCTAAACGCTTCGTGTGTGTTGTGAACTTATGATTAACACCTAATTCTTTTCTTGTAGCGATCAGGCTGCGTTCTTTCTTTCTTTACCCCCTCCCCCATGACTGTCAAAAAATAAACCTATTTGCAAACAAATTTGCCTGTTCAGAATGTAATGTTTAAAAAAAAAGCCATCTCTCTAATATTGCTCTAACAATAGGCAACAAAATTAAAACCATCCAAAATCTATAACCACAATAACTTATGTCCCCATCCCCCAAAACGCTTTCAGACAAGTTTGCTATGCTGAGCTGTGGATAGGTAGGTTGGTACCTTAGCTGGACTGAACATGTGGTGTGTGGGAGGATTTTTAAAAATTTTCCGCTGGCAATTCCATGAATGAGCCGCATGGCAACCTTGTGGACACAGCCTGGCTTCCAGCGCATCCTGTGGCTGCGGTTCAGCCGAATTGGCCACCTGTAGCGGGCAGCGCGGCGGGCTGCTCTTCCAGCGCCCAACGCCGGCCTGTTCCCCCCGCTCGGGAAGCAGCTGCGGCTTCGGCAGGATTTACGGCAGGAGAGCAGGCGTGCTCCTCGGAGTCCGTGAACGGACAGCAGACATACCCCTACTATGCTTTCCGAGGAAAACTCACCATAAACTGGAAATAACCTCTCATGGAATCTAGTAAAAAAGAAACATCCTGGCATAAAAGCAACACCAGCAATCCTCTTTTAAGGAAATGAAAACAAACTCCTAATGGCATGTGGAATAAAGTAATACTGGTGTGGAGCCGATCCACCAGTGGATTGATTTTGTCCCCCCGAGACTGACATTCTGTCAAAATCAGGATTCTGTGTGCCAGCCTTTACGATAGACAGCAAAATATAATATGAAGATTATGAAGATTATCCTACCAGACTTCATGAGTATGATGTTCATAAATGTCCGGCTAAACATAAAGATGGGAAGTTAATTGACATTTTAGTAGAAGAGTAACCATGATCACATAGTTTTGTCATAGTTGATCTTCATCTTTAGACGTTTTGTAAAACATAGAAGCATGCCTCTGACTTTGGGTAATAATCAGCTATTTAGGTGGTATTGATTTTTAACCAACTCAAAAGAGCCGATGGATAGACAGGAGAGGGAACTGAACTGGGCACCTGATTAAGTTCCACAGCCTGGCCTCCGTTTTTCCCGCGCGTTACTCTGACTTTGTGAGTTTTCTCTTCTACACCGATTGCATTAACGGTCTTTGGTGACGTACACACCATGCACGGAAACCTGGCCACACAAATTGATATTTTTGACATATATGTGTATAGACCCACACCCACATATATTTAGAATTGTTGGGGAAAAAACCTAAGGAAATATTTGAAAACCAGAAAGTCAGATGTGCGAGAATGCAGGGCAGAATCCTCCTGTTCTTCAAATCTATTTTCAGACCTCATTTTACCTTTTCTGGGAAGTCCTACCTGATCCCAAATTTAAAGCTAACTTATAGAGAAATAGGGACTTAGCTTTTCTTTGTAGCAGCTTCTCAGGGGCCTTTCTGTTATGGCTGATGAGTATTCTGTCTTGCTAAAATTTGCTTGCCAGAATAGCTGAACGTTTGTGATTTCCGCTCCTGGAACCCTCGCTTCCCATCCCCAGAGTTAGCTCTGGGCCCCGAAACCTTCGAAAACCACTTTCCCTTCCCACTGAATGGTTTTCCAGGCTGTCTTCTCCGCTATACATAAGCTAATGATGAGAAATCATTTCTGTTAATCTCCTGGTTTAGTTCAACAGACATGTTATGAGAAGGAAGGAAAGGAAGAGGCAGTGAGGGAAGAGAAAAAGAGAAAGATGGAGTATATAACCAGATTTTTAAAAAAATGTAGAGTGTCTTGCTGAAGTCCTGAAATGCTGTGATTATGAAACCTAGGATACTGGTGGAGCTAAATAAAAAGGGCACATATTTAGCATGTCCACAGGCAGATCTGGAATGGCATCAGACTTCACTCAGTTGATGTTATTTTGCCATCTCGTGGTCAGTTTAGATGTCCTATATGGTAGAAGGTGGTAAAGACTGTTCACAATACATTATTTGAGCTCAGTTTTCTCACCTGTGCAATGGAGGTGAATATTAGCCGCTCCACAGTGTGAGGATTAACGATGAAAATACGAGGCACCCAGAACTGAGTCTGGTCCGAGACAAGATGTGTTCCTTTCCAGGCTTTTATCTTACTTTAACACATAGGTGACTCACCGAACTTTCTAATTCTCACTGGCAGAGCTATCTCGCCCTCCCTCCTTTGCTTCCTCCCCCGCTCTCCCTCCTCCCCTTCTCAAAGTTCCTAAATATATTTATTTCAAGTTCCTTGAATAAACACACTTTATTATAGTGTTTCTAGATCAAATTTTTATATATAAAACACTAGGGAAAATGGCAGTAAAATTAAATATTGTGTGTATGTGTACAAAACATAAATACATAGTTCTTTTCAAAATAAAAAACATCAACTCAAAAAGAAACATGAGTGATTCAAGGTTTAATGAATAAACAAGCCTGTAGAAATTCCTGTGAAAACAGTGATGAGCATAACTAGGTAAGAAAAACACATTATGTGTTTTAGTGGGTGGTTGTTTGTCAACTCACCAGTCTTTAGGTTTTCTCATAAACCAAATAATTAAATATACCCAAGTGATACGGTGATAAGGCAGGGTAGGAAGTAGTGATAGGTGATAGGTAACTCCTTCACCATGGAACTAGAATCTTCTGCACAAAGGACAGCTGTTTCCAAGAACATCTCCCTCAATTCATGTATGTTTCATGTCTGAAACAGCCATGTAATATACTCTGCAAGTTGCCGTGGAATGTCATCATCCGCCCCCTTTATTTTACACATACACAGTGTTGGGCATTAGCTTCGTGCGTGTGTGTTTATTTTCTTTCACTTACGAAAAATGTCCCAAAATCCAGGAGACACTGGGATATGCTAGCCTGGAAATAAAAATAAAATGAAATGTTTATTAACTAAGGAAGAGGAAATTAACCAGGAATAAATCGAGCTCACAGGCAGGAAAGATGTGCTGTAAAGAAATTAGTAAAATACGCAGACAGAATTCATATCTAATTCCAAGTTTTCGAAAGTCACTTTAAGTGGTTTCTAATGGGAGCTGGAGGGGCTTCCCTGAGCCTTCAGAGTGCTTGTTTGTCTGTCTCGCTGCACTACAGCAGCTTTAACTTCAGAGACGGAGAGACTCCCAAGGGCCTGACAATCAAATCAGGTGAGCATTGCTTTTGTTAATATTTAAATTGGGAAGCCATGAAAAATGCCAGTGACTGTGTAAATTATCTTAAAATTGATTTTAAGTATATGTGATTCATTTTTTAAATCTTCAGAAATGCCTAATTTCTCAGCTTAAGGCTCGCTGCTCAGGAGAACAAATAGAAGGTCATTTTAGCTCCTTCTTTATATAGATGTTTTCAAGTAAATTAACAATATGCTGATTTTAATAGCAAAGGCTATTTGGAAGAGAAGCTGTGCACTCATTTTAATATGCTCTCTTTATTTTTTTAATAAAGAGATTAAGATAATATTTTAATAGGCTCTCTTTATTTTTTATATTCTGTCAAAGCCATATTTTTGACATTTTGATTGCTGAGTGGTTAACCAGTTACAACAAAAAACACTTATTTAACAAAGTAATAGAAAGCAGGAAACCTAATGGAGAACAGTTAAAAAGTAAAATTATTTCATATTAATTTTATATGGTAATAGTTTTTAAACTATAAGCATGACCTATTTATTAAAATATTATCCATCCATTTAAGGAGAGAGAGCACTAGGAAAAGGAGGTACCTGTCCTTTTCAGCTACATCACTTAAAATCCCTGGCCATCAGCCTGCCAACGCTTTCACACAGGTTTGGTTTTTTTTTTTTTTTTGGTCAATTTTTTTATGTGACAGGTACACAATGTCATGAATAAAATGCTGTGAACATTTGTATCTGGCACGCTATGAAAACAACTTAGATTTACCTCCCACTGTTTTCCGTATATGACATAGCAAGTAGCAGTGACTTAAATACGGTTGGTTGTTAATTCTGTACATCACTAAAGCAGTGGAGCTTTCAGTAAATTTAAGATGTGAAATAGCGAACACACATTCTGTCTTGCTGTCTTTCTTGCCGTTTCTAGAGCACTTTGTGGTATAATAATAATACATCTAGAATTTAACAGTAGTCTCAGGCAGAGCAGAGTTTATTTACAAAAATCTCTCAGGGAGTGTTCTGCAGTGCTCTGCTGTGAAATTTCATTCAGAAAATTAGTGTTCTTATAAATTGCTGTGTTATTTATGTTCATTTATGAATTTCCATTAGATATGTCTATCTAGTGAAAACATTTATTTCTTTTTTTAATTTATTTTATTGATTATGCTATTACAGTTGTCCCATTTTCCCCCCTTCACTCCCCTCCACCCTGTACACCCTGTACACCCTCTCCCACCCATATCCCCCCTTTAGTCACGTCCATGTGTCATACTTATAATTTTTTTAGCTTCTACATTTCCCATACTATTCTTACCCTCCCCCTGTCTATTTTCAACCTACATTCTATGCTACTTATTCTCTGTACCTTTTCCCCCTCTCTCCTCCTCCCCTTCCCCTACTACTAACCCTCCATGTGATCTCCATTTCTGTGGTTCTGTTCCTGTTCTAGTTGTTTGCTTAGTTTGTTCTTGTTTTTGATTTTGCTTTAGGTATGGTTGTTAATAATTGTGAGTTTGCTGTCCTTTTACTATACATGTTTTTTCTTTATCTTCTTTTCTTAGATAAGTCCCTTTAACATTTCATAAAATAAGGGCTTGGTGATGATGAACTCCTTTAACTTGACCTTATCTGAGAAGCACTTTATCTACCCTTCCATTCTAAATGAGAGCTTTGCTGGATAGAGCAATCTGGGATGTAGGTCCTTGTCTTTCATGACTTGGAATATTTCTTTCCAGCCCCTTCTTGCCTGTAAGGCCTCTTTTGAGAAATCAGCTGACAGTCTGATGGGAACTCCTTTGTAGGTGACTGTCCCCTTATCTCTTGCTGATTCTAGGATTCTCTCCTTCGTTTTTACCTTG
Organism: Phyllostomus discolor; assembly: GCF_004126475.2. NCBI lineage: Eukaryota > Metazoa > Chordata > Mammalia > Chiroptera > Phyllostomidae > Phyllostomus > Phyllostomus discolor. Next base: position 22,339,680 of record NC_040917.2, on the reverse strand, counting down.
GCTAATGTAATTATGATGTGCCTTGGTGTGTTCTCACGTCCAAATGGGGCACTGTTTGCTTCTACACCAAAACCCATAGATGGAATTAAGAAAAATAGCAGGAGTTGATCTGCTTGCTCTGGCACCCAAAGATAGCTCGCTTAAAGATTAATTGTCACTGTAAATTCTAAAGCAGTTAAGTGTTGGAAATACGCCCAATTAAATATTGTTTGTTTATGTAAAGTTGGATATAAAAATGTATTGTTCCACAACATATATAATTTGTTGAAATCATTGTTTAAAGTATTTTTTGACAGTTTTTCATGTTTTGCTATAGAAGTAGTTAAGGATTTATATGTACCTCAGTGCTGCTACATGCCTAGGATACATACAGTATCTGCATTTTTAATTTAGTTGGAGTTATCAGTGTGATAATGCATACAGATATTAGGAATCTTTCTACGTACTGTATGAACACAGGTTTTACCATTATCTGTATGAATCGTCAAGACCAGGTATAACGTAGGTGGCAATAAACACACAGCCGGATGTAAAGGTGTCGCTAGGGGCACTCAGAAAGGGAGGCTGGCCATTTGGTCCAAATCAGGCAGATCGGGCAGACATATAGAATTTAATACAGTGGCATTGTCTCTGCCACTTAACTAGCCTATTCATGTTTCTTTAAAAAGCCAAATGCCTGGAAGAGCCTGAAAATAGTTCAGCGCAACAGTATATTAGTTTAAACACTGGTCTGTCGCAGACAACCCACGTAGCAGGTGTGGTATATATATTCATAATGTCAGTCCCATTTCTGCAAGTTTTTATTTTTGTCCCACTTCTTTGATGTTCTAGCAACGGGACCAGATGACAACACCTGCGACAGACAGACCGCTCTCAAAGTGCATGCGCATTAGAAAGTGCACGGCCCACTGTAGCAAAGGCTAATAAACAGCACCGGGATGGGAAACTATTTGTTGGACAACTTTGAGTGAGCGCCTATGAAGAGGGGGCAGGGGGTCGTTTTGCACCTGTGAGAATATTGAATGAAGTCCATTATGGTGTAGTAATTTGGGAAGAGAAGGAAAGATGTACAGACCGACTTTAGTTAAAACCTCTGCCGTCCCCGGTCCTCTGGATGATGGGACCCATGGGGCACGTGTTCCTGGCACCGGGGAAAACGCTTCACGGACAACGTGGAAGGGTGTTGCCTACATTCCCCCCCCCCTTTACTTTATCCCAACTCTCACAACAAAACATAATTGGATTTTAGACCCTGCAGTGGAAGAGGAGTTTTTTGTTGTGTTGTCATTTAAACCGAGCTTTTATCATATTTAAAAGCGTGAAACCTCTGGCAAGCAAACAAAAACATGGAATACTCGAAGAGAAAAAATAAGTACTTGTCCCGAAAGAAGAGTCTCAAAAGAAGTATTTTATTTTCAAATTTTAGAATAAACATCAATTAACACAGTTTTAGAGCTTGCAAACTGTCTGACTGTTTTCCAAAAGAGCAGTGCAGACATGCATTAGCAGAAGTTATGTGTTTAGCAAAAACAGATTTTGCCATTATTTCAGTAAAAATATTTTGATGAGAAGTAATGATTTAGATTTTGCTCACTTGAATACCAATAGTGAAGGAAAACCAGAAACACTAGAAATCTGCACATGATTTGAATATTAGGAATCATAAACAAAGGTAAGATTTTCTGTATGTAAATTCTGGGGGTTGAGGAATAGTCTTCCGTTTGAACCACACTGGTCTTCACCACCTTTGTGCTCGGCGCTGAGTTCGTCTCCGAGTGAGGTGACACCTGGGAAGCCAGCGGGAAGTGTTGTGCTCACCTTAGCCCCGGATGCCTGTAGTGGCCCACTCGTATCTCCCGTGGGACGTCGGGCACAGATTTCAAACGTGATGTATGCTAACCGTAATTCTTGCTTTTCCCCAAGAGGGAAGCTAAAGCGCTCAGAGGTACTCCAGCCTAAACACTGAGTGTTTACTATTTATTTGCGTCCTTTCTTTGTCCCCTTACATTTTATCAGCAAGCACCATGGACTCTGCTTCCACCCTCAGTGTCAAGTTCACACGTTTTTCCTGCTTTCTACTGCCACCACCTTCACCCTGAACACTGGTACCTGTGGCTCTGAGTATGAGAGTTGTCTGCACATCACGCTCCAGCTTCCACTGTGGTTGCACCCTGATGTATTCTCCACGGGACACACTGAACTTTTAAAAGTATCCATCTGCTGTTGTCCCTGTCCTGTCAGAACCCCGTTATTGCTTCCCCCTGTCACCGTGGCCCTTCCACACCGAACTCCTCAACCTCCCGTGGTGTCCTGTCTTTCAGTTCCGTTCTGTTCCTGCTTTCTCCTCAGCACAAACTGGCAGTCTCTCCTAGCTTCATGTGGCTGTTGTCCCACTGACATCCTCAACGTCTTCGCTCAAATGTCCTCCTCCTAAAAGCAAAGAGGCCACGTGTCACCATGCTGCCAGCACTGCTCCTGCAGCCCAGCACCATGCTCGGCCGGCATTCCAATTAGCGTCTTCTTTCACGGCAGTCTTTCACTACCATCGGGACATGTTTAAAAAGTTCTTGGCTCTTACGTTCGTTGCCCCTTCGCCTCCCTGGATTGTCCTTCTCGCGCGGCTTTATCTTCTGCACGGCGCGCTGCATTTCTCTCAGTGCAGGCGCTCAGTGAGTAAGTGTTGAGTGGGTAATGGCACGTGAAAATCCTAAGGGTAGGGATGGGGTCCTTGACATCTTCGCTTCTTTGTTTCCATATGGTTTCTTTCAAAAAATATATATACTGGTTAAGTATTACACTCTTGTTGTTATGTCCGTTCCTGTGATTGAACCAGAAGAAGAGGCAGTGTGCTCATGCCCCTGGAGGTAACTTTCCCGTGGGTGGGGACAGAAGAAGCAACGATGTACAGTAGATATTGCTGTGTGTTACGGAGAAAAGTGAAGGGAGGTAGAAGTTAGCGAATATTAGTGCGGAGCAGAAAGCTTCTTAAACGTGGCCTGGGAGGACTTGAGAAGACTGGCATATTTGATCACAAATTTCAAGTGTGGTATGGGCCTTCACCCCTGGGTGTCAGAGCCAGCTAGCCTGGAAAATACTCCGAAGCGGTTCAAGGAACGTGTCCTCTGTGAGTCTGTGCATCAACCAACATCAGGCTGTGAACACCTAGCAGAATGCTAACACCAAGAATCTGTTATACAGATATGAATGAGAGTGGGTATCCCAGGCAGCAGCTGACACTCAGCAGGCCCCTTCAACACTCCAGGCTGTTCCTTCTCCCGTCCTGCCTCCCTCCTGCTAAAAGACCAGAGTGACAACTCAGCGGGCCTAGGTTCTGAGTTTAGTCAAAAGCCAAATCGAAATGCCAACTTCTCCGAGTCCCAGAATTCTCTTTGCTAAAGCCACAGCGCTTTCAGCCACGGTTTTAAACGGGAATAACTTTTTTCCTCCAATCTTTGACATATGTACACACTAGCTTTTATGTAAAATGCTTTACTGCACGTCACTGCCTGATAGATTGCAAAGGTAATCAAACAAAACCCTCAGCGCAGCGAGGCTGTCGAGGCGGCAGCTCTGTGGAGGATTCTTTTCTAAAAAACATAATCGTTCTGAGCTCTCATTGAACTTTGGCTTGCTTTGGGGAGGCAGTTATGAGCTGAGCGGTATGAGCTCATTATAGATCACACTCCTCCATTAAGGTGGCATTTCATTCAGAGTTGGCATCGTTAGGATGAATCTCAACATACGTGAGACCGTCTAAGGGCACAACATGGGGATGGATTCTGTGCTTGCCCTGTTGAACGTGTTTCTTAATAACCTGATACGTGAGTTGGCTGAAATGCACAAATAGCAAGTTTTAGATGTTGTCAACTAGAAGTTGCCGTCATTCAGGGAGACAGTTGAAAACATCAGTTTTTGCCTGAGACACTAATGAGCCTATTTGCCGCTGCTGTTATTTAGTTCGAGGCGTTTCCCATCATGCAAATATCTGTGTATCCGAAGGGTAACAGCAAGAAAGTCATTCCCAGTCAGTGCCTCCGAGCCCAGGTAGGTGAACCGAGCCCCAACGACCAGGTGACCTCACTCGGAGGTGATGGTGGGGGCTGGCGCTCTGGGATAAGGACTGCACCACCTGGGATCTCGCCCGGAGGGGTCCAGATCCCAGGGACATCTAGTCTTCAAAGGTCCAGGTGTCATGGCAAGAGACAGTGCCCAGCAGGGCTGTCACTCCTGGAGTGCACTTGGTTCTGAGGGGTTGCCGGGATCTCCCTCCCTGCCGGGACTTCCGACGTTAGTTATAGATTAGAAGATCTGGCAGCTCGGGTTCTTCAGATCGTGTATTTCGAAAGCATTTTATGATTGTTGCATTTTGCCTTTCCTGTACATTCTTGGAGGGGGTTGCGGGGAGAGATGCTTTTATAAATGCAAGCGGCATTTTTAAACATTGTCATCGGAGCAGAGGGCCACGACACTTCCAGTTTGCCTGCCACGCTGTGGGCTCCAGCCACGCAAGGAGAAGTTAACGTAAACCGGTGATGAACGACAGCCATGCACGGGAAATGGATCATCTCCTAGCTGTCTCCACGCCCGCGCTGAAAAAATGGCATTGTTTTTGCATCGCAGGCCCTTTTCAACATGATGAACCTTTTGAAAGGAGCCCAATTCCATGATGAAGAGATCTGGGCAGGAATGAGGAGCAGTTGCCTAGTTAGAGCGCCCGGGCTGCCGCGTGTGATGAATGAGACGCAGCCCGGCGGTGGCAGGGCGCCAGGGGCTGGGAGCAGAGCCGCACTTGGCTGAAGTCAAGTGCAGCTGCCCCGGCGGCGTCCCGAGAACGCCGTGTGTTCTGACAGGGCGAGCAGACCTGCTGAAACCTGGGCAAAGCGGTGGGGTTGTGTGTTCGTACCTGTGAGGGCGCTCACCCCATCCTCATGTCCCTTGGAAGAGCTTCCTGGGAAAAGCAATCGGTGGGATGGTGGAGGGAAGTAAGGGGGTAAACTCAGCTAAAATGAACAGCTTTACACACACACTCACACACGCACCCCGAAAAAGTTAAAAGTATCTCAGATTCAAGTGTCATCATACAACCCCACAGTCGACTCCCTGGTCCCCATTCCGCACCCTCCCCTTTTCGTGCTTTGTATGAAGTCTCCCGTTCTCGACTTCTCTCTGCCCAGACAGCGCTGGTCATCTACATTTACATTGACTGGATTTCTGATTCGGGGGGAGAGCCAGGCCGGTCCTCCGAGCTGGGCCACGAGTCCCGCCCCTCACTGGGCATCACCCAGCTTCAGGTTGGGAGTAAAAAGAAAGGGTTGGTTCTGTGCTGGTTTTCATTTCGTTTGTTAGCCATCATTTTATTTCTGTGTGGTGGCGCCACCTGAGCTATGGATGCCATGGGTCTGGGACGTGTTTTGGTGTTGCTGTTTTCTCGAACATTCAGCGGAGGCTCCGCCCTGGGCCCCTCACACACTGTGCCCACCCTCAGATCAGCTCAGTGTTGTGTGAGGCAGGAGTCTGTCTCGAGGGAAATAACTTTGGAAAGTACCAGGCTGTGGCTCAATTTTTCCGGTAGAAACTCAGCCAGGTTCGTTCAACATGTAATTTGTCTGGAATATTGAAATTGTTTGCTGCGGCATAAAATATAGGTAATGAAAGCTATTTCTTCTAAGCGTGAAATGATAGTTTTAAAGAATTTATCAACAGATCAATATTTTACACATAACTGTGATCTTTCCCAAACTGGGTGGGTAGAAATGCGTTTCTTATTGAAAAACAAAGACATGTTTGTGTGTTATTTTAAAATAATAGTTAACAATGACCTGGAATTAATAAGATGACGACTTAATTGGGGTTTCTAATGACCCTGGGGGTACTTTGACAGCAATTTCAGTCATAAGATGCCATTTCTCACTGCCCATTCTTCTCTTTCAAAATATTTAAATATTCATGGGCTCCTGACCTCTGTCCTTACCTCAATTTTGTTACACGTGCGTGGATGACTAGCTTCTATGTGCCTACCTTAAAGAGCGGGCATTGACAGGCTGAGATGCCACTGAGAAAGATTTTGAGACCTCCGACACCCACCTGAAGGACTTGAGCGACTGATCAGAAACCCACGCTGTAGGTCAAGAGCTGGGCGGACTGACCTTGAGAGAACAGGGCCGCTGGGAACTGGTGTCATGAGCGAGACGGGAACCCACAACAGAAGGAGCACTCTGGCCTGCGAGCACGCCCTTGGAGTGCAGGCGACGGAAGTGGGGCCGGCTCCCCGGGGTGGCCCCCAGGGAGCTCCGGTGTATATGCCCCAATCGTACGATTGTCTCTCAGCATGGGGAACTCCAGACAAAGGGCCCGGGAGGGGGCAGGGGTGAGGCTGGGAGAGGAAAAGGACTGACTGTGTGTCGAAGTGCATTTAATATGCGTCCCAAGACAACTTTTCCTTCTGCGTGGTGCAGAGGCTCCACGAGGTTGCACACCCCTGCCTTAGGCCGCGTGCCTGTACAGAAATACTTGTCGCAGGCACGAGTGTAGAAGTGTTTATTTAAAAGTGGTCACGGGCAGTAGTATTCCCTGATGTTCCCTGATACGCATGTTATCCTGTCAACGTTCTCCTACGCGTTTATACTTACCTGTGAGTTGGAGCGTTTCTGCTGGCTTGTCTGCTGCTCTCATCGCTCGCCAAAGTCCCCAGGCCCAGACAAAGCTGAGATGAGGACTGTTTGACCCTCAAACTGTGATGTGGGCAAAAGCAGCCACAAATGCTGGGTTCTGCCTGCGCTGCACGGAACTCCGTATGGTCAGATGGTGGCCCACGGCCTCATTCTCGGCTCTCTCTCCACTTCCCGTAGGTGTGCTGTGGTCCTGCGGAGGTGGCTCAGGACCGGCCTTCAGGGACCCCCCTGCCCTGTGCCCAGGTCCTAGGACTCCCATCCCTCCCCCTCCCTCTCCAGTTAGTGACAGCTTCGTTCACAGTCCCTTTATTGCATATATTACCTGTTTTTGCACTTATTTATGTTTATTTTAGCCATCTCGACTAGAGAGTGAGGTACAGAATATCTCATCACCGTTGTCAATGCTGTATCTGATTTTTTTACCCGGAGTCAATAACTATGTGAGTCCAGTTCAGGAAAATACAAAACTTTTCAGTCCCGTATTTTCAAAGGGCAGTAAAAACTTGACATGGACATGTATTGTCTGCAGTTTATATGATTTTGTTTATTTTGAAAAATAATTCACAAGCTAGAGACATTCTGCATTGAGTAATATTATGGAAACCTAATAAAAACCATTCCCTGGAAGAGCTTAACACATTTAGAGGTAGTGTCTCCTGGTTATTGCCGGAGCTGTAGCTCTGTGGAAGGATGCGGTCGAAAGAACAGGCTTCCCACCGCACCACCTCCCAGCTCCGAGGGAATTGGGCAATTATACAAATATTGGATCTCTTCCAGACCTGGGGGTGCAGGGGTTGGGGGAGGAGGAGCGAACAACTGGAGTAACAATCAGAATAATCTTAGCTTCCTCTTGATCATTTTATTACAGAACCAAACGTTAACCCAGCCCTTTTAAAGTTCCATGCTGTTGCATTGACCACGTTTTGAATTCTAATGGGCCTTTCTTTCATGTGCCTAGAGGACTCGTAGCCAGGTGGGCGATTCAGCGGGCTCCAGTGGGAGTGGGGCGGGTTTCTTGATTTAACGCCCACGGAGCTTGCTCAGGGCAGTCTCGTGTGGTTTCTCCCAGAGGTCGGACCACCTGCTGCCACCGCTAGGTTATGGACCCAGCGCCACCACAGCTGGCCGAGCGGAAATGCCTTAGCCCGGATCGCTAACGTCCTCTGGCGGGTTTCTTCCAAGTTGTCAAGAGAGAGCAGTGAAGAATAGAATCGTTTGGAGTGTTTTACCTGGTATACTCTCTTAAGGGATTCCTTTAAAGAAGCAGTTCTCTGTTGTTTAGGGGAGTTTAATGAGATCGGGATGATTTGTTGCTTGAAGCTAGTAATACCATCTTTGCAGAAATATTTTTCATTTTTGTCTGTGCATTTTTTATTTCTTGTTAAATAAGTGATAGGATTACTTAGGCATTTTTAGTTTTCCAAAGTCAAAGACCCTGGCTTTTCTACCAGCGCCATTGGCCATCCGGGTGCTGCCAGCCAACCCCAGGCAGCCCCAGGAGGGGAGCTGCAATGAAAACACAAACACCCACCCAGACCAGGAGAAAGGTGTCTCCCGCTTTGCGCTTGCTGTCTGGGGGGCGGGGGGCACTATGTACAGGTTTCATACAAGGGGTGAGCCCGGTAGGGCCTTTCTTGTTACCAGCTATCATTGATTCAAACACTGGTTTCTAACTTTTTCTGTGGCGTTGCGTTGAGTCTCATGTTTGTTATATCCTTCCTCCTTCCTTAGTTTGCTGCTGTTCTTTTTCTGACTACATACTGCATCATGTTTAACCTTTTCTATTTTCAGGGATAGGTGTGCAGGTATCAAGCTTTATTGGAAGCATGGTAGTAGCTTCACTCTACAAATTGCTCTAAGCACTAAGTATTTACAAATTTTATCTATGATTTTTCTTTGACAAATAAATTATTTAGAAACATTTTCAATTTATATATTTTAATATTTATAATTTTCTCAATATCAAACTCATTATGAATTCATGATATTTAATCTTTAAAATTGTGCTTTTTTAGATTACATCTATTTGGTTTCTTATTAACTTCTAACTCTGTTTCCTGGACCTAGTTCATGAAATCCAGACTGATTTGCTTCATGGGCATGAAGGGACAGTCTTTGTTAAACTTCTCTAAGTTGCACAACACAGTGCACACTTATATATTGCAAATGACTGCCACTGTTACATTTCATTTTGATGAAAGTAATTCATGTTTGAAAGATCTGTGCTGACATGTCCTACTGATTGTCATTTTCTCACATCGGTCACTCATTTTTTTCTTTACATACTTGTTGCATACGTGTCCACAATGGCTACTTCTTTCTGGTTAAGTAAAAGTTATTGTTTTATTATGATATTCATTATTCATGAAGGTGTTTACTGCAGTGAAACTCATTTACCTGTTGTCAGTTTAACCGTACTGACCTCTAGGATCATGACGTTGTACCATTAGCCAGGAGTCTGCTCATATGTGTGGTAGATGACAGGGTTCTCTGTGCATCTGGCTTCTGCGGAATCCATGCTGTATCGGTACCTTTAACGTGGTTGACCTACTGCAAGCCAATCTGGAGTATTATGAGAAATCTTCAGAGCAATAAATACTTTTGTTCTCATTTACTGAATAATTAAAACATCACTCTGAGAGGTTAAATCTCTGCCTGATACTTATTTACCTGATATTTCAAGGGCTGTGGAATCTCATTAAGTACCATCCAATTATCGGTGCCAAGGAAAAACAAGTGTTTCTTATCTCTCTGCCAAAAATGTTATTGATCAGAAGATTACCTGTGTCAAGTAGCACGCCCAAGGTCAGACAGAGAGTTTCTGATGCTCGGAAGGCCAGCCCAAGATCTTCTGTATCACAGATGACTGATTTCATATCTGGCTGACACTACTTCCTTTATCTTAACTCTGATACTAAATTTAACTAATTAACTACCAAAGTTGGTTTCTCCTCCTTAGAGTCTACGTTACTTTTTTACAAACAAAAAATAATTAAGCAAGTAAGAAATGTCTCTCTGTATATGATTAGTTCCATTATAGATTTTCAGTTCTAATACTAAATTATTTTTTTTCACTGCTAAGTAATTAGACAAAAATTTATTTTTAATTTAATTTTATTTTAAACAAAATTTTTATCTTTCTCAAAAATAAACATTATTTCTCTTCCATAGTAACAATAGGATTGTATAAACAATTTTGGTTTAAATACACTCATTGAATAAAAATGTTGCCTGTAATTAATTGGCTTTGAAAGCTTGAGCACAGTATATCTGTTTTGGTATTTTGCCCATTTCTGAATTGGCTTGTTTGTTCTTTAGTATTGATTTTAGGGGTTCTCTACCTATTGTAAATATTAATGTTTTATCGAATATGTGAATGTAAAATATTTTCTCCCATGTGGGATTTCCTTATTACTTTGTTTATAGTGCTCTTTAATTTTGATGGAGTCCAGTTCTTTTTTTTTTTATTTTGTTACTAGTGCCTTTGGTGTCATGTCAAGCAAGTCATTGTCATAGCTGATGTCAGGAAGCTTTCCCCGTATGCCTTCTTGTAAGAGTGTCATAGTCTTGGGCTCCCATGCAGGTCTTCACTTTGAGTGAAGTTTTTGCATATGTTACATGCCAAGGGCCGGGCCCCATTCTTGCGTATTGGGTGTCTAGTTTTCTAAGCATCATTTGTTGAAGAGTATAGGAGATGGTTCTGCATGGCGTGGGCCCAGCTCCCACTCGGAGATGCACAGGACCCACGCCCACGGATAGGTTCTCCCATGGGGAATCAGGCCCGCACTGCACCTAGACTGCTATGAGATTTGCTTTGCTAAAGCTCCCTCACCCTGAATCGAGGCAGCAAGTGCTTACTGTAACTTCCTAAAGTCTGTGCTAAACCTCCCCAGTATGGAGTGTAACCGGTTCAACCACTTTTCCCTTTGCATTTGGAAATCTCCTTCTTCTGTGATGTGATTAGCGGCATCCTCTCCTTTGTTTTCTGTAAAAGGGAACCACCTAGAGTGAACCTGTGCATTGTAAATGAGGACCATCATGTAATGTGCCCAGAAAAGAAATAAAGGCCAGTCACCCACCGGTGGCAGTCTTTTTTTCTCCTCTTGAGAGAAAAGCCATGCTGTTCCTTTTCCTCCACAGGACTCGGTAGTCCGTGTGAATGTGTCTCACATCTCATCCACCATGTGGCAGACCCCACGGGCTGGGGTCTGCTTCAGAAGAGTACCTGTCATATTTAAAATATTTTTATTTTATTGGCATTTATGCCTTCCCATTCTCTCTTCTTTTTTAATTTTTTTAAAGATTTTATTTATTTATTTTTAGAGAGGGAATGGAGGGAGAAAGAGAGAGAGAGAAACATCAGTGTGCAGTTGCTGGGGGGGCATGGCCTGCAACCCATGCATGTGCTCTGACTGGGAATCGAACCTGCAACACTTTGGTTCACAGATCCGTGCTTAATCCACTGAGCTATGCCAGCCAGGGCCAGTCTAAAAATCTCTTTCAGATTTACTAAAACTAATGAGTCTTTTGGGCATACCCCATTCTACCATATTTACAGGTATAAAGTACTTTTTTTTTACTTTTTTCCAAATTAAAACCCACCAATGCAACAATATCAGACATTCCTTAAGCCCTGACTTTATTTCAAATAGACTTCAATGAAAAAGATGGCCCGTGTTGTGCTTTTCTCAATAGCAACTCTATTAGTTCAAGAAGATGCACTTAACACTCAACTTCTGAGAAAAATTCTACAGGGCAACTCATGGCTCTATTTTCCTACAGAAATGACATTCTCATGAAAAAGAAATTAAGGTTGAATATTTCATAAAATAGCCATTTTTGTCTTTCTTCCACGTAGCATTGCTACTTCTCCTCAAAAAAATTGTTCAGAGTTGCTCTGGAGTTGGAAACATCAATATATCTATTTTTAACTCATACTGGTTTACCTTCCAATAAGCTTTTTTCCCCTTTGAGTGCACCCCCTTGCTCGTAGAGATGTTAACACTGTCTTCCTTGGCTTCTTTCAAAGAAATCCTGCCAGGATCCATTACCTGTGAAATGGATTATTCCATTTTTGGGGGATACACATGTTGGGTCATCATTTATCAAAGTGATACTATCCTTCATTGTTACATAGAAACATACAGTGCCAAGTTCCGTTTCATTGCTGATGCTCTACTTAGTCATACAAGGTTAATTTAATTGGAGGTGCAATTCTAAAGCAGCAAATAAATATTATATAACCTCTGCCCGAGGCCAATGATTCTGTTTTCCAAAGTTCTTAGCAGGGATTTTTCTGTATTATTTTCCTACGAAGTAAAAGTGTCTTCAGAATCACTTTACGTGAATGACTTTTCAGATGTGAAATCCTCACGTATCCCGTAAAGTACCCCGTAAGGGGGGCAGCAGGTATGAGACTCCAAAGTTCTTTGAGGTTTGGTGCTCAACAGGTAATCGCCAGCTCTGTGCGTTGGGGTCTGCGTTGGGTTGGGCCCGTCCCTGTGATTCACAGAAAGCAGCGAAGGCTTCCAGGCAAACTCATCATCTGTGGATAACCAGAAATACGCCTCCTTGGAGTCTGATTCCCCCTGACATTCTCCCACAGGAGTGAGTGGAAGCCAGCTAAATCTTTATTTATTTTGAGCTATTGGATTCCCAACTCCTGCTTCCGATTTCATTTATTTAACCTTAATTTCTTTTTCATGAGAATGTCATTTCTGTAGGAAAATAGAGCCATGAGTTGCCCTGTAGAATTTTTCTCAGAAGTTGAGTGTTAAGTGCATCTTTTTGAACTAATAGAGTTGCTATTGAGAAAAGCACAGCACGGGCCGTCTTTTTCATTGAAGTCGATTTGAAATAAAGTCAAGGTTTAAGGAATGTCTGATATTGTTGCTTTGGTGGATTTTAATTTGGAAAAAAATAAAAAAAAAGTACTTTATACCTGTAAATGGGGTAGAATGGGGTATGCCTGAAAGAACTCATTAGTTTCAGTAAATCTGATAGAGATTTTTATTTGGTTGTAGATAATAGTAAAGTGTGTGATTCCATTGTTGATATCTTTTAAATCACATGGACTGGGGGTGACATTGGTTAAGAAGATTATATCAGTTTCAAGGGTGCATTTCTCTGATACATGATCTGGGCACTGCCCTCTGCCCAATACCCCAAGTTTGTATCTTCTTCCCTCCCCACTTATCTGGCCTCTACCCGTCACCACCCTCGTCCCCATTCCCTCTGGTGGCTGCCACACTGTCATCTGCATGTATGAGTTTTTGTGTGTTCGTCTTGTTTGTTCATTTTTTTTGCTTCCAGTTTTATATCTCACACAGGAATGAAATCATATGGTTTTTGACTTTTTCTGTCGGACTTATTTTGCTTAGCATGATATTCTCAAGGCCCATCCATGTTTTCACAAATGGCGGTATTTTATCTTTTCTTATAGCTGAGTAGTGAAAATTCAAGAAATTTGGAGCTGATGAATTTGATAACATTTAAAGACATGTTGTGTTGGAGACGCCTGAACACTTTTTAAAAGAGCAAAATGCTTTCTAAAATATACGTTCTCTAGTAGATCATGTATTTAAAAAATGGCCTCCTTGTGACTTAAAATGTCATATTTCAATTAAATGTTACTATTTTCAGGAGTTTCATAAGCAGCCTAGCCATAGGGAGCAGGTAAGCGGTAAACAGCAATCACCCAGGCACAAACCGTGAATAGGGCCTCACTGGTCCTCAGGAGGTAACAGAGGTGATATTAACTCATAACTAGGAAAAATTTTTTTCCAGTTCCAGGAAATCTGGAAGTTAATCATTTCCCCCCAAGTGCTGGGTTGCCTGTTTTATGTGTCTCATTGACTATAGGCTTCTTTCTGCAAATTTATGGCACTTGATATTGGTAGTGAGCAGTGTGAAAACTTCACAAGTTTGTATGGTGTTGTTTAAATTCAGAGAGTATCTGGAACAAAGCATCCATGTGTAATAATCTTTAGCTCTGCAGTTGCTATTTTGGATCACTACGTAGATCAGTTTTAGACTTCCGTGGCAAAGTGCTAGCAACTGTCCTGAATGGACTTCCTGTGAGGCAGACTCTGAGGCTGGGAGGGACTTGTGGGAACTGGACCGGCGAGCGTTTTCAGGATGCCCACTCGTTTTGACTGAAAGAATCAAGGTTAGGCCGAGGCTGGTGTTGGGTTGCCGTGTCCCAACGAGGCCCTCAGCCAAATCACTGGAAAAGTTTGCAGCGGGATGCAGCAACAGTGCGGCCCCAAATTCCACAAAGAGGGCTGGACCTTAACACTCCTCCTGAACAGTCAGCGGATGTGACGTTGTGTGAGGTGCGTTCTTTCAGTGGGGAGCAATCTCCAGAGGGATACACAGCTCTGGGGTGCCCGTCACCAGCAGTCCCCGCAGCCGGCAGAATGAAGGAGGTGGTGGGGACAGGTTTTACTGAGCACCATCGATGGCATTGACTACAGCCCACCACGTGGGCTGCCTGGTTCCCCGTGACTGATGGGATGTCTGGGAACAGTTCTTGCAGGATTCTGGGGGACCTTCTTTCCGGGGGGGAGTGTCTTATAAGAAAACAGTTACTGAGACGAGATAGAATCAACTCACATTACAGCTAGTCCCCTAACCACAGCTGGCACCAGGTTCACCCTCCACAACAAGTTGTAGACCGATGAGCGAGCAGCTAGCCTGGCAAGTAACCAGGGGCGCACAGGAGCTGTACGGGGTGAAGATTTCCGTGGGCAGGAGGGAGTGGGGACAAGGAAAGTGTGTTAGGGAAGAGCAGATGTGTTGTAGCAAGGCCACCTTCCTTTAGAGGGTGGCAGGGGACCGTCCGGAAGGTTCTCCCCATAGTGCTGACCAGGTGCTCCTGGCCGGAGATTCCATTTCCGGGAGGAAAGGAGCTGTAGGTCTGGGTTTGGTGAGGTGGGACTTAGAATAAGAGACTCTGCATTTGGGCCATTGTCCTGTTTTTAACTTTCTATATTGACTTATTTTAAAAAATGTATTACGTATAGAAAGAAAAGTGTTAAAATTTCTCGCCACGATTGTGGCTTTATTTTTTTCACCATGTTTTCTGTCCGTTGTTTGGATGCCTGTGTATGAGGGAGTAACCTGAGGGTAGGAAGCACACACAGGTTTCTGGCATTTCTGTCTTAGTGGTGATTTGGGTTTTTACCGTCACATCATAATCCTTTCACTGGTATTGAGCTTTTTCTTTGTTCTAATCTTGAGAACCTTCGTTCTTTGCTGGGAAATTCTATGACTTGGCTAAATTAATTTCAATTTCATCAGTTGTTTACAGAGACAGGTCAACTCTTGGCATAATACTTCCTTATAGTTATCTGTAGTTTTAAACAACTCATCCACTATTGGGTTTGTCATTTAAACTAGTGCAGAAATTTCTACGTTTTGTTCAAAATGTCGCAAATGGCACATGTATATATTTCTCTTTAGGGCTTTAATAAGCTACCCATTGATTTCTAGTGTAAAATTCTGTAAGGCATAGTCATGAATACGGAGATAATCTACTGTATTTTCCTTGAAATATTTCTGGAGATACAACTTTGCTTACTGACTGACATGGCAAAGAGATGGCGTTAATTGCTAAATAGAAAAGTCACATTCTCTCAGGACTGCAATCGCCAGCTGTACCTCCGGTCACCATTTTTTGCCTCTTTGAGTGAAACAGCCGTGAACAGTGTTTGTGCAACACCCACACGGAGTCCACGATATTCAGTCTTCCTTGGGGTTCGGGCCCAGAGCCACCAAACAAAAGAGACAGGAAGAAGAGGTTTTCAAATCATGGGGAAAATGGAAGGAACATGTCTGTCAGCCTAAGGTAAGATTGTTATAAGAGTAGAACACACACAATAGAGAGAGAGAGAGAGAGAGAGAGAGAGAGAGAGAGTTGTTGATTTTTCGGCTGAAGAACAACTCTAGCAAACATAATGAAGTTACATCCCCACGACCTCTGTTGCTCCGTATCACCCCCCACACAGGGGCTGGACCGGCTCTCGATGCAGCGCAAAGCCGCGGGGCCGTCCCTCCGTCCTCGGAGCGGCCGTCCGTGCTCTGGGCAGACGCACGCACACCTACAACCGTCCCCCTTTGCTGAGATAACTCCTAATGGGCTAAAAAGTTCTCTCCTCGTTATTTTTAACCGACTTAATATGAATAGTTATGCTTGGAGGCAGTGCAGATTCTGTTTCTCGCAGAAGAACATTTGTAATATGGCCATACATAACCTATCATCTTTGACAACCTGAATCTATCAAAATATGTAAAGATATGTACAAGTGCCCTGGCTGGCGTAGCTCAGTGGATTGACCTCGGGCTGTGAACCAAAGCATCGCAGGTTCGATTCCCAATCAGGGCACATGCCTGGGTTGCAGGCTATGGCCCCCAGTAGCGGGTGCGCAAGAGGCAACCACACACTGATGTTTCTCTTCCTCTCTTTCTCTATCTCCCTCTCTTCCCTCTCTAAAAAAAATAAATAAAATCTTTTTTAGAAAAGATACTTACAAGTAATAATGTTCATTTTATCTTTTTGTGGAATTTCAGTCAATTTCATAGCAAGTCCATTTATGAGTTTGGGTGCTTTTATATAGCATGGCAAGTATACAGCATGACTTGGTTGAGATTATGGCTTCATCAAAGGAAAACACGAGCCAAATACTATGTTACTGACCAACTATGTAAGAGGGAAATTGGTGAGGGAGAAACCTATTTATTTATTTATTTATTTAGAGAGGGAAGGGAGGGAGAAAGGGAAAGAGAGTGAAACATCAATGTGCAGTTGCTGGGGGCCGTGGCCTGCAACCCAGGCATGTGCCCTGACTGGGAATTGAACCTGCGATGCTTTGGTTCACAGCCCGTGCTCAATCCACTGAGCTACGCCAGCCAGGGTGAGAGATGAGAGAAACTTTTTTAAAAACATTGAACAAGCTGCATATAATCCGGTGTATAAGATATCAAATGTCCAATCCTTCTGCCTCATGAACAAGGTGCTATATTCTGGAGCATGGCATCTGTTCATAACACTTAGTTTATGAGGTGATACAGCAAAACCACCAGGTCAATGGTGGATGATGTTGTGAAATGGAACTTTCCTTCTCTAAACCTTTCACTGAGGCCCCAAAGCCCGACAGTTGCGTCCTACCACTGCATCCTACCACACTGAGACTCGAATCGCCCATTCAGGACTTGTGATTGGATTTCCCAAAACTCTTCCTGAAAACACTGGTCCATCACTCAAACCATGGACAGCAGAGGAGTGAAAGAAAAAGTCTCTGAATGAGGATCCCTTTGAAGCAGGTGTTAAGATTCCACGTGCTACTCCTTGGTAGAGGTTCTTCTGCCCACAGCGCCTGCTGGTGGTCGGCAGTATTGCATGAATCACTGGGAGACTGGACATGCATCCCTGGGACTGGGATCCATGTTGCTTTAGGGCACCTTCCTGAAGGAAAAGAGTCAGGCTGGCCGCAGATGGCTGGAGGGTGGCCCGCCCCGAGAAGAGAGGGTCTGCGTGAGGTGTTTTGCCTAAAGCCCTGCACCGGGAGAGGGGATGGCTGGGACTAGGAAAATTCAAGTCTGGGATTTCCAGTTCAGGGATTTTCTGAGGCGTTTTCGAGCCTTTCCTTCTCATTGTGGATACCCCAGCATCTGCCACGCAGAATATGCAAAACCAGGTTACCGCAGTGTGTGACCTGGAGGCATGTGGCTTAGAATCTGTCACCCCTGTCCAGGTGCCCCCACCTGGGAGCCGCCGAGGCTGGTAATTGGGGAGGAAGCACTGCTGGAGAGGGGGTGACACTTGACCTTCGCTGCCCCACTGCACGGTTCTGCCCCCGGGTCAGGCCTGAGCTCCGCGTGGGTCAGAAAATGGATTTTCCCGGTACCCTCCCACGCAAGTTCATGACTCAGTGCTGCCTCCCAGAATTCTAGCTACGACCCGGGATGGACGCAATGTCAGCTTCCTTCTCTCTAGCTGAGACAACGAGTGACCAGAGCTTGACTGTTTTTCCTAGATATACTTCTGCAGAATTGAGGAAGGCACGTTTTAGTTTACAAGAACAGACGTATTCAAACCAAGACATCCTGTTACAAACAATGTGGGGTCATAGTGCATTTCTGCTCAAATTGTATTAAGCAGGTTTTAATTGGTATTCAGGGGGAAGAAACCGGTGGAATTGCTGACAGTGCTTTGCTTTTAACAACAAACAGTAAAGCCACAGGCAGTGCCTAAAAACACACGTAGGTGATGGGGAAATTTAACGGCTTGGTGTGCCCAGCACGCTCCCTCGGACTGAGGGTGTCAGGTAGCTGCTGCGAACGGAAGCATTCCTCATTAAAAGCTGCAGGGAGAGCGAGTGGGTTTATAACGTGTTATGAGGACGCCGGCGCAAATGATAACTCAAATAAAATCAATTGCTTCCAAATGGAAAAAAACACCCTAGTAAAATAGATGTGCTTACTACATTGATTGATGCTGGTAGTATTCAAAATATTATTTCAAAATGAGTGATCATTAATGATAGTAATTCTTCAGAACGAATCTGCATATGCATGAACAGTATTCTAGGCTGTTTTATTTGAGTGCATTGAAAAAGTCGGATTGCCCTCATGGCCCAACATTTTAGTCAATTATACACCCAGTATGGAATGACACCTTATTTCCCGAATCACTGTTTGATATCAGAACGAATTAATCACAGGAAAACCCAGCATCAGACAAAACAGCCAACACATAAATAAGAATGAACCAAAACAAACAAACAAAATGCCATATGGAAAAGGCTCTACAAAAAAGAAAGGAAGAAAGAGTCATACTTAAAAACGATAACGCATGTTTGAGCATTTTTCCCTTAAGAGGATGTTCGTGTTTGTTGTCATTCCGTCCCTTGTCACTCGCAGAAATAACGTATGAATATGTGTGTACACACACACAAAGTCAGAGGTTCCCTCTCATTGCATTTATAATTCGTTTAAATCTCTCTTTTCATGACACTTATCATTAGCCTCTCTTTCCTAATCTTAGATTCTTTGCCATTCTTGCTCATCTCTGACCCCCGGTGTCTGGCACCGTCTCTGGCATTTGCACGAAATACCAAATTAATGTGACTGGTACTGAATAGAAGTATTAGTCCATAACCTCTTCCAACAGCTGGTTGCCTGGGGAGGGATGGCGTGTTTGGGTCCACGTCTGGTTTCTCTGTGATGCTAGCCTTGTGCGCCTGAGCCTACCAGCGGCAGTCACGTCCGAGGTGTGGCCTCGAGCACCTGTGGAAACAGAATGCCCTGCGCGCTGGCGTGGTGCTCGAGGGCTCGTCTTTCTAAGACAGTTGTCATGTCCCCTTCTGTTTCAGAAGGCCTTTGGGCACGGCGTAGTATGGTTTATGACAGTCTGCAAGTGACCTCGTGCTGTAAAATGTAATTTAATTTTATTTCCCATAAAACTCCAAGTCGATGTTCTGCAATACAAATTTTTTTGAGTGGTTAGGGCATATTTTACCTGTTGCTTGTGCTGTTACTGTAAGAAAAATAGGGAAGGAGAGATCTGTATTCAAATTCCACATCATCCAGGAAAATGCAGGGATCTTGCTGTCTTCAAACTCTGGACTAGCCTGTGTTTTAAATTGGCTTCTGTGTAGTTTTCATTGAGGACATCTATAATCTGAAAGCTTTATAGATATTTCAGGCTTTCCTCAGTTATTCTCCTCTGTCTGTTTTTATTTTTTATTTTAAAAAAGATTTTACTTATTTTTAGAGAGAGGAGAAAGGAGGGAAAAAGAGAGGGAGAGAAACATCTGTGTGTGCTTGCCTCTTGTGCGCCCCCTACTGGGGACCTGGCCGGCAACCCAAGCCTATGTGCCCTGACTGGGAATCGAACTGGTGACTGTTTGGTTTGCAGGCTGGCACTCAGTAAACTGAGCAGCACCAGCCAGGGCTCTCTCTTCATTTTTAACAATAAAGAGCAAGCAACTCACCTGAAAGCACCGCTCTGCTAATTGAAGCCTGCCTTCCTCACTCCGTGTGTGTATACAATAAACTAACGGACGTGCAGTCGGAGCTTGTGAGCAGAAAAGGGCACAGGCAGCTGTGCCCAGCAGTGTGTTCAAGATACTTTTTAAATGTCTGACGTCAGGCCAAGTAGCCACTGCCCCCCACCCACCAGCTCAGCCAGCTGTGGCCAGGACTAAGGAGCAAAGACAGAAAGAAGGCAGTTTACCTAAGATGATAATTCAAGTGTGTTTATACAGTTTAACCAAAGGGGACTCATTTTTCTAAATGTCCAGGGAAACCAAATCATCATTAGGAATGAGGAAACCCCATGAGTGTGTGTATGCTTTTCCGTGTGCGCGTATGTGTGATTGAGACGGTATTATTCATCACCCTGACTTCACGTGGCATTTTAAAAACATTTCCATGTTGGAATCATTTCTGAAGCTAGATATCTGCCATCACTTGAAATGTCAAAAAGTGTCAAAAGATCTAAAATATTCCAAAAGTAATTTCTAAAATTTACCTTATTAATGTCAATATATTTAAAATAGATGCACTGCATCTCAGGTGACTTTGCAGGTAGCTACCATTCAATTTCCTAACTTGCAATGAACTCTTTAAAAATAATTCACACGGCCTTGCAGCTCTTCTTTGTAAAAACTGTCTATAATACGAATAGAGAAAAATAGGCAAACTAAAAATGGGAAAGAACAGAGACAAAGAGAAGTGAAAATGAGTAGTAAATTACAAGACTGAAATTAAAGGGATTTAGCAAAATGGGGAAGGGTGGACGATGATAAGAATCAACCAATTTCCGCAATTTAATCATTCTTCAAACAGCAGGAGTCACCGTGAAATTTTCTGTAGAACAGTGGACAATACACACAAATAAGGATGAAGATTTTCTTTGTCAACTCTGCAAAGACCCAGGGTTGAATTTTCGCTAGCTGTGTCTGGGTATAAATGAAAATAATTCGGTTTACCACAGAATATATGTGTATATACACTCACACCCATGTACGTTTACATATTTCACTTGTTTCAAGTAGATTTACAGTCCTTCTTGCTTGTATTGAAACTTGAATGACTTTTGGTGAAATGTTACTTGACCTCTTGGGGGCCCACTGTGGAAAAGGCACTCATAGGTTCTCACCATAAGTGAGCAGAGTGGTACTTAGGGCTCATCGATAAATTTTTCTTACTTACAAAATGTGAGCAATCCAGAGTCTCTTCATGTGCAAAAATCAATGAACCTTTTAAAAGTATCCATAGTATACTCAACATTTAAAAAATTATTCATAAGCCTTATAAGGAATCTTAGCCCGTAAACCAGCTAACAGCATTAAACAGACCTTGGGCTCATCCACCCTTACACTTCTGTTATTTCGGTCTTAGACTTTCTAGTCTCTTCACTTTGATCATTCATTCATTCATTCATTCATTGACTTATTCATTCGGCAAGAACGTAGGTGTCGTTGACACACCCATGAACAGGACGCTCAGAACTCCCGCCTCTCCGGGCTGACGGTCCAGGGCCCAGGGCGCAGCCTAGACACGCAGACGGCAGGATGTTGAACTCGAAGCAGACCCTGCTGTGCCGAGGAATGGATAG
The DNA here is from genome assembly GCF_004126475.2 of Phyllostomus discolor. NCBI lineage: Eukaryota > Metazoa > Chordata > Mammalia > Chiroptera > Phyllostomidae > Phyllostomus > Phyllostomus discolor. Next base: position 22,318,386 of record NC_040917.2, on the reverse strand, counting down.
TCCTCTGAGCGGCCAGGAGATCTGGGAGAACCGAAGGCTCCCTGGGAGCACGATGACCAGACTGGTACCTTGGGATACGCTGCACGTTTCTAAGTGAAAACCGGCCGACTCAGGAAGGGTTAGAATAATGAGAAGTGGGGAAAATAGGCCCAGCAGAGGAAATAATGTGCTTAAAGAGATTGGAAAAATGTCTTCGTGGAGGAGCTGAAAGAAGCTGGGGCAGCCAGGACTGCCCCCCAAACCCTGGCCCCACACCCCATGGCCCGATTCATCATTGTTGTCTTGCTGAATGATGTTTCCTGGGATGAGGACCACGTGTTCATAGTGTATGATCCGTTCAATTGGGATATAACTTAACACCTAATGAATAATTAACTTGATGCTTGCCGTGGTCCTAGCGAGCCACCTGAAAAAAAATGTGAAAATTGTGCTGCTCAGAGTGGAACGTGTTTTCCAATGGAACGAATTCCGGAATGAGCCGAGATACTGAGCGTTTTTGCCGTGGGTCCTCACTAGCCCAGTTTGCTTCGTGGGAAGCACGGGTGGGACGTGCCGTAAGCACAGAGGCGCGTTGGGTGCTCAGGGTGCACCGGGCCAGGCCGAGAGCAGAGGGAGTCCGTTCTCGAAGTCTTGGAGCTGCTGCAGGAGGTGTGGTGGGAGCCTGAGAGAGGCGGGAATGGATTTCAGAAGCTCCATGGAGCAGAATTCAGCAGGTAGTTTCAATACCCCTCTTTAAATGTGCAAGTGTTTTTTTTAATTCAGAAACTGGGGATGTGCTTGGTGGTGTTCCTCCAGAGTAAGTTAGCCTCTGACCTAGCCACATCGGTCGCGTGTCTGTTGTCTGTGTTCTCCGTGGTCCTGCACACCGTCTGAAGTGCGGCATGCACGGGGTTCTCATTCTCGTAACAGTCACGAAGAACTTCAGAGGCATTGAACTAATAATTACACATAGCTATCATTATATATTTAAATATGATTCGGGGAATTTATTGGCACTTAGCATTACCCAAATCATATCACAGCTAAATTAAATGATTCGTTGGGAACTTTAATTTAAATCCTATTATTACTCTATATTTAAATTTAAAAAGTACTGCTATATAGTGTCGCTGCTTCTATATCCACCGGAGTGTTGAATATTTTGATTTGAGTCACTCAATTAAAATTTAATTTCTAAAGAGACGTTCTTTTTGGGGGAACACTTGCTCATAACTTTGAACAAGTAAATAATTTTAGTTCATTGGTTTCTTTCCAGTGAAATTTATTTTGTCAAGTAGAAATACTTTGAAAGATCTTTTCAGAAAAAGAATGTGACTCTATAACTTTGTGTGATCATACCCAAGTCCATCAGCCTGGGAAAAAACAAATATAAAGTATTTCCTTTGTCCAAGTGAATTTATGTAGCGAGACATAGCAGCAATGATTAACTATAAGGGAGCAACTAGAATTTTAATATATTTTAGCTATAGGTGCATAAGAGAGATATGGATTTATTAACTTTTTTGGTTGCTAATGATGTCACCGAGCTTTCACCTTAGAGACCAGTGATAACTCCCTCCAGGACTAGCACCCAGGTACCTGTCCAAACACCTACAGCAGCCATGCCTCTTTCTCCCCAGGTGTATGTGCTTACCTGAGTTTTGGTCTTTGGAGTTCCAAAATAAGCTCTGTGTTCATGACACGGAGGACAGAGCTTTGGAAAAAGAAGAAACAGTAGATAATGTTGAATGAACGAATTTTGTAAAGCGAGATGAACAGAAAGAGATTTGCCCAGGCTTTTACGTGAAGGGAAGAAAACGTCCTGTTTCATCTAAGCGTGCCGTTTCCTTGGCGGGGGTTCACGCAGCACTCAGTGTGCGGACTGTGTTGGGTCCCTGCCGGGGTCACGTCCCGCCCTTCTGCCAGTCCCCGCGGACCGGGAGCAGCAATTTGCAGACCGTTTGGTGATGACACTGAGGGACCCCCTGCATGAGTATAAGTTTCTTTTCCGAATCAGGCTCATCACCGACTGCCTTTCTTGCTTAGAGGAAAATATAAAATTAAAAACAAGTAAATTTGCCTACAGCACATTTTGCTTTGTTTCTTATTCTGAGCTCTAAAAGCAGGTGTGGCAACATTTTGTGTTGTTTCACATATACACTAAATGCAGTATTTTGACAATGATTTCTTTATCCATTCAATTAAGACACTGCATGTTATCTTTATTTTTTGCCAAGTATTAAGATAATGAAGTATACCTTGATTGTATTTTTTACTTCTGCCTAGTGTATTTCCTGCCTTTCATTGCTGGTTACAGAGAAAAGGAAGAAAAGGAATATGATTTTCCACAGGGTATAGGGCTTCCCCTGTAGCACATGTACTTGAGTGGAGAGGCACATACAATTCTGTATTTCTGAATGCTGAGCCCTCCTTCGTTCAGCCTGGTACACATGTAATCACTGAACTTTCTTCCACAGAAAATTGGGATGAAACAGCAGGACCAAACCAAAGCAAATATCAAGGCATCCTTAAGAGCAATTGACCTAAGCTAAAAGAAAAGAAACGTTATGGCATATTTTTGTTTTTGTTTACAAACGTATCAGCATTTCACATCAAATTTCACTGAAATTGCAGCAGTGAGATGAAAACCAATATTCAGAGATAGGCACATCCTTTAATTGAGCAGCCATTTAGCCCTGTTTCATTTTGGCTCAGTTACTTCAGATGCATTTGGCGATGTGACATGAAGTCTGTTTGTTATATGAAATATAAATTACATATACTATGTAAACATGGCTATTAATGGTACAATTAACATGGCCATTAGCGATACAATTCCATAAAAAATGTGTGTTTTCAAACCTTTCTACGTGCTCTTAAGTCAATGATCACCAGTCTGAATTTGTGTGGCTTTGGTGAGGCTGTCGGGTACCGCTGAGATCTGGGAACTCTGTGTTGATCAGACAAAGAGAGGGATACATTTTGTCTCTGCTGATACCATCATATGACCCGGAGGGGCCTTGGAATATGTGGGGACTTGCAGGAATTCCCGAGTGTCTGGAAGGCTGAGAGAGCAAGGGGAAGAGAGGCAACTCAGACCACGCAGAACACTCAAGGCATATGCGTGTGTGCTTCTGGCTTTATCCCGATCCCAGGGAGGAGTAAAGGTGGGCACCGAGGTGGGCTGGGTGAAGTCGGTAAGGTATTCCTATTTTGCCTGCAGTGGAGAGTAGATTACAGAAAAACCAGGTTAAGGGCGATGGAAATAATCCCAGCAAGAGCGGCGCTAGGCAGACCGTGGTGACGGGAGTGAGTGAAGCCGGGGTCCTGCCCGAGTGACATCAAGCCGGTGGCAGAGATAAAACTAGAACCGTGGTTTTCAGATGGTTATTTTTGCTCACGTCCGCCTGTGTTTCACGACAAGTTCAGGGGATGCCTTGTGCCGCCAGACCCTGAATACGGAACGTGATTTCCACTCCACCTCCTCACCAGCCTAAGGAGGAGCCCCAGGCATCTCGAGACAGACCCGGGAAGAACAGGGAAGAGAGAACCAGGCTCATTAACTTACCCTTCACTGTTGCGGAAGCATACCTGGCATTACAATCAAACTCAAATGTAACTACTTCATTTAACATTTTTTTTTCTTTGAGCAGGAAATTTAAATGCCTATTAATGATATCATAAAAAAGAACAACTGCTTTTATATTCAATCGAGTACCATCTATAACGTTTTATTTATATAGTATTATGCTTCCCATTTGAAGCGGTGCGATATAAAGCTCTTCTCGGTTTTATATTCGTATTCCTAGGACGGTCTTTCAGGGAGAAGTGCTGGGGAGACCAGAGCCAGCCCTCACGCCGTGAATGCCGACTAGAGGGGAAGCCCAGGTGGGTTCTTACAGCTGGGGCAGCCGCAAAATGCCTCATTAGCACTGTGGGTTTTTAGGAAAGTTCGTCTCTGCCTCCTCGGGGAGGAAACAGGCTCCGTGTTTACCCATCCAAGGATTATTTATTCAGGAGCAGCTCATGAACATGAGAGTTGGAACCTGCTCCTACGGAACGCTTCCTAGATAGGCAAGCCCTGGACAAGGGGATTAATTAATCTGTGACTCAGCCTTCTTATCCGCCGCTCTCCTCGTGGGGTAGTTGTGTCGGATGAGTAGATTTTATGACGTTTTTAACATGCAAGTATGGTTTGGTGAGGTACTGACAAAATAGGTGAATTGCGGTGTCTTTTGTTAAAGAATTAAACGGGGTAGAGGCCTGCGTCCCCTCCCTTTACCCGCAACCCAAGCCTTTTTTCCTGCTACCTGTCCCCGGTCCCTGAACCGTGACAAAAAGACAGACTGCAAGGCTCACGGGAACAGCTCTCAAGGAGACTGCTCGGGGTCAGAGCATCTGTGTCCTCTGCCGTCCTGACGTGTGGGCTGCAGCCCTTGGGCTCATCGCCTGATGGTCCAGGGGCGACAGCTTTGAGTTCCCCGTCCCGTCCGCATTCAGAGGACTCAGAGGGACAGGACAAGGGGCAGGAGCCCACAGCAGCTCATACTCTGTTTTTAGCGGAGAAGCAGCTGTTTTCCTAGAACACTACCCCAGTTGTTTATTTCCGGACTTGGTTTAAATCGGCGCCGCTTGCCAAACCGGCCTGGGACACTGGGGAGCAGGGTTGCTGGGCTTAGCTTTGACCGTGGTCCTCAGTTATGGCAATGGCATTCGAATCACCTGGAGAGCTTTAACATGCCGATTCCTAGGCTCACTGGTTCAGGCCTTGAGCGAGGTTCCTTGCTGCCTTAGACAAAATGAGGGTCTTCTTCCAGAGCCGCCTCTTTGCGCATGTTGCCCATTGGAATTGTGCGGTGCAGAAATCGTGCAGTCACCCAGAAACCCCTGCTGATTGTTAGGGGAGGAGGGAAAGGAATACTGCGTGTGCAGTTAAACGTGTCTGCCCCTCCCCGTGTCCAATACAAGCCTGGCGCGTGCGACCTGGCCAGTCAGATGGCTGGAGGAGCCCCCGGGAAGGGACAGGGACCGATTCCTACAGTGTGGCCTCGTGAGTCTGGCTGGGGAACGTGTGATCTTAAGACACATTGCTTTTTCTTTTACATAAGGACATATTCCTTAACCACATTTTTTAAAAAATAGGTTTTAATATGCATATTTCTATCACTGGAGACCTTTTAGATTAGTCACATTATTTAAAAAATCAGTCCACATTCTGCTCACTCACATGTGAATGGGAAGGCACCGTGGCTGGTGAACAACGGTCAGGCAATTACATGAGGCAGAAAATGGGCTCAGGCAAAGCTCCGGCCACACCGACAAGTAGAGGGTGGACAGAGGAGAGGGGGCCGAGATGTGACCAGAGAGGTCACAAAGCCCAACATCCCGGAAGGAAGGCAGCGTCCACAGCCTGCCTGCTGCGAGCAGGTCAGAGCGTGGGGTGTGTCTGGCCACCACAGTGTCGGGAGGTGACTGCTCTGAGGACAGACTCAGAGTAGCTAAGGGACGGGCGTTAAGTGAGGACATGGAGGCTGTCGGGCCGAGAACTCTTTCCAGACGGTTACATACGAAGGTAAAGACAGAGAGACAGTGTGGCTGCCCGGGACAGTGGGAGTGGGGGGGCGGGTTATTTTTTAAGGTGAGAGTGTTTGAGGGATGATAAGGGCGTGCAGAAACGGGCGTGTGCGGAGAGGAAAAGGGGAGTAACAATGCACGGAGGTAAGGAAGGCTCCGGAGCATGGGAGGCCGAAGCCCACCTGTGCAGACGGCGACGGTGCCAGGTGCTGGCCCCGCCACAGGCCTGCGTTCAAGGCCGGCACTGGGCAGGCATCGGGGGATGTCAGTTTTGGGGGGTTTCTATCAGTCATTGAGCTGCGGGGAGTGGCTCCCATGCCTGGCTCTTTGCACCAGACAGTGTGCTTGATGCTGAGCCCCCACTTTCCTCCTGGGAGCCCGGAGCCCTGGCATCTGCTCAGCCCAAAGTCCCTGCTCATGCCAACAGCCCCAGGACAAACTCCCGCCCGAGACCCCAGGGAGCTCCCCGCCTCTCCCCGAGACGGGGCTCCGGGCGGCCTGTGTCAGCTTTCCTCCGGACTGCGCCCTGTTCGCCTTTTCCTCGGCCGACTTCCCTGTGTAATCGACCAGCTACCTTCCGCTGCTTTACAAATACGATATTCTCACAGCCGGCTGCAAATCAGATACTTATTTTAGAGGGGAGGGAACGAAAGCTCACCGAGGCTAAATGACTTAACCTCCACTTGCTTGTAAGGCAAGAGTCTGACTTCAAAGTCTGCATCTTATCTTCCCTCCAGTTTCTTCGGGAAACACCCGCTTTCTTTGTTGATACATTTGACAATGAGGTTCCATTAGAGCCCCTCATTTATGCAGCTGTAGGTACCCTTGTGCAGCAACCCCGTGGGGCCACGTTTTGTGTGTTCATGAAATTGTTATACCACTTAGAGCCTTATCCCGACTACTAAATATTTTTGCATAATTAAAGAATTGTTGTCTGCTCCATATCTCTAGGCCATTAAGCAGAATAAATCTGTTCAAGTTAGTTTGCCACATAAGACGATAATAAGTGCATTACTATTGTATCTGCTCTGTTCCTATTATGTGTGTTTGGGAATCCATGCAGTCATTCCCACTTCTGGGGTGTTTTACTGTTGGTGGGGTCGGTCACGGAGGCGGAGGGACATTTCAGAGGCCGTGCAAATGATCGTTGAAATTACCGTCTTTGCTCAAATTTGGTTCTGCTTAAACCCCTGCCTAGCTCAGGCAGGCCGCGGTGAGCCGGCTGGGCGTTCCTGCCACCCTGACCCGGTGCTGGAGCCCAAGCCAGCCTGGGTGTTGATTTTTATTTTCTCTAGAGAGCTGTGAGTGCCGCCGCAGACAGTGTAGGTGCGCACCCGCTTGAGTGGCACTTAAATCTTCACTGCCTGACAGTGTCGGCCTCATTAATGCTGTCGCACTCACGTGAAATTTCCTATCCCTTGTAGGTAGGAGCAGTAATTATGACATTGAAATACAGCTGGTAACCTATGATTTTTTTTTGCCTAAATTTATATTCTCTAAACTTCTTGGAAAGGCTTGCACGTGTAAGGCGATACTGTGGGTGGTGGTGCAGCGCTTCTAGGTCACACCTTAGGGAGAGTGGCCCCCGATGGCAGTGGAATGTGACGTCTGTTGGAGAGAGGGGAAGAATGACACGGGCAGAGACATTTTTGAGACGCGTCATGCTGAGAAATGGAGACGATTTCACGCGATCAAAAATGTATCACCCTCGAACAGTTTAATTAGAACGTTGCATTGGACAATGCGAGTGTCCCCAAAGCAGGAGAGTTAAGATGACATTCAAAGCAAAGGCCCAGGACAGGCTGGCATTTTCATTCTCCTGCTTTAAGCAAGAGCAATTTCAGCCAGGTTTTCTGACCTGACCGTGAACCTCAATATAGAATACAATTCAAATGCTGTCATTTCCTGAAGATTTTCAATTATTTTCAGGTGAGGAGAGGTGAAAGGTTTGCTACTTGGTCCTCTGCCCCCACATAGCTCCTACTCTTCCTCCTTTGAAAAGTAGAGGAGAAAATGTGAGTTGTTTTTTTTCAAGTAGGTGAGAGGGGAAAGGGGCATAGTTAAGCAGAAAGGGTGTGGGAGCGAGAGAGGAGGGGGAGGAGGGGGGAAGGGGCTTGCTGGTTTCTGTAGACAACCCAGGGGGCAGGTGAGGCTGTAGGGAGGGGCTGGTAGAGGTCAAGGGTGAGACGGAGGGAATGGGGTGCGGGGAGCAGAAAAGGGGCAGGCAATACAGGGGAGAGTTTTTAAAAACAAGTGGTTGGGATTTGGGATTAAATATAATTTTTTAATATTCAAATTGGTCGAAATACTCCATATCGTTTTTGTGATGGGGTTGGGTGGACAGGCTTGTTGTAAATCAATGAAGAGTATAGGTGTTCTTTTTTGTAAAAACCCACGGGTGACGAGATACAGCAAACTAGACACTCATTGGAGGAAGGACACCCGTCGGGGTGGCCGTCTCTCATACAGTCTCTCCTGCCCCTTCCTTTCCCTCCCTCCTTCCTGCCTGGGGATGGGAACAGCCCCACCGTCCCCGAGGGTCCGTCACCACCCCTTGAGTTTTTCCCCCTCCCACCCATGTCATTGTTAACAGTCATTTGTTAGATCTTCTTGAGCTGTTCTAATGGCATCAATAATATATGATGTTTTTCTTGGTAGAAATAGCCTAGCATTTTCTAGATCGCTGCAACTGATACATGCACTGAATGGCCCTTTCACTGCCTGATGATTTCATGTATGTTCTACATACATAAACACCGCTTGGCTCTCTGCTGACTTAGCGTGGACTCTGTAGAGGCAGAATCTATGATTAAGCAGTCGGGAGAGATTGGCGTAATTGCTCTCTACCCCCAGACCCATCTGCAATAACTTTTATTCTGTTTCCCACATACCTTGGGTATGTCGCATATGTCTTTTTCTCTAGTTCATTTCTGCATTATTATTAAAGAAGCCAGCATCGTATTTGCATGTGTCCAGAATTTGTCTAGTGATCTCGTATTCAGTAGAATAATAAATGCACTTTAAACCTCTGTACTGACTGGGGTGTCTCGTGACATGATGGTGCAGGAAGGAGCCCCGGATGGAGAAGTCAGCCTGCATTCAAGTTCTAGCTCAGCTTTTTTATTATCGTTATCTCTGGTTCTCCGTTTTCTCATTCATAACTATGAATAACAGTACCTCTTTTACTGGGCTTCTGTAGGAAACAAATGAGACACTATTTGTGAATGTACTTTGTACATTATAAATCACTATAAAATATGATAATATCATTTTGTGTAGCAAAAATTGATTTTTTGGGTGCTTTGAAGTTCAATGGAAAAGTTTATTTCTGCAAAATAACTATTTTATAATAACCTTCCTGTGCTGTTATCGTAACAAACAAGCTTGCTCGGCAGAGACAAATCACCAAAGTATCTCAGATGAAAACACTTCTTATTCAATGTATTTTATGGATTTTTATTCTCATCTTACACATACCACCTGACTTTTGGATTCTTAATAATCTTTTATCTTCAGGTTAAAATATGAAAAGTAATGTTATCATTCGAGATAGAAAAAATGTTAAAAGAAAATATTAAAACCTATTTTCCTTCTATTTCTTCATATGCAGTAAATAATCAAAGTTTTGTGACAATCCGATTCATTCCAAAGCAAGTACGTCTTTGCTTTGTAGGTTCTTTCTTCTTAAAGTTGGTTTACTACTGTGTTAATCATCATACCAGACTGGCGAGCATATTTGTTCTAATTAGATGTTTCATATTTTTAAAAGCATATTTTATATGATACTGAAATGAATTTAAAACCACAGTTATCTGTGATAAAACAAAACACGTACAGTTGTTTCTACATTTAATAAACATCATTTCTGTTTTGAGATTCATTTCAAAAAGAAATAACAAGCATCAATTGTGTTTCAAAAACCATTGTTTTTAACAGCCTAGGCACAAATGAGTCTTTGAGGAATTTTCAGTGTATGTTAAAACATCCAAGCACGCAGGCATGTATGCAAGTGTTCAGATACAAGGTCAAAGTCATATGTGTAGTACACATTTGTGTTCGTTCTTCAGCAACATCCTTAGTCTCGCTCGTTGGCTGGGAAGCAGGGCATTGGGTCCAAGTCCAGAGCTGGGCCTTGATGGTTCTAAGCCAGTCTCTCTCCTAAGCACTCAGATCAGAAACTAAACCAATTGCTGCATTGCGTGCCTCTGGCACCAGGAACTGGCATATGACCCATATATATCATTAAGACCCCACCCTATCATCCAAACCCCCCCCATAGGTTCATTCTCACCATCTTGAATTACTAAATCCAACAATATGAATGCATATTCCTTGCCAGACCTGCAACTTTAACAGGGATTTACTTTATTGTTTGAAGTTAATGGGATTTTTTCTAGCTTCATTTAAAAGTAGCAATTACCTAATATTCCTAGCTATTTGTAAACTTTTTAGGTTATAATGGTCCAGACCAATGATTTTCAACCTTTTTTCACCTCATGGCACACATAAATGATTTCCTGAAATTCTGTGGCACACCAGAAAAAAATATATTTTGCTGATCTGACAAAATAAATAGGTATAATTTTGATTCTTTCATACTGGACTGCTATTGTTATTTGACTTTGTCATTAGATTATTTGACAATCTAATGGAACAGAGGTTAGTGTCCCTCATGAAATAGTTGTTGCATGTTTTAAAAATTCTTGCGGCACACTGGTGTTCCGTGGCACATTGGTTGAAAATCACTAGTGTGCACAGGCATTAAGCCAGGCCCACTCCCTGATCATCCTTCAAAGCCTTGCACTCTGAGGCGATCTCACAATCCCAGGGAAACTTCATTTGTCCAGTTCAGTGATTATTTGTAATTTAGTCAAACCTGTATAGGTTTTAAGTGTGTTGTTGTATTTGACTAGTTGTACTTGACTAGTTAGTCAATTTGTAGTTGTATCTGACTAGTTAGGGGTGTTTGAGGGAGCTCACCACACCCTCACTCAGAAACACCTCCTGGTCTCCATGGTAGCCTCCTGTTCAGGTGCCCTCCTTGGGCTGTCCCAGCACCTCCTCTCCCTCTGACGCAGGCGCTCTGGCCATCGGTGCCCTCTTCGCCCTTTCCTTTTCCTCTGCTGTCACCCCAGGGCAACCTCACTCACACTCTGTAACATGAGGAACTACAGCCAAGATATTGTTACTGAGCCTTTGATATGTCCACTTGGATGGCTTGTACGCTTGTAAACTTAACCCATTCAAAATAAAAAAAAATCTTTGTTTTTTCTTGTTCCTTAAAGTTGAATCTTTCTCTGAGTCTCAAGAACTAGAATAACCATTTCACAGTTATTAAAGTCAGAAATACAAGCAATACCTGAAATGTTTTTTTTTCTTATCCCAATGTCCAGTCATTTTTTGGCCAAAAACATCTACCTCAAAACTAGCTGTTCTTCACTGCCACCTTTCTATGAACCGTGCGTCCCACGAAGCTCTTCCTTCCTGTGTATTTCCTTTTCTCCTGTCTATTTGGCACCCAGGACCTACTGTGAAAGTTTGAAAATGAAATAATTTGGTATCTGTTCACTTCTTTCCTTCTATGTTTTCCGAAGCATTTGTAGTAACATATCAACACCTACAGTGACCAAAAAGGTCCTGCCTGATCTTCTTCCCACTTCACACATCTGGTTTCACCCCCTTTTCCTTCTCTGCCCGACACACACATCACCCCTCTGTCCTGCCCCGATCTTCTTTCTCACCTCTTGGACTTTTCAGTTCGTGTCTCCACACCTCAGAAGCAGCCTTCCATTTCCGTGTATGGTTTTTCTCATTCTTTTTTTTAAAGATTTTAAAAATTTATTTATTTTTAGAGAGGGAAGGGAGGGAGAAAGAGAGAGAGAGAGAAACATCAATGCGTGGTTGCTGGGGGCTATGGCCTGCAACCCAGGCATGTGCCCTGACTGGGAATCGAACCTGCGACGCTTTGGTTCACAGCCCGCGCTCAATCCACTGAGCTACGCCAGCCAGGGCTTGATTTTTCTTATTCTTAACGATGCATCCTCTCGTCAGTCCACACAAGGCTGCCTTTTCTAACACGAGGCGTGGTCTGCAGTGAGCCGCCCGGCACAGGGCAGGGCCGGATGATGGCCTGGGCTGAGATGCCAGGGACAGGGTGCTGCATGAGTCCGGCCTGAGCCCCTGGCTCTCCCCAGGCCGTGCAAGGCTGCTCCGATCCAGCAGTGACTTGCTCAGGAGTTTCATGGCTGAGCAACCGATCTTGTTTCTAAATTTTCCTTTTGCTCGATGTGTCTCAGGTAGCCATTAGAGGGACAGTCATTAGAGGGACAGCAAAGCTGTGTGACAGGCCAGTCTGTGGGCTGGAAGTGCTTTGTACGACTGTGCATCCTTTTCATCTGGGTTCAAGGTTAGTTTTCCAATGGAAATTTCCATTTCCAAAACAATGTGGTAAGACTCGAACAATATAATGCTGTGAAAGCATGCGACAAGACAAACGTGATTTAGTTCTGTGCCTCATGTACAAAGAGACATTCTAAGTCATAGTTCATTTATGGTAACATTCAGTCCTACATGAAGCAGAATGTGAGAAGACGTGGTCTCTGAACTGTCCATTTGTTAGTGTGTGACTTTTCAGATATTTTTAATGTCTAAGAAGATGGAAAATTCAGTTGGTAACCTATCCATGAAGAACCTGTAACTAAAGGAGTTGGAAAGGCTTATACTTCGAGACACCTCTCTCCTTTTTTTCTCTGCACATTTGCCCATTGAGTTACTCAGGTGCAAAGTGGAAGAGTGTGCCATCCTGATGTTTATGATGGGATGCTGGTTTCCCAAGGACTTTGCTGAAATGGATTTAGAAGGCCAGCCTTAGCTCAGATTTGAGCATCTTGGCCATTTTATTTTGTACTATTTCTAAATCATTAAACAATTTAGAAATAGTACATAATGTAAAGTTGATGAGAGGTCAAAGTTGTTAACCTCCACTACCTGCTTCAAACAAGAACATCATCTCTTTTTCGCTTGCTTTTTATAGAATTTTTCGCAAACTTAGGTTCTAATTTCTATTGTATTATCTCTAGCACTTCCTGATGATAATTACTATTCAGCTGCAAATTAAAGGACAATTTTGATCAAAGCAATTATAATTTGGAGCACAGCCCTATGATAAAACAGCTCAAAGGATAATTCCTTACTAAGTATGTAGCAGAGGTTTACAAAGTTGATGAAGAAGTTGTCAGAATCTGTTTTCTAACCATGAATAAAATTATTGCAGTGATAATTATTGATATTATGTGCCTTAAACAGTAACATATATACTTACTAAATTATATAGGAAAACACTGAAAGATAAGCTAAGTAAAACGGGGTTTTTCAATGTTAAGAAAACATAACAATTTTGCCAGCCTAGATATTTACAAAAGGCACAAGCTACATAATATTTACCATACACTGTTTACATTAGAAGTTGTGCAGCTGTAAAAATCCTTTGGTTTCCCTGAGACTTGAGAGCAACACGTTTCGTGTTGTCTCTACGCTTCTGTCGCATTTCAGCACCTTTGCAGCCCCCACAGTGGGGAGCCGTTCTGGTGCTGACAGTGCTTTATGGACCGTGAATCACCCTCCTCCTGCTCCCTCGCATCCTTGTTTTTCACCCACTGTCCCACTCTTTCACGGACCCAGACCATTTCGTATAATCAGCTTCATGTTCCGCTGAACAGGGAGACGCTCATTTGTGTTTCAGGCGGCCTTCTATTGGATTGATATTTAAATGCAGTTCAGTGAACAGAAAATGTGTTGGTTTGTGGTCACGCCTGCGTTGTGGTTCGCCATTGTGTCATAAATCTATAATTCTAATTCCATTTTGCTCTAAGGAGTCCGCTAACAAATAAATTTCAAAATAATACCCAGAAGTCGGGGAAAATAAATGGAGAATTAATTTTAATAAAGCGAAATAATGAAGGAGTAAGTCTCCCTGTCTAATTGAGTTGAGTACTCCTTAGCACATGTTATTTACATGTTTGTACTTCCACATATTTTATTCCTTCTTTGAGATATTTGCCTTCACTCCCACAACCCTAATCTATAAGAAAATTCAATTACTTTTTGAGTCAGAATCTTTAATGCTCTCCCAGTGCTGTGTGCTCAGGAAGAAATACGCAGCGTTAGCACAGAATACAAATGTAAAGTCAGTCCATTGCCTTCGTTTAGATTATTTCCCAACGATAGTCCTACTATTAATAGTCATGCATTATTTTTGCCATAAACTTTATGAGTTAGAACTTTTGCACGCTTCCCTCCTAGATAATGACCTTATGTAATGGACGGAAACTCTGTCAGGAACATGTACACCGTCTGATCAACAGGAAAAAGCATCCTCGTAAAGAAACCCATTAAAATGCAGGAAAGTACCTCTCTAGGGAAGTCGCCCCAGCCTTGCCGCTTAAGTCATGTAAAACTGGACCAGAAACAAAGATCTCACGACAAACGGCACCGGTGGGAGCAATCCCGCTTCAGCGAGAACAGAAAGTGACACGCTGCCCGCCCTCCCCGCCTCCTCCTGTGAGCCTCCTCCTGTGAACGCGCATCTCAGGGGTCCTGCCTGCACATCGGGGGGCCCACGACAACACAAACACGAGTCTTTCATCTCTCCTCTGGGAATCATGACAACTTAAACTTGTGGGAATTTATGTAGCCATGATAATTGTATAATATATTACTATATGCTTTTTTTCCTTTCTTGCAGTATTTAATCTTCCGGTGAAATAAAAAGCCATTTGACTGTATTAGTAAAGATACCACTAAAGGAGTGTAGATGGCACGTGTCATACTTATTTTGTTCACTTAACTTGACATATCAGTGATAAAAAGAAAAGTAATTTAATATCCCATTTACTACAAACAGAAGGCTGATATCTCAGTAGGGGGGACATATGTGAACTCTTGTAGCTAAAGCATGGACGGATATCACCAGGGAACACAAAAACCAAAAGAAAGCAAAAGAAACTATATTTTTGAGTGTGAAAATGAAGGCATAGCCCTGGATGGTGTAGCTCAGTGGATTGAGTGCGGGCTGCAAACTAAAGTGTTGCAGGTTCAATTCCCAGTCAGGGTAAATGCCTGGGTTGCAGGCCACAGCCCCCAGCAACCGCACATTGGTGTTTCTCTCTCTCTCTCTCTCTCTCTTTCTCCCTCCCTTCCCTCTCTAAAAATAAATAAATAAATAAATAAAATCTTAAAAAAAAAGAAAATGGAGGTCCTTCATAGAAACAACTAGATTAAAAAAAAATGAAGGCATAGCTAGGAGACCTACGACACTCACGTCCTGCAGATCTTAATATAGATGAGAACCTTAGAAAAAGAATGTATCTTCTCTCTGTGGACTGACCGGTAGAGCTCGAGTCCCCAAGCGAGCGGTGAGCTGTGGAGAGAACTTTACAGGAGAGGACGCGCCAGCCAGCTTGCCCTCACTCTGTGCACTTGGGTCCTGCCTTCCTTCAGTAGATGTTTGTGGCTGTCTACTCTGTACCAGGCACTAACCTTGTCCTCAGCCACATGGCGGCATAATGGAAACCAATAATTAACATAGCTCCTTTTTTCTTTTCATGGCATTTGGATATACTGAGAAAGGAAATGGATGTGAACTAAAAAAAATCACTATTGGCTGCATCAGGATGGCCTCCCAGGCATAGCTCTGAGAATGACACAGTCTCGTGAAAGCCCAGGGCCCAGTGGCCAGGGGTGAACTTGGAGGAAGCAAGGAGGGTGGTCAGACTATGAGCTAACAGGTGAACATGTGTTAACGAAGTGAACACCGCAGGAGCCCGGGAGCTGGCCACGTTCAGGACACGGGCAGCAACATTTGTGAGGATGCTGTGGAGAGTGACGGGCTGTAAACTGGATGAATGGACAGAAGTGACAGTGACTCAAGTATGAAGAACAAGGGTCTGAGACTGGCGAGGCAGACATAGAGCATCCACGCCAGGAATGGGGGTTGGTTAAAAAATCAAGTCTGCATTTGATAAACGCTCAGTACAGCTCCTGTCTGTAGAGCTGATGAAAGGCTAAACCTGGTGGAGGAAGGAGGTACGACTTTCAGAAATAAAACAGGAAATGGCTTATGAAGCACACGGGATTTGTAGCGGTTTCTCAGAATGTGGAGGGTTTGGATATGACGAAGAGGAAGAAGAGGAATTCTAGGAAAAGGGCGGACAGAGTCCCAAAGCAGAAGAGAGTAGGAAAAGGATGGTGGACTAGTTTAATCTGGCCGCATCGGGGCACTACGATGTTGCACTGCGGAAAGTACGTTTGGGAGGGAAGAGTGAAGTAAATATTCAGGACTCGGTTTCCAACGCATAACACAGTGGTTTGGCTCAAGGTCTCTGGGACAAGACAGACCTGGTTTAATTCCCAGCTCTCGCTCTTGTGTTGCCACAAAATTTGCAGTCGAGCTGCCTCCAAGACTGGGTTTCTTCATCTGTGAAATAAGGGCCATACAAACATCCACTTCATGATTTTTGCATGAACAAATGAAAAAATGGGTGGCACATGCCAGGCACATGGTAAACAGTACACATCGTAAATACGTGTTTTAATAATTCAATAAGGAGTTTCTAAATGGGTGATGGTAAGGCCAAAGCTGTGCTTCTGAGGGAATAAGGCAGCTTTTGAATAAATCGTTTAGATGGTGAAAAATGGAATATTGAGAGAAGAAGCTGGAGATAGACCAGCAATAAAGTCATTGCTAGTTTCTAGGCAAGGGCCACAGTGAGAACGCTACTCTGAGAAATAAATTGGAAGGGGCAGGTACAAGATCTCTACATTTTTGACTACATCATGCATAGGCTTACCTACTGGTGTTGAACTTGGAACCACTGCGGTGAGGGATGGCAGCATTTTGCATACAGGGATTCCTGAATCATTTTCCATGGAAGAAAAATACTAAAGGGATAGCTTCTCTATGCAAGAATATATTCAGTTATGTTACTTTTAATACTATTGAGATTTATCCATTAAATATTTACCTTTCGTTGGAACTAATTAAAAGGCAAACTAAAAAACCATCAATACCTAAAGAAATGTGGTATTTCATCATCAAAGAATAAGAGTAGGGATTTAGACATTTCCCACAAATTAAGCCAATGAGACACTGAGTCATAGTTCCCACTGGGCTAAATGACTCAGAATCACGAGTTAGTTTGTCCAGATCACGAGGTTTGCTTGCTTGTTTGTTTTTTGGTCAAAGATAGTGGTTGGAAGGCAACAGGGTATAATCAAAAATGGAATAACTGTGAAGCTAATAAGGCATATGCCTGAGGGCCTCTCATACTGGCCCCCTTTCAAAGTCTTGTTCCTAACTGTGTGTTTGTCATTTTGAATAATGCTTCCTAGGATTAGATGCTCCTAACATCACGTAGTGTTCGGGAACCTCCAAGATCTGCTTCATCGTGGGGGATAATCCACGAGTTCTTCCTCTCCAGGCTTCAAGTGGTTCCAACGCCCTCAGAGTTGTAGGCAGTCCTCTGTGTCCGCGGCATTTGTTGAGCAGGCTTATAGATTTTATGTGGTTTTTCAAGAGGCCTGAGAAGAACCACAAAATTGAGGACTCTGCGAATAGTGCCTGGGCGTGGACATCAGGGGACATGCAGGCATGAGGAGAAGCAGGCCAGTGATTGCCTGAACAGGTCCGCAGGCAATTTCATGTGCTCCCCAGGTTGAAAACGGCTGGTCTAGCTGCTGCCTGCCATTCTGGGACTGTGTTGGGATGGTTGAGAAGGAATGGTCAGGATTTTGCAGTCAGAACAACTAACCTTGGAGTTCAGTGACTGCTCGGGCGAGATATTAACCCCTCGGAAGTTTCATTTCTATGTTAGGAAAAGGAGCATCCTAATACATAGGAGCCATGCTATCTAGGGCGGGTAGCAATGGACAGTGAGGAGGAGTACTCGACAGTGAAATTGGTCAGGCCAGTAGTGGTCTGAGGAATTGTCTGAGTCAGGGCATTAGATGGCATGAATCTGGAAGTGAGTTAAAGGAGAGAAGTCAATGATCAGACTTAGTAGTTACAGGAATGTCTGAAGCAAAGCTCATTGCATGGGTTAGACTTGACGATCATGTGATTTAGGATGTGACCATAGGAGTGAATGGCTGAATGTATAGTACACACAGGAGATTTTTTGCAGAGAAATGTAGGAATGAAATTGATTGGTCAAGGCATTAGATTTTTTCAAGAAGCCATTGAATTGCCAAGAAGTTGTCAAAGAATGAGGAAGGACAATCCCACATTCTGTTCAAGGAGATGTAGGTAGTCACAGTTATTATTTCCATGCCGAGAATATATTTTTTAGCATTCTCAGTTTTAGAAGTTTAATAATAACTCATAAAATCAATCAGTGACCTATATTGGTTCATTATTTCACTGTCTCCTTCTTCCCAAACATGAGGCAAATGATTAAGATGTCATTTTAACCTTACCGTCAATCGGTGAGGTTAATTTTTTAGTGATGTTGTTGAATAGAGGGGAGATGCTGGGGGAATTTACTGTCAGCTGTCTCGCTCTATGTGACACTTCATCAAACGCCTCTGAGACTAAAATTCAACGTAAGACTGAAATTGCTTCTAACTACTTAGCTGGTAAAATAAAATCTTGTTCAGTCAAAGTTTTGCAGATTGTAGGAAGAAGATTGTTATTTGTCTCCCCATTTCTTGGATCTCTTAATAAGGTTCTGCTGCTTAGAATGTTAATAAAAGAAAGTGAAACAATTAAAGTGGGATTCTCTCAGGTGGCCAGAGCTCCTTGCTGACACAGGAGGTTTTTAAGGCCTGTCTGATGGAACCTGTTACAGAAATGTTTGTGCGTCTAGGGACGGCCAGCACCCCACCCACCTCAACCACCGGAGCACGCAGGCAGCTAATCCGAGGCACACAGCTCCTGAGGTTTCCATGTCTGAAACCGTCTCTGACTTCAGGACGGAATTTGTCAATTATTTTTGCGGGGGGGGGCAGTGCTTGTTACTTACCCCTCCCCCCGCCACTGTCATCCCCACTCTGATCCAAGTAAATGTTTTTAAAAATAATAGTACCCGTTGGCTCTTAGACCGTTTACATTCTCGAGGAGCCACATACTAGATTTTTTTGCTGCTGTGCTATTTAGGACATTTTAATTCTTTAACTGTCCAACTCCGCCTGACACACTTACTCACCTTGGCCAAGAAGCTGCCCCAGCGGGAAAAGAACTGTGTATTGAGCTCTGTCCCATTTGACAAGTAATGAATGAGATCTTTAAGGGGAATGACCAGTGTTTTCTTGCTGAACACGGTGCAAATAAATAAAGCCTTAAATGTCCTAAGTAAAGTGTCCAATTTTGTAGGAGATGCTGAAAATTCAGAATTTTCCTCTTATAAAAAAACGGCACACGTTTTTGGTCACCGACACATCGCCAATTATGTGGCTTCTGCTTCTTGATCAGGGTGCCCAACACCTCATTTGCCTAAGGGAGTTTGCTGAATATTATGTGAAAAAGAATTTTCATCTTTACATAGCACTTTAGTATTTTTCAAGTCCATTGAATACATTACCTTGACTTATTTGACCTCAGAGTGCTAAATGACTGCGCATTATTATTTCCACTTTGTACGATTGGCCAATTAAGATTCAGGGAGATTTAAGGACTCGCCTAATTCACGCAGCGCCTTTCAGGGTGAAACCACGTTTTCCCTGACATTCACTCGTTGACTCTTTCTGCTTCATATCACAGCGTGCCAAAAACCCGTAAGTCCTCCCCACGGAGGTTTGTCGTGTCTGTAACGCGTGTGTTTTCACGAGGCTTGCGTGTGTTGATCGGTAAGGGACAGTGAGCTTCACACGTGCAGACACCTCTCTTTGCTCAAATAAATTCGGACATGAGGTTTGGAAAATGTAAAACTGTTTCTTAAGTGTGACTCACTTTTTCTGGATAATTGTGATTCCAATTGAAAAGAGCACCAGAATCAGTTTATAGAAGTCGTGCTGTGCAGTGTGGTGAATGTGTCTTCTCTTTTATCCTCGCCTTTTTTGTAAATGAAACTGAAACCATTGTATACTTAGTGCCCTGCAGTTTGCATATTCTGTGACTTGAGAGAGGGCTGCATTTTGTACTGATTATTATTATTTCTTGTTTCTGGGAGAAGGGGTCATTCCTACCCCACTGTTGTAACATCTCCCTGCCTTTATTCACGCTGCCTCTAGACAGTGAAATAACTCAGCTGGCCCTTGAGTGTTCTGTCCTTTGAAATACTTATTAATTTTTCAGAGCTGTTTGTTTCTGAAAGAGCAGCTATTGTTTTTGGAATTGAGGACAGCTACTTAAAAAGAAAAACAAAGTAGGGATGAGCCCTGTATGGTGTCAAGGGGGGTTCTCTGTGGCTGACATTTAATAGGTGAGTGTTTAAAGGCAGGAGGAAAGCGCCGTGTGACAGTACGAGGGGAGGCTGTTTCGTGCAGAACGGAGTGCCAGCAGAGCGGCCCTGATGTAGCGGATGCGTGGGTATTTAAGGGCTGGCCAGGGAGTCGTTGCAACCTCAGCAGCTTGATCAAGGGAGAATGGAGCTAGAAAAGTTCTAAGGTTATTCAGGAGTCAGACTGTGTAACACACGTTCAAGTTTAATGAGGACGTTGAGTTCTCTTCGAAGTGTGACTAGAAGCTGTGGGGAGCGACAGGGGCGTGAAATAAACTAATAAACAGTTTCGAACTATGCGGGTACCGTGTGAGGAGCACCCCGCACCAGGGGTGGGGGGCCCAACCTGTGGCCCGTGGGCTGCATGTGGCCCAGGATGGCTGTGAATGCGGCCCAACAAAAAAATTGTAAGTTTACTTAAAACCTTTTATTTTTGCTCATCAGTTTTTGTTAATGTTTGTGTATTTAATGTGGGGCCCAAGACAACTCTTTTTCTTCCAGGGTGGCCCAGAGATGCCAAAAGGTTGGAAACTCCTGCCAGACGGAGGGATCGGAACTAAGCCACAATGCTTTGGGTGTGGTTGTGGAAATCAAGAGTTTGGGGTTTTGGGTGTGCTGTGTTTATTGTACATGTTCATAGTACGTGTTAGATATCCAGGTGCATGTGCCAGGGTGGCAGGTGGGCTTAGCAATCCGCAGTTCAGTGGCAGCTCTAGGCATTGGCTCATGCGCGGTACATAAGTTCTGGAGAAGGCGAGTGAGCCGAGTTCGAGAAGACAGTCCCTCTATAAGGCCCAAGCTCCGGGGCCCCAGACTAGAGGCTGCACTGGGGTCAGGAGGGAACAGGAAGGTCACCAGGAGCGGACAGTGAAGCGGGCAGAAGAACACCTGGTTTCCAGGAAGCGAAGGAACTTTCCAAGAACCACAAGGGAATCAAATGCTTGGAGTACTGCTGAGATTTCAGGAAATGACGTAGAGAGTTAACCTTCCGTTTTGGCCCCATCAGGAGGATGGTGATGTCAAGAGCTGTCCCTCTTGAGTGAGGGTCAAGAGTTGAAGTGCAGTGGGCTTAGGAGACAGCAGGGCACCCGGGCCTGCAGACGGTAAATATGACCAACCCCAGGAGCAGTTTTGCTCTAAAGGGAACGTGAGAAACGAGGCAGTATCGGAGAGGAAATGAAATCATAACCGTCTTTGTCGTTGCTGCTGCTGCTGCTGTTATTGCCGATGCTATTATTGCTTCGGGTGGGACACATTTCCATATGTTAGTGCCCTGATGGAAATTTTGAGCTAGAATGGAGATATATAATATATATAAATGCACTGCGAGAGGCGGAGAGGCTTGTTGTGATGGCAGATTCCTGGAAGAGACAGGGAAGAGAGAAAAGATTCTCTTGAGTGCCCTAGTTTCCGTAGACAGTAGCTGAGACTTTTAATGAGGTTTCAGACGAGGGGAGGCAGAGTACAGATGCAGGCAGGTTTCAGACGTGGAATGGGATCATTAAGAAATTCTCTTCTGATTGCTTCTTATTTCTCAGTCAAATAAGCAAGTTCATCAGCGGAGAAAGAGGAGAATGGAGAATGTATCGGAGACGGGGGGAGATGTAAAATGGTGTTCACTGAACGCAGAGTATAAATTCCGTGCTAAATTTCTTCTGAATCGATTTTAAATTTCTAAGAGCGAGTGACTCCTTGATCTAGTCTCAGCTTCTGTCTGTGACTTTGTCTGCAACTTCTCTCTACTCCCTGTGTCAAATCCAGTCTGACAGCCCTCGAAGGGAGGGCTCACGCCGGCAGAGCCCCACCCACAGAAAGCCGTTTCCAGCTTCCGGAATGTGGGGACAGAGCTCACCCACGTTCATAGGTCAAGGATTAAAAACGTGATACACTCTTTGGATAGAAACATAGTCCTTGACCAAATGTAACTTTCCCTTCAGTTTAAAACCCTATTAAGCCCTGGCTGGGTAGCTCAGTGGATTGAGTGCGGGCTGGGAACCAAAGTGTCCCAGGTTCGATTCCCAGCCAGGGTACATTCCTGGGTTGCAGGCCAGAACCCCCAGCAACCGCACATTGATGTTTCTCTCTCTCTCTCTCTCTATCTCCCTCCCTTCCCTCTCTAAAAATAAATAAATAAAATCTTAAAAAAAACCCCAAAAAACCCTATTAAATATAAATAGTTGCACAGTGTTCTAGTGTTACACGACATAACATAATTAACGTAATATAATTAATATGACATAATTATACCACGGTGAGTAAAAATTAACATGAAAGTTAACAATACAGGGATACACTGGTATTCCTGTTCATTCTTATAATTGGCGGGGAATTAATAGCCTATGCAATTAGATTACACTAACAGCAAGAACTAAGCAACAAAAGTAACAGATATATAGCAAAACAATCCACACAATTTTATGGCAGATGAATAAACTTGTAGAATAGCCATTGTCTCACTTAAACCTGGTGGTCGTAGGCGATAGGCACTGTTTTGTTTTCAGAGGTGAGTAGACGGGATAACTGACCCACAGAGCAGGTAACTTGCTAGATGTGACAGAGGTATTGATTAGGCAACTGTGCTTTGATTTGAACAGGGGTCGTTTGAATCCAATCGTAGGGTACCGAAGATACGAACATGTGAAACGTAGTAATAACACCAAAACTGAGCCTCTTAACTTGTTTGGAAGTATATGTGAGGGGGTGTAAGCCAAGGTCTCCGGAGCCCCACCAGCTCACGGGCACAACTCGTGCACACTCAAAATAATGGTGCACATTTCACTAGCCGTTTGCCCCACGGTGCTCCGCAGGCGCTGCCCCTGAGAGAGGCACCCCGCTCCAAGTAATTTCTTTTTTCTCCTTGACATCACCCATAAATCACCCTTCCCTGCTTCCCTTCTAAATCATAGACATAGCTTTTCTTCCCCATAGAGAAAAAACGGGCAAAAAAAAAAAGCAGAGCGGATGAAAGATGATTGAGATAGATGAAAATGGATGGTCTCTTAGAAATAGAAGTTTAAAAAATGAGTGTAAAGGAAGAATAAGATGCATATAGAAATTTATGATACAGATGGGGAAAAAAACCCCACATTTCAGCAACAATGCTTTCCTCAAAACTCAATATAACCCAGGAGTAAAAATTAAGGAACAGATGTCAAAATTCTATATTTTTTTCTGAAATAATAGTGTGTGAACATCCAAGGGATTGTTGAGTTTTCAATGGATCATAAAATATCCCTTAACTTTATTTTTAATTCAGTTTGTTTTAACCTGTTCTTTGGACTGACTTTAGGAATGCTACTTGTAGGATCAAACTTGTAATGATGCCTCTTCTCCTTAACTGATACGTAGTAGGTACCAACAGGTACCTACTACGTTGGTACGTAACAGGTACCAACCTACGTAGGTACCTGTAGGAATAAGACAAGCTTTGGGGCATTGTCGGGGGGGGGGGCGGTGGTGAAGGGCCTGGATTTGGATGCAGTGTGTCGGGGTCCAATTTCCAGCTCTGCCATTTAAGCACCATGTGACCTACTTTGTGAAAAGCCCCCAGACTGACCTGTGCCGCCTGGTCTTCATCTTCAATTGGGACAATGACATTTCCACCCACAGGAGGGCCTGAAGGTTAAGCATAGAAAGCGAAGAAATGAAACACTCGTGTGCAGGAAGGTCAAGATGGCAGGGTCGTAGATGAATAAGAAAGCCCTTAGTGTCTTTGTTATTCTTTTTAAAAAGACATTATTGCCCAAAAAGTAGTATTTAAGAAGAAAATAACATCACCTGCGATCTCACGACTTACCACGATTAGCTGGTAAATTCGGAATTCCTACTGCAGAGAGTCAAGAATGAAGACTGCTGGTCACACACACAGGAAAAAGCATTACAGGCACCGGAAATCCGACAGGCTGCGGTGCCCTAGCGCTGGGCTGCGTGGTGGTGTGACTGGTGAAGCCGGCCGGGACTCCTGGGGTTGACTCAAGGATGCCTGGCCCCATTCAAAGTTGAACTTCGGTTCAAAACGCTTTATACATATTTTTTAATAAGAGAATCACAAATTGATGCAGAGAGTATGGCCTGTGCTGATTCCTGGGTGAAAAGAGAAATATTCTTGGGTCTCGAAAGAAGATTTAATTAGGACTTGCTCTTTAAAGACATACTTAGCTATAAAAATGTTAGTTGATACAAATGAGAATGTATTCCTGAAACAATTTAGATCTTTTTATAAAAGGCGATTTTATGTGTTCTACATTCAAGTGGAGATGTTTGTATTCTTTTTAGTTGTCTTACTATACTTGGCATTTACTACATTTGGATTCAGTTTCTCCGAACACCCAGAACATGGATAATTTACTTTCCGTTGTTTTAGATTATTGTATCAATGTATGGGACATTAGTCAGAAACGACACAAACGCAGCCATGGAGAAACAGGCGTATGCAGGCATGTTTCTAACACGACTCTGGTGAACGCCTGTGTTAGACTGTTGTGATGGCACTTCAGGCGAACTAAAATGCAAACACGGGTGGCACGACCATTTGCACCCTTCCCTGACACGGGTGACCCATCATAAAACCCATCTGGTGTGCACACTTTCTCTTCATCAGAACAGTTGTTTCTGTGAGACTGCGCTGACAGCAACACTGCATGCGGAAGCACCCAGCGGCCCCAGAAGTCTGTGGCCGTGACACCCAGGGAAGTTACATGCCCCCCCACCTTTCTGCGGCGTCCTGTGGGGCAGCCACCCACGGTGCAGCTGAAATGCAGTGCGGCTCTCATCAAGGCCCCCTGATCCCCTGCGCGTCCCTGGGTCGGAGACTCTCCCCTTTCTACGGAGAGGCCTATGGGTTGCACTGACCTGAAGACCTCAGTTATTCCGGAAAGAAAGCTTTCTTCCAGTCCTGGGGGCACCCCTGTCCGTGTGCAGTGCAGTGGAAGTGAAGGCATGCGTGTTAAGTCCGTATAGTTGTAATGTCGTTGGGCAAGGCGGCTTTAGGTCGTTGGGCAACTCAACGTCTCTGAGTTTTAGTTCCCTCTGCCATGACATTGGAGGTGATCAGATGTGACAGGGACTTGACCGTGTGGACTGGGGGGTAATATCATGAAGGCGCTCCACCTCCCTCCTGAAACAGGGAGTTCTCAACAGCAGACATTGGGTTTTATTATTACAGTGCTTCGAATGTGATACGTTACATATGGACACTTTCGCCTTCTTTTTAAAACTAAACACAAAGCCTTGTTTTATTTCTTAGCCAAATGTAATTCTCGTCTCCAATTGCATGGATGCAATGTGTGGGATACCAGATCTTCAGGGCAGAGATGCCTATTTTATTCCCTTTTTATTGCTGTCGTCAGACCACTGGTGACATAAATCTCAGTGAAGGGCAGTGGCACAGAGCAGCGGTTGCTCCCCTCGTGCGAGCCCTCGCCTCCGAGTGCACCATGTGGGGTTCGTCCACAGTCCCCTCGCGGACACCCCCGAGTAGGTGGGAAAGGCCTGGGTTTAGAGACCATGTAATCATCGCTTATAAGTTGGCATGCTTGACTTAAATTCTCATAGTATCTCCGTGGCTTGGAAAACTCATTTATCCTCCTTTAGTGTCCTCACTATGACCGAGGTCACCTTATACCTACGTGAAAGAAAAGGGGGGAAGGGAAGCCTGGGACAATGATGTATAATCGTTGCTAAGTATCATCGAGAGTTAGAGCACCCGCTCCATGGGAAGAGCCAAGCTGTAAAAGACAAAATGATAAAATACTCAAATTTAAGTCAGATCGAATGCATGTTTTCCCAACAGGACATCGTGTCTCGGGTGCAATCCCCCCGCCGTGGCTGTGGGGCGTGCCTTCAGCCACCGCAGTGCTCCCCAAATGCCGTCCTGCAGAGGGCAGCAGCGTGGTGGGTGCTGCAGTGTCAGCACTTGGGGGTTACGTGCTGTCAGAAGACCGTCTGTCCATGCATGACACCCGCACGCACATCGTTGACCTAGTCACTGCGCCGTGAGGACCTGGCGTTAAAGGTGAAGCCGATTTGCATACAGAGCCCAGGTTACATGAGGTCACTGCTGGTCTGTAGCGTGTGGTAAATGCATTTGAATAGTTTCCCCCTTCCTGCCCTCCTTCTCTCTCCCTTCCCTCTCCCTCCCTCCCCGCTCCCTCTCTGTCTTTCCTCAAAGGAAAATTAGCAGTGCTTTAACAAAGCTTCATTGTGAAAACATTCTGTGGGAAATCGTGGTAGCACACACACAGGGAGACCCAGTTTTGGGGACACCGCTAAGCGGCACTAGTCAGTGGAACCTGTATCGCAGGGGAACACGTGGTGGGCGAGAAGAAATGTGAGCTTTCAGAAGCTGCAGAGAAAACTTTTCATGTTTTTTTTTTCTTGCTATGTTTTGAGAGTCACTCTGACCATGTAAGTTCAAGGGTTTATGAGACTGAAAGGAAAGGTAATGAGAGGAAATTAATCGAACATGTATAGACCTCAATGAGGGATTTATTTTCCGAAGGGTCAATTGGCTGAGTTAATTTGCTCAGCTCTGGCAATAATGTGTAGTGATTTAAGCGCCAGTGTCTTTTACTTACTGGGAAATGTGCGTCAGGCCTAAATAGAATCAATTCTGTTCAGGCCTCCTGCTTTCATTCCTACCAAATAAACACTTCTGGTGAGGCCTGGAGGTACACTTTGGGAATTTAAAAAAGCAATGCCAAGAGTGCAATTCTTAAATATATGTCTTAAGATGTTATAGAACACAAAATTAATATTCATCATATTAGGATCTTACACAAGGGAACATGGTGTCTTCATTGTTTAAATATTCTGTTAGCACCTCGGGTACATTTGCATGAGGACTAAGAAGTCAAAATGACTAGAAGAAATAAAGGTGGAACTGGCTCCCTCTGAATTCACTGTCTAAATTCTCCTGTGCATGTTTTGAAAATGTCCAATTAGTTCTCTTCTCAAGATAGCATAGTTTTGGTCTCGGAACAATGGAGGGATCTTTCTAAAAGCTAACTTCTCACAAACCAATTAAATTGGTGTGCCAGTAAGAATCACTGTGATTTTAAAGATTTTTTATTTATTTATTTTCAGAGAGGGAAGGGAGGGAGATAGAGAGAGAGAGATAGAGAGAGAGAGAGAGAGAGAGAGAGAGAGAGAAACCTCAATGTGCAGTTGCTGGGGGTTATGGCTTGCAACCCAGGCATGTACCCTGGCTGGGAATTGAACCTGGGACACTTTGGTTCCCAGCCCGTGCTCAATCCACTGAGCTATGCCAGCCAGGGCTAGAATCACTGTGATTTTAAAAGAAATCTTTTCAATATCTTCTTCGACTTCAGGTACATATTTTGTGATATGAGAGTTCCTCCGCAAAGTCAAATTAAAGGCAGTGTCAGGTGAAAATCACTCCCTTGTTAATCATTCATGGTGGAACTAAAATCTGCAGATGGCTGTAGTTTTAGTAAATAATGCTTTCCTTGGGAAACGCATTAGCTTCCTCTGAGTAAACACTGCGTCCCTCACTACCCAGACTGGCAGGTTGTCCCCAAGCTGCTTTCTGTTTCTGTGAGTTTGGCTTTTTTGACCCCCCATGAAAGCGGTGCCACGTAGCAGTAGCGTTTGCTCTCCTCTCTCTGACTTGAGTCACTCAGCACAGTGCCCCGAGCATCACCCATGTTGCCACAAGCACGCTCATCTCGTGTATGCGTACCTTGGTTATTGTGAGTAACGCTTAAGTGAACGTGGGAATACAGCCATGCCTTTGAAGTTTTTGTTCCCCTGCCTTTGGAAACTGCCCAGAAATGTACTTGGTGGATCACATGGTAGTTCTATTTGTAACTCTCTCAGGAGCCTCCGTATTGTTTTCCACAGTGGCTGCACCAGCTTACACCCCCACCAGCATACTCAGGGGTTCCCTTTCCCCATTCTCCCACATTCTCGCCAACACTTGTGACTTCTTTTTGATAATAGCTATTCTAAGTGTGAGGTGATATCTCATTGCGGTTTGGGTTTATATATTCAAGAGGCTACCTAGAGAGTTTTCAAAGATTCATTTTCTAAATGCCAAGTTGTCACAGGCAACATTTTTGTCAGTACTTCTGTCAGTAAGCAACGTGACTCACCCTTTCTCCAGCTTTGGATAGAAGCATCCTCTTTGTTCTAGCCTCTTCCTCCGACCAGTCTCAGAGCCAGGTACCACTTCTTGTTTTATTCCTCTATTTCTGTATGTCACGTCACTCCATGGCCTAACAGCTGAGGATAGTGACTGAGCACCTTCACATAGTGGTCTTGGGACTGCTGGGGGCAAGAGTTAAAGCGGTTGTCTTCAGTCGGCAGTCAAACAACTTCACTTACAGCAAATAACAGAAAAAGGATCATTCCTCGTAAGAGTTTTGTTGGGCATGTATCTGGTCACGAATGAGGATAGATCCTATGACCCGATCGTAGGGAGGATGTCATCGGGACAGTGGGCCCTTCAGCTGGCGGAGCTTTCCGGTGGAGGGTGGGTGGTGGGCATGTGTTTAGGGGGTGGCATGCAGCAGTTGGCTGGAGAATATTTGACACTGAAAATTATTTGACTGCTATTTTTAAAAAGACACTGAAGCACTGGGTCCGGGTTTCTGAAATAGCAACTGGGGATGATCGCTTGGACTGCATAGGCCGAAGGCGGGTAGCGGTTCCTCGGATAATGGTTCAGGTGGCCACGTTGTTTCAGCAGACTCTGGGGGCTGACCCAGAGGCTTCTTGACCTTGCAGATGACAGTGAGCACTGTGACCCTCAGGAGGGACGAGGCCGTGCACACATTCCTCACAGTGTTAGATGCGGAAGAAAACTCACGTCCACATTTTAACACCTTCCGGGGGTGCCCCCTTCACAGAGGTGGCGTTGACCATACTCCTTTAAAACGGGCATTTTACCCTCCAGTTGTCACGAATGTGCAGGTTAACTCCAGTAGCAGCAGCGATCTCGTTTCCAGCCAAATCTCATGCATTCTCCGTTGGGCTTTGGAAGGTTGGTACAGATTGGAAACACAACAAAAATGAAAACATTTTAATACTTACTTTTATAAGAATATTCCAGAAAAGTGCTTTTTGGAGTTTCAAGAAAGTTTTTTTTCAAAAATACTACTTTTGGGAGGGCACATTATAACATACATATATATATATATATATATATATATATCTCAAAAGATTCATTTTAAGTTCATTAAGGTTACATATGTGTGTATATCAACTTATACATTAAATATAGTTTTATCCCGTTGTGTCATATTAGGGCTAATTTCCTGACACTCTCCCATCTTGATAGATTTTGAATTTTATCATTTGTCGGCTGCCAGGTATTGACTCACTGAAGAATCCCCAGTGTGACCTGTTTGTCGAGCAAGAAAAGTCAAATTTACAGCCGACTGCAGCAAGGAAGGTCATCAGATCTGGTGGTGCCTACGAAGGGGGAGGGCACAGGCAGCCTTTGTGCCTCTGGCACCCAGTGTAAGGGGTTCTGCCAGGGGGAGGCGCCGACTGGGCTTGCACAGGTTTGGTTAGGACCAGCGGACACAGCAGGCAAGGGGTGCCAAGCAGGTGGTTGCAAAGTAGGCAGGCGTTTGACGGGTGTAGCTGCGTGAGCTGTGCTGAGAAGGAACTCATTCCCCGACGGGAGCCAGCGGAGTAGCCTGATAGACACAGGCTCTCAGGAAGGCTCTGAAGGGCACAGCAATGTCACGTGCAGCCTCACATCCCAGACAGCGACTCCCGGGACGCGTAAAGTCACGGTGACCTAGAGAGTCCGTCTCTGGCCGTGGTTCTCACAGGCCACGCTTGACTCCCCACTTTGGAAAACCATACGTTGATTTTAAAAAATTATATTAACACACTTTCCTTTAGCATGGTAATTTATTTAGTATGATAAGAACTACTGCGCTGTTTCCCATAGTTAAAGATGGGTGTTATGAAACACGTGCTTTCCTAAAAATAGTATTTGAGTCGTAGAAATTAAGAAGGTGCTAGCATTTTGTTTGCCAGTCTGAGTTTTGCAAATCGTGACTTCAGTACAAAGCTCCAGAAAAGCATTTTAAGCATCCAAGAACCTGAATTTTAATAACAGTGTTAAATGATAGAAAGCATTGTGCTTTTTATCCTTGTCATTTGTCTTGTTCTATAAGGCAGTGTAGTTCTGGTTTGTTAAACATTAATTAAAATCACAAATTCAGATCTTGCTAGTATTGATGATGCTGTAGTTGGTGAATTATTCATGAGGACTAATAATAGTTTAGTTGCTTGGTTTCCATTTATCAGGCATGCAGGACATCGTTTAGAATTCTGTCCTTCCCACTTTAAAACCCACACTCACCTCTCAGCCCCTTTCTGCACTGTACACCTTTTCTCATTTGAGAGGCCTCCTGGAAGACTTTGCATATAATCATAACAGTGTGATCAGCACTTCCCATTATACAATTCCGAGTTTACGGTAATGTGTGGTCACATCAATGTGTCCTCTGTTGTTACAAATAATGACATGGCAAGCCTCACTGTAAGGGCCCAGAACTAGCAAGGTGGCCAAGAAGAATGACTTGAAAGGCATCAGGTTTTAAAAAGCTGTTGAATTTACCAAACCCTCCTTAGGCAACACATTAAAAAACACGGAGATAAACTAACGCGAACTCACCGCAGCATGGTCGAGTCGTAGGAGCGATTCCAAAGGGGTGAGTTCAGGATCGGCCGTTGGAGCCTGACCCGAGGGTGTTTCAGGCGGATCTTCCAGGGTGGACGAGGGATTGGGATGGAGTGAGATACACGCTGGGATTGGTGGACGCAGTGAGGTCGATGCAAGAGAATGGCTCTTTGAGAAGTGAGGTTTGCTCACGTGAGTAGATGCTTGCCTTCAAGGAACTGATCTTTAGAAATTTCCCGAAGCAAGCAGTAACGGGTTGTTTTAGAGTCATCCCTTTTCCAGACAAAACTTCGTGTCTCTCTGCCACAGATGGTTTCAGCTACCCAAGCCAACGAAAGCAAGGGGTAAGTATTTACTCTCTGTTTGGGCCTTATGTTTTGTTGAGTCTGTGAAAAATTTACTGCCATCGTCGTTGCTTGGTGGAGGAGCTAGGCTCAGCCCCATCTGGTAGAATTTGGATGAACATCAACTAGCTTCAAATATCAGGGCCATTATTTATTCATTCTTTTATTTTTCATGTAAGCATTCAAAAAAATTCTCATAGTGGCTTACGTTGGTGGGCATTCATTACACTCCGTTCTGGGAACACACATTATGCTGATATGGATGTGCTCCTCCTGTCCTCACGCTGGCACAGCCTGGATATCGAGTCCGTGCTCCTTGGTGGCAGAGGTCACCCCTTGCCACAGAGCCGTGAGACGGCTGCATTTCAAACAAGCCCCGTGTCTGTGCGTCCAGGGCCAGTTTAGCAAGTCTTTAAGGAGCTCCGTTTGCCACTCTCACTAGTTTATTCTCTACTTCTCTCCTTCCGGTTTTTATCTCAGATGCCTTGACACCCCCTCTTGCCTGTTCCCTTAGTCACTCCCGCTCACGGGGTGCCATCCCTGGCTGGCTGTGCCACGAACCAGGCTGTGTCGGGGTGACAGCTCACACTTGGCTGTTGCCCAGGTCCCTATTCTGGTACCAGGTCTGAGTTCTCCATTCTGTGCACGTTGGATCACCCTTAGCAAAGCCGGCCTCCGAGGCTGAATATTCTCCCTGGCCTTTGTATGCCCTTGGCATAGTTGGCCTTTTCTGGCTTCTAGTGTTTTCCTCCTTCAGGCTCTGTGGTGGCCCGGACCAGACCGGCCACGCTTTCTGCCCAAGCCGACCCTGACTATGGCCGCTACCCAGGATTGAGAATGGGGCAACCAAGGACCACAGGGCCTAGGAAGTTAAAATAAATAAATAGTAGGGACAATGCATTTAAAAAAAAACCAGACGGGCTGAAACAATGTACTTGTCTAGCAACATATGGATTCAGTCAAGCCTCTGTCTCAGTTAGCAGCGTGCTTGGAAGAATCCTGTCATATCTTTTCCCAGATTGTCTCTGAATCCTCAGAGCTGTTTGTTGACATGTCAATTAAGGGGAACGGGGTGGACACTGAAGGAAATCGTACACTGGAAACTGTCAACATAAAAGTCATCTCTTACAAGTAATTCCGGTTTGATGTGTCATCAGATGGCATCTGCAAGCGGCACCCTTCTCCACTGGCTCACCACGGGCCCTCCTTCCTTCCTGATCTAAGCGAGATCATTACCACGTCGGCCCTGAACCGGCCGTGCTCACTCACAGTTCTGTCCCTTTGGTGGCTCTTCTGTCTGCTTCCATCACTGGGTCACTCCCCTTCCGTCTGCCTAGCCAAGTCACGCAAAGCCGCACGCTCGTTTCCTAGCACATCTGCTGAGGGCCAGAATGTAAACGATGTTAGATCAAGCTGGGGAGGGCAGAAGGGAAGGACTTGTCAGCCCTCATCTGAAATGGGTTTCCCATGCCCGTGAAGAATAAAATCAGAAACCTCAAGTACGTGCTTTCCTTCATATCCTCCTTAAGTGTCCTAACTCACACTGATCTTTCCCTTTGCTGGAATCCTACAGCATGTAGGCACACAGCAGAGGATTTAGGACTCACGTATACATTGCTTTGTTCGCTCTTTTTCATGCCTCGGCCATGTTTCTGCTATTGGATGCCTTGAGAACAGGGAATGAAAGAAAATTTTCTTTTATAACCCCCTTCAGTACATGTCTCCATGTAAACAGCATATACTTCATAAGAAAGTTCTTCGCGGGATCAGTGATTGATCCCAGGCTTACCGATGAGGGCGACGATTTAGACTCCTTACTTCATTATACAAGAGCGCCAGGCGTGATGATGAGTGTTACACGGAACTCAGAGGGTCCAGAGCATTCTCGCAACTGCCTCCAGGAGGACGAAGCCGTCAGCTCTAATTTAGCAATCCTTAGCTCTGCTTGGGTATTCATTTCACATCTCGTATCCACAGGGCATTCGATATTATTTCTTGAGTAGAAAAGTCAATATTTCAGGAATAAAAATTCACCTTGTAATTCAAATAATGTGTTCTCACAATCTTCGGGGACATGTCCTGCATATTTTACATGCATAAAACACATCAAAATCATTTGGAAGTTACACATAGAAATGACAAATTACATCATTGAGCTGAATAACTTTAGGCTTCGAACCAGATATAAAGCACTGGGAACGCTGGGCTGTCATAAAGGGGACAGAAGACTAGGACACTTTTCTTTTCTTTTTAGCAAGGGACAGTGGTATGCAATAATAAAATAATAAAATATTGGTTTATTTAATTAAAAGTAATACATTCTTATATTAAAATTCCATGTACACATACTCCGCAATGCAAGCTGCAGCCCAGTGCATTGTAATGAAGTACTGATGCCATGTTAGAAAACAAAACCAAACTCAGTACAGCAAAATGGTCCCAACACTAAAACATGAACTCTGTTTTCGGGAATGGGAATTCTGCGGTTGATGCTATGCATTGGCTGGCAGACGGTGTGGTCTAGGGAAACCAGACCACGTCGTCTCCTAGTAAATCAGCTCGTGTTCTTCACAGGCTCCTCAGAAATTTCAATATTTCTTTTCATTAGAATTGTGCATAAACGGATTCAACAGATGATTGGAATATTTTCTTTCCACCATCTGTTTACGCTGTGATTTTTTTCTTAAACAGAAGGACTTATGTGGTAATAGTTGGCTTATTCTTCTGCAAATCACATGTCCAAAGAACCTCTGTCTCTCTCTGTCTCCCCCTTCATCCTCAGATGTCATGGTGTGATGTCACCGAGGAGGGAGGAGGGGTCGCAATTCTGACGTCCATCCTTTTGCGTTTGTTCCCTGTCGAATTCTACACTAGACAATAATGCCTTTGGTTTGACTATGATCAAGTCATTGTTCTCTCCTTCAGGATTCACATTTTTTGACTTGGGTGATTCTCAGCCTGAATCTCACAGAGCCATCTGCGTAAGGCTGGGGGACAGACCTGGGAACGGATGGCATGTGTGGCTATGACACTGTTGTGTTTCCTTTAAGTGACAGAGTGTAACCAGAAGTGCATCACTCTGACAGTGACCAATGCATTGCAGGGCAATTTTTGGGGCACAGATATCGAGGATTAGTGCAGACCCTACAAGTTACAAGGCATAGTCCCCGATAAGATTGATCTCATGTTAGATGCCAAAGCTACACTTTGAGGCTCCTTTGGCCACCAGCACTTCTGATCAACCGGATAAATTCCAGCATCTCCCTGTGGTTTGGTAATTCATTAGACAGAGTCACAGAACTTGAGGGAACACCACAGTTATGGTGATAGTTTCATTATAAAGAGTATGAGTTAGGACCAGTCCAATGAAGAGACCTACAAGGTCAGGCCTGACCGGGTTCCCAGTGTGGAACCTCTATACCCCTCTCTGTGGAGTCGGGACACATTACTCTCTTGCCTGTTAACATGCTCACCAGCCCGGTGCCCCCAGTGAGCTTTCGTGTCCAAAGTTTTACCGCAGTTTCCTTATGTCACATCTTTGATTGGATCGTTGGATGCTGGGCTGGTGTAAAGCCCCAAACTCTGACCACATCGTTGGTCTTTCTGGCAACCAGCCCTTATTCTGGGGCGTGTGATTAGCACAAACTCGCTGTAATGATGAACACCAAAAAGATCTCTATACCTTGGGAAATTCCAGAGAGTTAGAGAGCCAAGGACAAAGGCTGGTCAACATCTTTATTATACAACAAAAATGAACCCTAAATGCACAGGACAAGGAAGGCTGGAGGAGAGGCGTGAGGACACTCAGAGCTGAACAGGGGGAAAACCCAGTGGTCTGTATATATTCTAGGAAGACCCAGTCTCAAATCCCAGTGTGTTTTCTGTAATTACAGACATTATTTTTAAAATGCTGACACAGCAGTTTTCAGGAGAGAAGCCAGAGTCACAAGTGGCCATTGTAGCTATTTCAAGTTTACACACCGTGGAAGAAGACAAACATTTTTGGAAGATAGGCATTTTGCAGAAAGTAAAAGGTAACGGGATGAAAAGTTAACTAGCATTTCGGTATCATAGAGTGTGTATATACCACACCGAAAAGGTTTTTTTAAAGCATTTAACCTAGAGTCTCAGAATTTTAGAACATGGAGAGATTACTTGGCGTTCTTATTCAGGCTTCAGGTGGTGGTACCCACCCCCCAATCTCTAGACATGGATTAAACACAAGTGGGGTGAACCCTAAAATCTGCATTTTTGGCCACTATCAGAATTACTTCGATACACTTAGTTTAAGACATGCTTTAATAAATTTTAAGAAATTTCTGTGTTTCAAAAAAAAAGAATTATTGTACAGGCTTTTTACTGATCTGAAAAATAATGGCTCTATGGGAATACATTTAAGAAAAATAAATCAAATAGATGTGAAAAATAAATAAATAGGAAAAAATAATCTTCTTTATGTTCATGAGTATATTCCCTGTAGCTATAGCTTACTGTTGCCAGGAAACATATACCTAGGCTTTGCATTTTTATGAAAAAAAAAAAATGCAAGGCTTTGCTGGAATAAAAAGTAGAGTAAAAATATTAGCAAATGACCTTATACACAGGTTTGCCCGACTAATTGTGCTAAACATTAGATTAACTTCATTATTATTTATAAGGATGTGCTTTGATGGCTCAGAAAAGTCTGTCATTTCCAACATTTTCAGCAAATTGTCATGATAATTTGTCTGGTTTGTTGTTACTGTGCTGGTCCTATTTGTTTACAGCACAGGTGGCAAACACAAGGCCTGCGGGCCGAATCCAGCATTCCACCTTGTTTTATCCAGCCCGGCACCTTGTTTCTACCTGGAGGCAGTGCCGAGCTCTTGCTTAACTGTTAAGGAGTAGTTGCATGTACACAGTCCTAGCGTTACATTCAGTTGTTTGAAGGCAACCACGAGGCTGATGTGGCCCCCGGTGAAAATGAGTTCGACACCCCTGGTTTATAGCCTTGATACCTACAGAGACAGCTCCACAACATGTGTACTCTTGATAGGACACACTTGAAAGCCAGTCTGCTTTTTAAAATAATCATCAGACGTTACCCTTTTGAAAAAGATATATAACTTCTTGAAATCACCCTTTGGTCGATGGAAACAACGTCTTGTAAAGTGAATGCATTTAGAAGGCAGAGCCGGGAGACACCTCCATGATGAAGTCGTGCCTCGGGGAACAGACCGAGCAGCACATGGGTGTACAGCAAATAGATACAATCATATCAACAGTAAAAGGCTTTAGTGAGATTAAGAAATGGAACAGTTCCGGCTTATCCGACGATGCTCTATCCATGGCGACGTGTTGTTGAAGTGACACGAGATTTACACGACAGCCTCGGAAACAGACATTATGCTAAGTGGAAGCAAGATGATTCCGAATAACTTTTGTGATATTTCGTAGTGATTCATACTCTTTATATCTTTTTGTCTTCTGTGTTGCATCGTTCACTCTCCTATCAACGTTTCACAGTGGACCTAAAGATAAATTGTGTGATACACAGAGATTCAGTGATAAATGACATGAGTCAAAACCAATATCCTCAGTAGAATAAGTAACTGCTGCTATTTTTGAGGCTAGAAGATGTAGTGGGGGGGAAAACTGTTGCCGTTTCTTGCTTAAAATTCTACAAAGCAAGTCATCAGTAGTGAACTTGGCCTGTTCCACTTTTTATGTGGGCGTGTCTTCTCGTGTAAGTTTGATGAATGGGATTGGCCCTTGGAGGACAAAAATGCAAATGAGCTTACCGTTTTAGCATCATTAATTTTTTTAAAAGGTGGGCCCTCCGTTGAAGCCTTTATGTTTTCTTTCTCAGAAGAATAAGCGCGTGTTCCTCCCGGTGCAGAGAAATTGCCCACGGCATTTCCGATGGTCGGCTGTCTCCTTCTGAATCATTGTGGGGGTGAGGCGTTCACCGCCGTGCAGGGGCGCTCATTTCATTGTTGCGTAGATCCACTTTGCTCTCCTGGCTACTTTCATGTGTTCATTCTGGTATGACTTGTGGAGTAAAACAAAGATGGGGCCTCTTCTCCACTCACCTGTCAAGGGTGTCTAGGTGGTCTTTCCCGGTCCGTCTTCCCCAGTACGGCAGCCTTGCAGTCAGCAGCACAGCCTGTGGTGTCGGATCTCTTGCATTTCAAACCAAGTTCCTTCATTTGCTGGTCCATCGACCTTTAGCAGGTTATTTTGCCGCTTTTAACCTCAGTTTCCTGTCTTTAAAATGAGAATAAATGACAGTACTTAACATACTAGAGACGTTGTTTGGGTTAACTGAGATTCAAAGAACCAAAACGATCCCTGGCACAGAATATGAGTTTGATAAATACTAGCTTCTATGATTATAATTGTAATGGAGTTCTCATTACCTTCAATAATCCTTATAAGAAATACTTCTGATAACTTCCTAAATAGAAATACAATTATTTCTCACATTCAGTTTTATCATCTATCTTCATTCAGCTATCAGGTTCATCTGCTTATTCTAGTACCTTATCACAAAATAAAATGCATCAAGTTTTTCTTTATTTGTATTTAGCTCGTAGTTCTTCATACCTTTTGGCTGCGCCTTTTTCCCCTGAGTACCTCCATATCATCTAAAGATGGTGCTCAGAGGCTGCTGGAGCACTAAGCATGCATTGAACAGTTTCCAGAACTTGCCTCGCATACTGCCTGATAAAACTGGAGCAAACACGAGTCATCTGAAGCCTCTTCCAGCCCAACATCTCAGAAGTACATGCTGATCAATGTGGCTACTAAATTCCGAAGCGTCAGAGAAGATTCTGTAGTATTCAAGAACAATGAGATTGAAATACTATTATATTGGCTGACTACTATAATGTTATGGGGGGGAGTGTTTTATAACAAAATATAATTTCATTAGACAAATTCAGTGAAATTCCACTTTTAAAAACTGAAAATTTCCAAATCAAGTGTTAATGAAAACTTATAATTTTTAAATAATCTCACTCTATATTCTTTTATTCTCAGGCTAATTACCTCAAATTTTGGTTTCTCCATCATTTTGCTGATTGTGTTATTATTTTTCTTTTTCAGAATTCTCCAGAGATGGAGGTTAAATCCCTCCACTATATTAACATTTTCTACTCAAGGGATGATTGCTCCATTATGCAAAATAAAATGTAACCAAAAATAGTTGAAAGTCAGGGCACTAAATAATTTATCCCAAACCACTCCGGATGTGGGATGCTTCCTTTGAAATACCAAATACGTGGTTGTGAGTGCCCTATTAATATATATGTAGTGGGTTGATGAGCTATATTATAATATAAATTGTGAATTGTTTTTATGTGTTCTTCAACTCAGCTCTAATTACAATGTAGCCAGCTCCTGATTAGTCATTGTAATGGGGACATGGGTAATAGACATAAATAAAATCCACAGATTTTTCACATTTTAAAACAACAGTTTTTTATTTTTTTGGTTATATTCCACCTTTATCTGCCCTCTGTGTTCTCTTACCTTCTAGCTATCCTTAACAAATATGTAGTGAAATAAAGTAAAACCTGTGACAGGCATGTGCTAGTGTATAGTTTGTATTTGATAAATGGCACCTGGATTGTTAAGGCTTATCTGAAATTTCTGTGCCCTTACAAGACGTGGAGATATGAAGTACTGAATGAATGTATTTTAATTATGACTGCACAGTACGCTTGTATAATCATGTGCACTTACTAAGTATCCATAGGAATCATCGTGATTATTCAAGACACATTCACAGTGTACATATAGATTGGCCTTTTTACACAAAGTAATAGGTTCAGATATAAGGTTCAGTAATAGGTTCAGATATGCCTGGGTCTGTGCCCCACGAGATTTCTTCTTCCCGCTGTTCGGCTTAGCTGATCACCTGAGCGTGCAAGCTCCAACTCCAGCTCTGGAGCAAACCCTGAAACACGCGTAACAGATTTAAAGGAAATAAGATGAATATAAAAATACCCACATCCTCCTTCTTTCCTCCAGATCTGGACAGCTACTGAGAGTGAGAAATAGCCTCTAGCTAATATTTTAATCCAGATATTTTTCAAGGGTTAATGCGAAACATCTGGCACATTTTTTTTTTTTTTTTACTACCCGGAGACCAGGCAGGTATCAGATGGGCAGCATCCGGAAATGTGCCGGAGCGCGTGCCAGAACTCCAGGCTCCTGGAGCCAATCCTCCCGGTTCAGCACTTTGGCCAGTGGCATCGGCAGCTTCAGACAGACTAGGGCAGTATTTGCAACCGAATTCACAAAGGCTGCAGATCTGGGTTTTGTTTGCTTGTTTTTTTCGAGAGTTCATTACAGATACCCACTTGTCAGTATCACGCCACTTTCTTATTCCTGCATGGAAGTGAGGAGAAGGAAAATAATAATACTACTTTTCATAAGAATAGAGAATCAAGTCCTTTGTAAAGGAAGCAACCCTATCAATTCCAAAAGATGCTTAAGTGACATAGCATCTTAGAAGTTATGCTTCCTGACTCTGACCCAGTTTAAGCAACTAGATCGACTCTGTTTCTCAGCTTAAATTGTCAAACTCGTAGAAGCAGAGAATAGAGCGGCGGTGACCAGAAGCCACGGGAGAGGAAGATGGGAAGTTGTTCAGTGGGTACAAAGTTTCACTTACGCAAGATGAATTAGTTCTAGAGATCTGCTGTGTGCCGTGATGCCTCCAGCCAGCGGCACTGTAGGATGCACTTAAATGCTTGGACAGACAGTGGATCTCGTGTTGGGTGCCCTTACCTCGTACACACAGGAGGGACACACGCCCCAGCATTGGAAGCGATGGATGTGTCTGTTACTTTGATGGCAGCCATGGTGTCTTGGGTGTATACATTTGTCCAAATACACCAGCTTGTGTACACTAAATATATACAATTTTGGTGTATCAAAACTAAATGAATAGATATCGAAGTCTCAAAATTAAGTGATTGTAAGTAGGGAACAGGTCAGAAAGGGCTAAAGAAGAGTGTCAGATGTATCAGAAGTTAGGAAGTATGATCCTATTGATTTAGGTCCCAAAATGCAAAAAAATTGAAAGGAATATTTGCCATGCTTGTGTTTATAAGGCTTGTGTTTAAACTTGCACAGTCTTAAAAACAAAGAAGAATGAGAGAACCTCATGAACAAATGAATGAACAAACGAGTGCTGATCTCTATCCTGTCCTGCCACAGAGCACGAAGGCCCCCCGCCCCCACAGGGAGCAGTACCTCTGTGCAGAGAAGGAAAATCTGAAGAGATTTGGACAAACCCTTCACAGCTGTGCCAACATACGGCACGCTGATTAAAAATATGTGGATCACCAGTAAGATGAACCATGCGAAAATGTTATCCATATAAACTGTTTATCTTAAAAATACAAGTCTTTCTTTCCTAGTGCATTTTTAATGGCTTCATCCAAAAATGAGTTAATACCTTTTTGAAAGTTGAATTTTCAAAGACTTCCAAAGAAGCTTACACTTGAAAGATTCCGATGTCTAAATAAGCGTATTCTGAATCATAGCCTCAGTAGGTCCTCTTCCTTTTATGTGTCTTTGCTTTCTTCTGGACTGACCTCTGTCAAGGCCTTGGACATTTGGCATGTGTCAAATTGGCTCTATAAATTCAAAATACGGCGTTGTCCTTTGCTGTGGCAATAAGTTATGAGGTGCTTCCCCACTGGCGCCCTCCCCCTTTTTGGGTGGTGGAAAGCTGAAATATTTGATACCGAGGCAGAGCCCCTCACAAGCGCAGGGTGGGACCTGTCTTCGGGCCCTAATGTCTTCTCAGTAGCAGAATGACCATCACTCAGGAGCCATGACTGGTTTTGGGGGTCAAAAATATCATAGACACTACAATGGTTTGTGGGCCTTCAGCTGTGCTGTTCCAAGTTCATGCAAGTTAGGTGAATGGTCTCTAAAAGATATGTCTAAACAGTCTCTGTAGAGTGTGATTAAAAAAAAATAAGGGTGGACTCACTGTGGGTTAATGAATCCCTCATTCCAAGTAAGGGCTGCCCCTCCATGGGGCTGGAGCTGCTGTCAGAACAGGAATGCGGGGCAGGTGTGCAGTTTTGCCCCAGGCAGGGCAGGTACACAGGTGGCAGGTAGATGCCTGGATTTCATGGTGAGGGTGACAGGCATTTAGAAAGTGAAATGCACAGATCAAGAACCTCATGAAAGAGGAATGTACAGTTGTCAGCTAAAATACAGGTGACTCAGATTAGAACTTCAGATCAATGATGAATAACTTGGGGCATACCTATACCGCTCATTATTCATTAGCTCAAATTCAAATTTAACTTGCCATCACACATTTTTGCTTGATAATTCTGGCAGCAGATAGCTGGCACTTTTCTGTCAAATTGCCAGTTATCTGCTGGAAAAAGATGAAAATAAATCAGCAATCCTAAAGCCTTCAGTTATCTGTCTAAAAATCCAGGGCCCCTAAAAAGCCTTCCCTTTGTTTGCAAAAGTTAAGTAACTTGTCTAAACTCAAAAAGGTGGAGATGCTAATCTATTTCAGTTTTTCCACATTCTGGACTGTCGCTATCATGGTTGACCTAGATCAGTCTGTCTCTGCTGCCATGGAAACCCTTCACCTATACAAATGGACATGCACCTGCAAAAAATATATATATACACACACATATGTAAATATCTGTAATCACATCACGGGGGATTCCTGATGATCCCCTGTGCTGGGCAGGAGGATGGAGGGGCATCCCACTGATTTCACACACAGTTGAGTGTGGTTGCCGTTTGCATCTGGCAGGTGGACAGACAGAAGGACAATAGAAAGAAAAAGAGTGACTTAGTCCTGTCTCGGATTGACGGATAAATACATAATATACTGTCAATTAGCTGATAATTCTCCTTTGTTTCAATACCTCCAGGAGTTATGAATTTCTTTCAGAAGAAGATAATTTCTTTCCATAAGCTTGAGTTGGCTACAAATTTTGAGGATGGCTATTTTTCCATCCCTCTTTTTCTTGATATATTCTTATACATTATTAATTGCTCCTAATGCTCAGTGATAATCAGCCCTCACCACATGCAGTCTAAGGACTTTGTGTTAAATGAACAGAAAGCAGACGAATTAACATTAATTGTGTAAATTAAGTGTCCAGATTTACAGTCTGGAAAACAGCAATGTCTTGAGGGTCCTTACGGTGTCTCCCTGGTTCATTCCTAGTGACTGGAGCAAAGTAGAGAAAGCAAAAACGAAAGTCAGTAACACCGATCCGGTTTTATCTTAGATTTTGATTTATTTATCATGGAGTTTTCTCATCAAGTTGACTTTTAAGATATTTTGTTAAAATATTTATCTTGATTCCTGAATATTTTGATGCCCTTTAAATTTTGCATCCAAACCAAGCCCTTCCCTGGTCTCGCTAGCTTCACCCTCGTCCCATCCTTGACATTGGTGGAGAGGTACACTCAAGGATAGGTTTCTCGCTTTAGTTTAGTGGCGAGGTCAACACTTTATTTTCCACAATGAATGCAGCCGTGGTGTCTGTCATAGACAAGACGCCCTAGTTAGGTAAGGACCTCATTTATGTCCTTTTGTTTTTCCTATGCAGGTGACCAGTGGACAGCATGCTGTCGTCATGGGTGATACCCATCAGCAGCTGGCACTTGTTCACACTGCACTCATGACCCAGTCCAACATTGTCTAGCCAACTTTTGGATTATCAATACTGTCATTATAGGATAAATAAAACTCACTTTAATGCAAATAGACCTTCTAAGAGTGAGAATGAACTGAGTTGCACAACCCCTGTAAGGTCCACCAGGCCCTGAGTGCCGCGTCGCCTCTCACGGAGGACTGTTTTCTTTCTGTGACCCGTCAGAGTGGCACATTTTAAGAAGCCAAATGGAAGACTTCTTTAAAAATAAAAAAACGTATTGTAAATCTGTTAGTCTTCTGTGACTCTTTTACTCAGTGCATGTTATATCATAATTTGACAGATTTCACCGAAATGTTTTCCAAAAGCATGCAAATGAACTTGAAAATGAGCTCTCTGAGTGGGGGTCCAGTGTGAGTCAACCCTGTAATTCCGAATAGACGTGCTCGCGAACCAGGAGAAAACCAGTGCTTTCAATATTGTAAACCATGTGGAGCGTCTAGTCAATAAATTTAATTACAACTTCCACATTTTACAAATTATATACACAAATTCCATGGAAGTAGGACCCATTCAACTTCTGCATATACATTAAATAAGTGGGAGGGAACTCACCTATGTTATGACACCTTTACAGAATGTTGTATGAAGTACATGGGTCTAGGATCCAAAATTAGGACAAGTCGTTTATCAATTTACCCTTGCAGCTTGTCCTGTAGCTCTGGTTAATGAAGAGGATGAGAGTGCGCGTCGGGGCTGCCGTAAACCGACTTCCAAGGGCACGCTGCGTTTCACGGCTCTCAGGGACTTCAGAGTGATTGGTTGGACAATTGCAAACAATGAAATAAGAACTATGTGGACTATCTAGCACATGGGTGTAGAGTTGTGGTTACATTCATGACATACTTTAATATTCTGATAGATAAATAGTATTTATATGTTGTCTAAATTTTCACTGAAAATTAAGATACACAAATTTGAAAATCTCTTACAGATTTGAGGATAAATAATTAAAAATAAATCCATTCTTCTCTGAAATGGTTTCTTGATCAACCTATATAGATTTTAGGGAATGACTAATATAAAGTTTTCCTACCTGGCCTCAGAGAACTACATAAAGTATTTAAAAAACAACCTTTTTTTGTGTTACCCGAGTGAGCTGTAGATAAGGCATTTACTTTCCAATAATGATAACTAACTTGGAGCAAATTTCGGTATCATCGTGCAAAGCCCATTATAAAGTCAGACACTACTTC
Organism: Phyllostomus discolor; assembly: GCF_004126475.2. Classification (NCBI taxonomy): domain Eukaryota; kingdom Metazoa; phylum Chordata; class Mammalia; order Chiroptera; family Phyllostomidae; genus Phyllostomus; species Phyllostomus discolor. The sequence goes on along the minus strand of NC_040917.2, from coordinate 22,274,502 downwards.
TCTCCTTTGTGATCAGTCTGACAGCCAAATACCTTGTATTCCGCTAATGACACCGCCCCTTGTCCTGAATGGAGCACGTATAATTAGTGCTGATAATATGTATTTAATCTTGGAATATATAGTAAATCCCTTCTCAAAAAAAAACCAACTGATTCACCTTAGTAATAAAGTATTTCATTTAAGGTGATTCCAACATATTTATCTCCTGCACCAAATTTTCTGATACCTCTGGCAACATAGATAAAACAGCAACGGGATATTGCCATTGTTACACTTACCCAGCACAGAAGAAATGACATTTCCGAATGTAGGAACTGAGCCGAACAGGAAGAGGATTTCTGGTTCCTGTAGTCACGCTCTCTGGTTATTTCCAGACTTCAGGTTTGAGGAGGGTAAAGCCACCTGAGAGACTGGAAAATGAAGGATTAGAAGCCCATCAAAGGATTTTTACTTCAGTGCCAGTGTCGAGGGGAGAAATATAAGAAGCAAAAGGGTAGGGACTTAATTAAGCTTGAAAATGGGGTCAACTACCTTTTTGACTAATGCTTAAAATAACCCAAAAGTCATTTTGATGTAATTTTTTAGAAATCTATTGGAAGGGAGAAAGTTACAACGTGGGAAGAAAGGCTGGCCTTCGTTTCCTGTCGTCTCTGCATTGTAAAATTCCGCGGCTTCGCCCCCTCTCTCACACCAGGATATTCCTGGTTTTAATTAAAATATTCCATATTTTAATATCACTTTTACGCTCCTCTCTGTGGCCGGGTTATTTCAGCTCTCCGCTTTTCCTTACTAACTCTGTTTATGCAGAACCCTGCCTAGTTATTGTCCCTTTCAGAAGCCTTCATGAACTGTTCCATCGTATGCCACATTCTTTGAAATTCCATGGACATTCTTCTATGTCCAGTGTATGTTTTGACTACCCTTTTTTCATTAAAGTTGGCTCGCTTAAGCAGACCCCAAGTCCATCAAGGGCAGGGGACATGCGGTGTTTTTTTTGTATGTTCGTTTGTATGTTTTTGCATCAGCAACAAGGAAAATCCGGACTGATAGCAAGGGAGTAATAAATGTGTCTTTAACTTCTTCATTCACTTGTTGATCCACTCATGCTATTTTAAATCTTTATTGAGAACATGCAATGGGCTAGGTACTATATACAAGAAAAGAAAAAGGCTTTTCTGGACCAAGGCCTAGAGCATGCCAGCTTGTAGCGGTAAGAGTGGCTTGTTGAATGGCCTTTGTTGTTTAGAGCATGAGAAGGTATAGGAATACACGGAATTTCCTCCCATGGAGGGACTGGGGAACCATGACAATAATGCTGGGCAGTGTCAGATGAGAGGACAGGTGACTGCCATTTTATGCAAGGTTGTCATGAAAGTCTCCTTTGTTACAATGACATTGAGTAGGACTTGAGATGTCATGGGAAATAATACAATCAGCAGAAAAACCAGCAACTACAAAATCTGTAACTCGAGAGCACTCCTGGGGTATATTTTCGGGGAAAAGAAAAGCCAGTGTAATTGGAGCACAGTCATCCACAGTTGAAGGTCAATGCAAGGTCAAGGCTGGAACTGGCACATTTGGTTTAGGACCTCCTGGGATCCTGCCATTACTGTGGTTTTCGTGGTGAGTTAGATGAAAAACTGGGTTTCGAGCAGAGCAGTGGTGCTGTTGACTTCTGTTTCAGAAGGTCGTCCTCACGCCAAGTAAATGTGCAAGCAAGTGGTTCTCTGAGGATGGGTTGCAAAACCCCTCCTGTGAGTCTCCAGGGACACCTAGAGCCCAGCCTGAGTGGAATGGACTAATTACCGATTTCTGCCTGATTGCTGCATCCTGCGCTGGGATTGGACACAGGCCAAGGACAGCCTGTATTAGCTCACCCTTGTTTTTGCTGAATAATGTCCGTACCTGGTTTCTGCTGTGTGTTTGATGTTACGCTTTCCCGTTCCAATTACTGTGTGAATTCTCTCTCCTGATTGCACTCCCCCTCACAGCCACCCTCAGCTTGCTCTGCATTCTAGGCTACACCTAAGGGCTGCCCAGAATCTCAGTGTCTTCAAGAGATTTTGGTAAAATTGCTTTATATTTCACTTTTTTCTTGCTCTCCTCTTCCTGGGGGGCACCAGGGAAGGTTCGGGAACAATCCGAGGAGTTGATTCATATATTAGGTCTCTGATTATGAATCATTTTCCTTTGATGATGTTTTTGCACTTTCCCTACCATGAGCGCTCTCTCTCTGTCTCTTTTTCATGAAAAGGCTCGTTTTTCTTTTCTGAGTGATCCTTGCCGTCACAGACATGACTTATTCCTAGGGTATAGTAAGCTGAGTTTCTGTAACTCCGATACCGAATCTATGCAATTTTATGTAATTGTCAAGAAATATGCACACACACAAAGCATTTTGAAACAATTCCGTATGAAATGTTCATTTCAGATGTGCTTTGTTGTACGCAAAGAGGCAAAAAGCATATTAGAAATCGTGGTAAGGGCGAGTCTTGGTGCTCCAGAGGACCCAGCATGAGTAGCCTGGTTACCTGAAGAAAGTTGCACAAACTGCACAGAAGGTTAAAAGCAGCCTGGCTGCATCTTCTCACCAGCCCTGGGGAGCTCTTGTCACAATGCTCCCCCTTACTCCTGATTTGCAAAAAGCTGTGGGGAATTGGAGCTCTACAACTTTCCAACACATTCGATTTGTTTGCGTAGGAGGCCACCCGGCCTCGGTCATCTGTCAGACTTTCTTCTTGCACCGAAATCACGTGCAGCCGAAGAGACACTGGCACCCCGGCGTCTGCTGCGGGGCATAGTGCAATCAGGGTGATTTTTCACATTTCCTTCAGTGTTAGTAGACCACGTAAACAAACAGAGGGGGCATTTTCTGTTCTTTGGGCTAACCTTGGCCGTTCTAACGGAAGAAGCATAGGCAAGATTGTTGCTCAACAATTTTAGTGCATAAAGTTTTAGGGGAATAAATACACTTAAATATATGTATATATGAATACATGTATGTATGTACGTGTGCATTCATGCGCAGCTAGGGGAGAGGTAAGCTTTCATTTGAAGTTGTTTTTTGAAAATCCCCACTTGGAGTCTGTGGCCATACCACCCTGAACACGCCTGATTTCGTCTGATCTCGTCAGCTAGGCAGGGTCGGGCCTGGTTAGCACTTGGGTGGGCGACATTTCCCACTTTGAGATAAATTCACAGGAAATATCTTCAGTGCAATAAATTATCCTGTTTGTTAATCTCCCAAGCTCACATTGTGACTGTTTTTAGTGAATGTGTATATATTTGTAAGTTAAAATCTCTGGGAAATTCTACATATACTTTTGTCTTCCTGCTCTTAGGGGAACCTAGTTCATTGGGACTTGTTAAAATCACAGAGACATTTTCTGAATATTACTTTATAGAAATAGATGCTGCCATGTTTTTTCCCAATGTTTCTATCTTTAGGAAACACTCGAATGTCTACTCCTGTCGAGAAAAGAATAACCATGACCACTTTAGGGCCAGTGGTCTACCCTTCAATCCCTCTTCACCGCTGACACAGCTTTGGAGTGACAGGCAAGCAAGATCACAGAGGCTTCTCACATGGCCAGTTCCAGAAGCTTCTCTGTATTCCCTTAACATTTTCACACTCTCCAACGCCGTGACTTTGACCAGCTCACCCAGTGCCCTTGATAAGAGGTGCACGGGGTATATGCTCCTTGTAGAATCCTCACTCCCCACGACACAATGGTTTGGAAAAACGAGGAGGGATATAAACTCCCTCTGATAAGAAATCCTTTCAGAGACAGACAGTCAAAGGGAAGAAACTTGTCAAATAAGTGTGAGCTCTGACTGCAAAAAGCATCGTTTATGGTTCTGGCGGATTCCAAAAACGTCCTCAAAGAACTCTCAGAGACATAACAGTGTTTTCTGAGATGTGAGTCAACTCTCCTGTAGTTTTCTCCTAAATAAGAAAAAGACAGAGAGAAGGAAACCGGGGAAAGAAAGAAGACAAAAGAAAGTAGAAAGACACTTCTTACAGCTTCCCTATTATTTTCCATTCACGAGTGAATGTGAACTTTTAGTCTATTTTATAGATCATGTAAAAGCACAGACAGGGAGCCAGGTGGCGTGTGCACTGATGACATAAGGAAGAGAGCGCAGAATTTCTATGTTACTCGGAACCTCAGCTGTCCTGTCATTAAGGATGTCCAGACTGTACGTGAGCTGGGACATTTGTCAGTTTGGTCTCCAGAAAAACACACTAAAATAGTAAATCAGAGCCCTGGGTGGAACGAGATGGCAGGTTGGAATTTGGGCGAGTTGAGAGGCATTTAAAAGAGAAGCATTTACCAAACGTGGACCAACCCTAGCGAAACCCATGGGGCTGTGCGGTCTCCTAGGCTAACTGAGACTAAGGTGCTATCATCGCCTTTGGTTTAAAGGAGCAAGCGTGGGAACAGGGACCCAGCAATGGAAGGGGCTCCCTGAGAAGAACTGTGGCTTTCGTTCCAGCGACGCCAAAGGAATCTTGAAGGAGGAAAATGTGTATGTGGGTGTCCATCACCAGCCTCCCTCTGTGCCTTTTCTCCAATTTCCTGCTCTGCTGTCCTACCTGCGAGACAGCGGGGACTATCGACACTGTATTGACCAGCGTCCCAGCACACAGAGCAGTAAGGAAATGTAGAAATTCGGATTTCAACTAGGGGACAAGTGGAGGACATTGAGCCGAGCTAGACATAGTGACAAGCAGCAGAGGAGAGAAAAATATGTCAGAAACATTTTGCAGAGGAAAATAGTCCCAGAGTACCTTGCTTCCTGGGTTACCATTGCTGAAGGCACTTTCTGGAACATTCTTGTTTTGGTATTGCCGGGACCATCTCAGAATGGTTGTCCCAGTCAGTGTGGCAGGAAAATCCCCACGTTGTGGAGACAGGCCTTCTTTCTAAATTTCAAAAGCAAAGACACAGTCTGAAGTGTTTTAAGATCACACGTGCATCAGACAGGGTTTTAGAGGGTTGTTTCCATGTGTCTTGCTGGGTAGAAAATGAGCCCAGAACAGGGTGGCTTCAAACAACATGAATTTATTATCTGTCATGAATCCGCTAGGTGACCGGTCTGCCGGGTGGCCCCTCCGCTCCAGGTGGTGAGCCCAGGCCAGCCACACAGTTCTGTCAGTGGCGGGCTCCGCTGGGCACAGGAGCTGGGCCGTGGCCCCTCCTCTCTGGTCTCTCACCACGTGGACTCGGCCTTCAGTGCTTCAGCCTGAGTCATGTCACAGAATACAGACGCGCCTCTAAAGAGGAGCGTTCTGGGAAGACAGGCCATAGTATGGAGGTGTCTATGAAGCCTCTGTTCACATCCTTTCTGATAATGTCCTTGGAGACGGACCCTAAGGAGCAGACTCAGAATCGATGCAGGAGGGACTCCACAGGGGCCCCCACTCACTGTGGGCCTTCAAGCTGAGAGACTCCCCAAAGCATGCTTTCTTACAGGACATGATTTCTTTATAGTGCAGCTTTTTAGCAATGCCCATCACACACATTTGCACTGCATCTGCAAAAGCAGAAAGGAAAAGATCGAATTCTCGTGGTCAAGTTCTTGGCTGTGCAGGAGGCGGGCCCTTCCAGGGAAGCGCTAGGATGGAGTCAAACAGGAAATGTTTGGGGAAATCTAGAGACGGGGCCACAGACTCAGTCAGGGGGTTTGGACGGTGGAACGATTTGAGGGACTGATCTTTCTGGAGGAGAGAGCAGCTCTCTGTGAGTACAGAAGGAATACAATCAGGATATTCTAGCAGGGAGGAGAAGCACGGTGACGTGTTCCGCATGTGCTGGAGGAACTGTGGGGGGCTCTTCCAGGCTACCGCGTCAGTTTCTCGGGGAGATCCATAGCTGAGCGAGAGCCAGTCTGGTGCTGCCCCTGCATCGTGCCAGAGAGAGACACGCCAGATGTGCGGTGACTGAGGACAGGGCCGACATGGTGTCCCCATCGGCGGAGAGGGGAAGTCCATGCAGATTCATCACACAGACAGGGGCCCGCCAGGTGGGAGCCAGACGTGCAGGTGTGGGGTTCACCACAAAGTGGGGTCAGATCATCATGAGGAGGAGTCCCCGCCACGACAGAAAGACGAACGTCAGTGCTGGATCCGAGGCATGGGGGATCCGAGGTGCAGGGGCGGCGTTGTGACAATCTGGATATAAACCACGCCTACAGAATTGACGAGGGGCTTGTCCGCCTCTTAAATGTCACCAAAGCTTTGGTTCTGCATCATTAATTTGGGCCAGTGATAGCTCAGAGTGCTGCTGTAATGACCACGTGACAGGCACTGTGCTGTGGCTCGGATCTCACCTCCCCTGCAGAGCTCTCCAGGATGACCCAGCCTCACGGTGACCCCCTGTTCTTGCCACACACGTGCTGTCACTGGGCCCCGCAGAAGACATGTGCCTTCATGGCACAAATCACTGCCTGAAATTAATCTTGTTGAAGTTCTGTCTCCTTGTTTACTGGTGTTTGCTTTTCTAGATTAGAAGGCGGGGACAGTGGGGCCAGTCTTCCTTGTCCTGCTCTCTGCATCCCGGCACCTAGACGAGTGGGCATGTGGCGTAACGGTGGTAACACACAAATACCTGCGACATCGATGGATGATTTTCCTTCCACGTTAGCTGCCAAATTAGCTGATGACAAGGAGACGCGGAGCCGTAGTGAATTACTCGGGTTGCGCCGTGGAACGGGGCTGGTGTGCTGTGGAGCAGAGTGTCGGGACCTTTCTCCACGAAGGCCAGGTAGTGAGTATTTTAGGTTCTGAGAGCTTCCTGGTTTTTGGTACAACTACTCTGCGTTACAGCGTGACCGTTCCAATGAAACGTTATTTGCAAAAACAGACAGTGGGCACACACAGTCTGCCAATCCTGCTACAGAGTGTGGAAATCGCGCCCTGACGTTTGTGCAGGAGCCAGAAGTATTGACTCATGTTGTGATGCGGTGGTAGCGGCGCTGAGTCTGCACGTGGTGAATCATTGTTGTCCTTACTCTGCCTTATTTCAGACAATTAAATTATATATAAAGTTTTTTTTAACTAAATGTAGTAGGGTGACATGGGTTAATACAATTACATAAAATTGTATGTATGCATAAAGTTTAAATGACTGATTGTGTGAAGTACATTTTACATCCCATAAAGAAGAGTGACACTTGTTTTCGTAAGTGAGACACTCCGAACGAGCTGCAGCTACTGATGACTCTGAAACCACCTACCTTCGTGCGTCTCTCTCTTCCTGTCGCATGTGATCCCACCTTAGCTACCAGGACAGTTTTTCCATGTGTTGCAGTTTAGGGGAATTCTTTAAAGTAATACGTAAATCATGGCTCTATAATCACAGCTCCAAAGAAGTGTCAACAGTATGTCATGCACTCAGCCTGCGCAATTTCTCCTTCACAGAATTAGTCATTGTGTATCAGTTTCTTTGTCTTCCTTGACATTGTTTCACATTAAAAAAAAGTCAAGCCTAGTAAGGTCACAGAGTGATACGAAATAATTGAGAGACTTATTCCCCCTCATTAAAGAGCGTGCCCCGCCAGCGCTCGAGCCACAGTTGCCGACTCCTGCTCGACTCTGTGGAAATAATGCAGGAGACATAACAGTTGAAAAATCTCAAACCGCAGCTGTTTTGGGTTGGTTCCTGATCATTTAAGTGTTATACTATAATATAATTTTAATGCCCGATAGAAATGTTAATCAAATATTGTCTTATCGCTGAGTAACATTATTGATTTAAGAAAACCTAAGTTAATGTGTATACATTGAAAATCCTTGCTTCAAAATTTTACTGTTTCCAAAATCTCATGCAGGTAAATTGTTACTCTTCTTCCGAGAGACTTTCTTCATCTTGGTGATTGATGAGTATGGGCCTGGGCGCCACTCTGTCATGCTGCTAAATGTTATCTTTGATACCAGCAGGCATATTTTTTATTTACACATTATAAATGTGGCTTTTATTTTCTGAAGTTCAAGGAATATGTCATTTGATCCTATATATTATTCATATTTGGATGAGGAAATATTCTCTAGGTTTGATCCTCAGGAAGATTGATTGTTTTTACTGAAAACCTGTTGTTTTGCCAAATAATTTTTTCATGGGTCCATTAAATAGTCCATTAAATGGCAATAATTCATATGCAATGCTGTCAGGATTTAAGTCTGCCAGATGGTTTATGGCACAGTTGACTTCAGACATTTACAATGTTATTCGTAAACATTTGTCACCTTAAATCTTGTCATGAATCTCTGCCATGCAGGTACTTTGCTTTGCGGGGAATCAGTGAGTTACCTGGTCCTAGTTCTTTACTAGCTCTGTGTATAAGCACATTTGTTTTCCTTAAATAGATGTGCAGGGTAAACCCAAAATTCTTATGAATACACTGCCATCCATTCTTTAAGCCTGCTTTATTCCACTTATAGTACAATAACTATGAGCCCAAGAAGGCAGACATATGAGTGATAAAAAATAGATTTTTTTTTAAAAAAAGAGTAATATCCCATTGTTAATAAAAAGGCTTTGCATAAGAAACACTAAATGCATTATATAAAAACATGTCGACTAAGGAAAGGCACATTTTTACCTGTGGAGCAGTCCATCACAATATACCTGTCGTGAGCTAATTATACTCTCAGAATCTGAGGTTACTTTCAGGCCAGGTAAACATTCAGCATTTCATTACCTGAAATTCGGCGTCTGTGATAGCACGTGTGTTTAGTATGCAAGTTGGCACCGTCCATGAAATGAAGTGAAATGCATTCTAATGAAAAGTGCATATTTGCGGCTTACAAATTGAACAGCCAGGCAATTCACTAGGTTGGAGCACGGTTTCATTGGAGCCCTAGGAACCTGCGTCCCAGACATTCACGGGCGTGGCGCTCCGTCGCGTTAAAAGTGACAGCACACAGAACACGTGTAACCGGTCCGGCCGTAGTCTGAGAGTGTCTCCCCAATCAGTATATTTCCTGACAAACATTGTACATGTCTATTTAGGAAACTTTTCATGAACGAATAGAGTGTGCACCTGCAAGAGGCTTAGAGACACGTGCGTGAAGAGATAAGCAAGGAACACTGTGCCTGCTCTCTGTGTACCAGGTGGCTTTTGTTCAGGAAAATTGCATCCCTAATCCTCCAGGTTCCCCAGACAGGACATAGAATATGCATATCGGCTGATAAAATAATCATGCATTTTAATATTTTATAGACGCATACAAATAAATACTGCATAATTGAATATTCTAATAAACTTCTGCAAACATTTTTATGTTCAATATTTAGCACAGGTTTTCTAATTAAAAGTTTTAAAATGCTAAGTTTAGGGTTGTTGATTTTTTTAAAAAAATTTCCAGAACTATTGAAGTTTCTTCTAAAGAGTGGACCTGCCCGCTTGGCTGTTCATTCACTATCGCGTGCTCTGCAGGTTTGACACCACCGCTGTCAGAGTCAGAGTTCTCCAGACAGACGCTGCCTCTTCTTCCTCCTCGGGGGGCAGCCTGGGCGTTTGCACTATTACTCTTCCCCTGGAAGAGCAGGAAGGGGCGTGCTCCCTCACTGTGTCCCAAAGCTGTGCTCCTCCCCTGGACGTGGGAACGCTTTTGAGGAAGAAAGACATAGTCGGTTCATCTCAGTATAGTTTCTTTCCATGTTGCCCACGTGAAAAAGTGATGTTATTGGCAGGGGTGCTAGTAGAAGTAGTTACAATACTTACCTGCAACACAACAACTACTGAATTGGAAATAGCACTGACTGGAAACAGTGACAACGGCTGTAACGTGTGTAGCTCAAATGGCCAGGCATAAATCCGTGGGTTCAGCGCAACACCGATGGCATAAATACTGACGGCTACAGAACCCTGTGCCTTCACAGCAAGTTTATGGGCTTTTGGGGTTTTTTTTGGTTGGTTTGTTTGGGGATTGTTGTTTTGATGGGATAGATAGATACTAAATTCCAGGGCTGGAAATCAGGCGTAATTTCAAATCCTCTCCACTTCTTCCCTTTTTAATAACTTGATTAATAAGTTGTAGATTAATAACTTGATAGTACTTTGCCTGATCTCTCTCTATATCTCTCTTAGTTATTAAAAGATCACAGATCTGTAAACTTTTGACATACTGATAATTTATAAGGTGTAGGCTTAATGGACATTGTTGCTAAGTTGAACTTCAGAGTAATTATTTTGCAATCACAGGTATAACTCAGCGAAATGATTCCCAATGTTGAAATTACTCTTCTGAGCTATTTTGCTACTAGTCTTTTTACTTTTCTAGAGGACACTGAGAAGATCAAGTGTTCAAAGATAAATTATTTATGAATTAAGTAAAATGTGAAGTAGACAACAATAATTTTAGAAATTTGACAAAATTAAGTAAGTTATTAAATTAGTAAATTAAGTAAATTACAAAACTGTAAATTATTTTACAGTTTACTTTGCATGTTATCCAGCTTTATTGGAATGTTACTGACATGTCATATTTGTAAGTTAAGATATATTATGTGATGATTAGATACACACATGTTGCAAAATGACCGTCATAATAGTGTTTGTTAACATCTCTGCCTTATGTGCTGTCACTTTTAAAGTAAGCTACTGGTCCTGGCTCATGTGGCTCAGTGGATTGAGTGCTGGCCTGCAAACAAAAGGGTCACCAGGTCAATTCCCAGTCGGGGCACATGCCTGGGTTGTGGGCCCGGTCCCTAGTAGGGGGCATACAAGAGGCAACCACACATTGATATTTCTTTCCCTCTCTTTCTCCCTCCCTTCCCCTCTCTCTAAAAATAAATAAATAAAATCTTAAAAAATTAAGTTATTAGAATTATAGTTCAATATACTCCATTTAGTTCTTATGATTAAATGACTCTCATCAAGCCATGGATAACAATCCCCTACAAAATCATAAAGCAAATAAAAATGATTAAAACTTTCTCTGTGTGGCAGATATCAAAACGTATTCTTTGTGCCTAAAATATGTGTGCATGTGTGTGCGTACAATGCAGTTTCAAAGACCAAAAACTAAACTTATCCTGTGACGTGCTGTTCAGCCTTATATCCAGACCCGTTGTCATGCTTAATGTTCAAAGTCCACTCACTTAGAAAGGTTCTAGAAGCATGTTGCCAATTTCAAGTACTGCGGTACTGGACATAGACAGCTTTGTAAGCTTTAAAAAATGGAGGTATATCACATTTGATTCACATTCTTTTATGTGGTAAGCAAATTTCCAGAACTCATAAAACAGATAATTTAGTAAAGAGCTATCATGGAATATATTGCAACTTATCCTGTGATCTTAAATCAGATACAAGGAACTATTGTAAAAAGTCTATACAGCGATTAAATATTTATGTAAACATCTATATGTGACTGAAAGTAGCATTATTAAATTCTTTGAATAATTCACATCCTCAGATAGAAGAATGTGAAAATAATGTTGGGATATAAACAGGTAGACGTATTTTGCACAACCCGCAAATAACAGATGTATTTTTATTTACTCTCTATCTCCATGGAAGAATAAGATACTTCCTTTTTTCCCTGTTATCTAATGAATTTAGTTTCACTGTTTTTCTCTTATTATTGCGGCATGTTGCTTGGGAGTTTATTTTGTACTGAAACAGAGTTCATTTGAATTTATAATCTCCTATGCCTAAGAATTACAGTTTTCCTGGGAAGAATTTACAACACATACATGCCCACGCTCCCACTGGTCTGTATTTTACAGGAGGAGAGAGAAACAGGTGTTTGATGTTCGGGCCCTCCCTACCCTGTGCACAGCTCCATAACACTTTCACCAATCGTGTGACATGCAATTAATGGAAAGGAGAATGTGATTAGGAAAGTCATTTTCATTCTCTCAATTTTCAGTTTCCTTTGTGGGCGAGTTGTTGTGTTGCTATATCCCTTTTGAGACACTTTTTTTTTATGTTCCGGAGGAAAAAAAAAAGTAGATTTAAACTGTTTTAGAAGCTTTCTCAAAAAGAGAAAGAAAAACAAATGTGTTATTCACAGGAAAATATTTTTCTAATGAACCCCCTTTTATCTGGAAGAAAAGGTTTTCTGAAAGCAGCAGCCTCCCTTCCTTTAGTTCACCGACCTCGTCTAACGGTTCTCCAGCAGCTCAGGGGCCTCCCTAGCCCCCAGTAGCCTGGGGTTAGCCCATGTGCCCATGGGGGCTCCCGCCGGAGAACAAACAGAGACAGTGTGCTTGGTCAGTCAAGAGACAACGCTGCACATCTTCACTGGCTCCACACAACCCATCAAGCCCAGGTGCAAACACCCTTTCCTCCCCAGCGTCCCTGCTGACCTTGAATCTGGTTGGGCGCTCCATTCTGTGCTCCTGAGTTACAGGCAACTTGTCCTGTTGTAACCGTTTTGACAATGCGTTATAAGAACTCACTCGCCAACACTTGATTAGACACTAAATGTCATGAAAAGGCTGTTTTCGGTTACAAAGAACTGGGGTTAAGCGCAACCTGGACATGAAGTGGTCACCGAGTCCAAGCTTCCCAGGAAAGAAAGAATGAAAAGGGGATGAAGGGCTGCTCACGACGCTGGGAGCACTTCCGGTGCTTCCACGTTTCAGATTCTTTCCTTTTTGGTTTGTTTCTTTCTTGGTTTCCAAATTAGCAGAACTTTGAAACATTGAAAAAAAAAAGAGATTTGAAGAACCTAAACCTTTTTTTCAGGGACATGTGAAGAAATGTATTCTGAAGTACATCGGATTCAGCAGTCAGATATACTCTGGGTTTGAGCTCTGCTTCCAAATCTTACTTCAGATGAAAGAGGCTCCTGGCTCATAGGGTTACTTTTGAGAATAAATGAGATAATCCATGCAAAATATTGGTTAAAGCCTCTAACAATAGATGAACAGCAAATACATCCGAGGTCTTTGTAAATTAAAAAGATATTTTAAACTTTTAACACAGCTGTCTATCAAGGCAGACCCCGCAGTGCGAATGGGAGGGGACTCCTTACACTGATGTTGCTTATCTGAGAAACCTCCCTTCTCCGTGTTTCACCTCGTAATGGTGAACTACCGCACTGAGGGTGAACTCGGGATAATAAATACTCAGTAGTTTGTCTTCAGATGGTCACGTTGCAGAGGAATAAATCCTGAGGAGTAGTGAGCTCTTGGAGTCCTGTACGTATCAATAACCCAAACAGAGCAGCTGAAAATCCTCTCTTCAGTTTTGCAGATGATACTGACTTAGACGAGCTTGTTAATGACTCTGAAAGTGAAAAGTTCAATTTTAAATGAAGTTGACAAGTTCTAAAAGAGTCTTTTTTCTTAAACTTAAATAAATAGTATATTCATAAAAGCATTTTTTAGGACCAGAAAGCAGAACAAACATCAAATATGGGAAAGGAAAATGTACAGAAGAAAGAAAAAATTAAAGACAAAGTTATGAGGAAGCAGAATCATTGTGAGTTAATAATTTTTTTTATGGGAAAATACAGCATTTTAAAAATGAAGTTTAAATGTGTGTCAAGTACCCATTTTTTCCAGGAATGTTTACATCATTATTTTTAATTTACTTAGTTCCATTAGCACTGTCTCACTCAGTGGCTCTGAAAATGTTAAATACTTTCTCCTTCCCCAGCAGCTGAGAGAGACGCATGAATTGCATACATCTCTTGCCATTTGGATTACTCGGTCTTTCTAACAATGACTTCCCCTGCTGAAATCGTACTTTTTCTCCCTCTATTCTGTTGAACGTACTCTTGTAATACAGGGTCCGGCAGAAGCAAGGCCTGCTTGCGTGTGGTTGGGAGGGTCATGAACGTCTCGCACGAGGTGGACAGCAATTTGACCATGTTACCTAAAATGTCATACGGTGTGCTTGAGTGTGATATTGTTATGTTACAGAATTAATGTGCTTATGACTTTGCAATAAAAGAGTTTGTAAGACAAAAGGGATGTTATCTGTGCCAAACCCAATATTATTCACACACTCATTGTAGAAAGCTTTGCATCCTCTCCTGTGTTTGTTTATCTCCTGAATGAATATTAGGCTCATGTGGCTGTACTATGACACAGCTGCTGTTACAGAGAGGCTAGGAATTAAGGCCAGTTTCTAGTGAGAGCAGATTTACTGTGTTTTCTGACAGGTCAAAGCTCTAAGTTATAGGTTATCCATGGTATCACACAACTTTCTAAAGAACATTTTGGAACTTTGGAAGATGTTATTGTCCTTACAATAATTGAGGCGACTATTAGCAGATCAGGAGGGTGCCCAGGTCTAGCAGGGTCGTGATTATGTTTCGCATGGTTCAGTTGCCGCAGCCTCGTTTTATTGAATACCCTACTGAGCATTCTCTATGTGAAAACTCCCTTCAAATTGTGAACCTAGAACTGAACCCTTTTTGACTTAGAAGCCCACGTCTTTTTTTTTTATGTTTTCAAGATACACTAAATTTCTGAAGAGTATGATCATTATGTACATTGAGGGACATTATGTTTGCTTTTGCTCAGAACTTCTAAGAGCGGTTCATCATTTCTTTAAATCGTGTTACCAAGAGCAACTCCCCTACAGTACTGCAGTGTCAGAGTTATGCCGGTGACACATTCCAGCCCGTCTGCATCTGTAGTCGCTGCGTTTGTGGTGCACGCAACTGCCAACCTCATTATGTTTTCTAGTTTCCCCAGTCAGTGAAACATGTATTATTTTATAATGAAGTATTTTATTTCATATATAATAGTTATATACTTATACTTTTAGGTTTTGAAGGTGTTTGTGTAGGTCATACCATCTTTGATTTCCTAGAAGTACAGAGCCGTATAGAAGTCTGCAGTAGTAAGAGATTCTGTTGAGACCTGGTGCTGAAGGTAGGCTCAGACACAGCTGTCGTTGGTGGGCTGATTCCCAGGGGTCTCGGTCACCACACCCGTCATTGTATGTTTATGGTCACCTAGGAGAGCTGCTCTTGGGAGCTGGGCCTCACACGGGAGCTGGGGGTCCCTGGGGCCTCGGGGGATATGGACATGTTGGGGGTTGCTTCTGTTGTCTGGGGTGGAGTTCGCCCTGCTGCACAGGAGCAGATGGAACTTTGGGCGGAGGAGTTGCCGTGTTCTGGGCCACAGACTAAACGTCAAATTAAGAATTGTTTACTGTCGGCTGTACCTATTTACCTTTTCCGAATCCAAGGACTGAGTAAAGCTTAGGAAAACCTTAACTGTGCTGGAATAGGATCAGAAGAGTCTATTGGCAGCCTTGGGGCAGCTGGTTAGGGGAGGAGGCGTTCCCTCAATTCTAGCTCAAATTGTGACATTTTCAAAGGTGAGTCTCAGAGAACAGGGAGGAACAATGAGGTTCACTTTTTGGTACTACTTGTTTGGAATTACTCCCTCCATTGGCAACATTAAGGAGTCTGCTTTGAAAGTCCTAAGGGAGCTAGCCAACATACCATACCCCTTCCAAGCTAATACATTCAGGGCCAACAGCCCGTTCTTCTAAATCTGCCTTGTACCAGCAGGGAGGGCACCCTGTCCTTTCTCTCCGTCAGTAGGTTCTTTTCTTCCACCAGACTTTTAGACAGTGGTGCCGCTTGGTTTCCTGGGTCGGTCTTATTTTCTCCCCTCGATGTGTCCTCACATTGGAAATCTTATTCACACACACGAATTTTCCTATGACCGAAACACTGAGGACTCCTACATGTAAACACATAATTATTGAGTTCTAATCTATTTTTTTTGAATTTTCCATTAGATAGTTTCTCATCTAGCTTTGTCAAACCTACTCCCAAATGAACGTATTTTTAATGACTCACTTTGTAGCTTTCTCATTCCCCCAAATGTTGTCACATTCTGCAGAGTGTGTCTAGGTTAAGGAAAGAGCGATTCAACACGAACCACTTTATCCAGGTGTTGATCTCTCAGTTACTTCCCCTCTTTTATAATGAGTCACCAGATTTTGTGGATTTGCCTCCCAAACAGCTCTGTGGTTGCTCCTTGCTCGCCACCCCCATGCCCCTGTCACTACTCTGCATGGACGGGACGATACATCCATAACTTGTGTCCCGCTTTCTCACTGACTCTCCTCTCGACCCTCCTGTGTGACTTCTGCACATTTGAGTCACCCCGCCATTGAGAAGTGATCTACGTCGTCCCCCTGAAGCAGGCATCTGTGGCACCTTGGCCACTAGGACGTGAAAATAATACTCCGCCAGGCCCCGGGTCCCAGGGGGCAGACAGAGTTGGATTTAGAGCAGCTCTCCTTCTGGAAAAATTCATGGCTTTATAATTTCTCAGACCCTGGTCATGTGCTTAAAAACAAGAATTTTTAGAGCAGTTTTAGGCTCACCAAAAATGAGAACTGTACAGAGATTGTCAGTGTTCCCCCTGTGTCCTCCTGTGCATAGTTCCCCCCCCCCCCCCCCGCATCATCAATATCCCCCGCCCCTTCTCCCTACTTTCCTCCCTGGCTGCATCATCCCCAGCGTATTGCCTAGACGCGCTGCTGCTTATTGACAAGTTCTTTTTCCTCTGAGGCAGGAGGGCTTTGGGGAGCTGGAGGGGAGCTGGAGGGGAGCTGGAGGGGAGCCGTGCACGCCCACCAGCTGGGACCAGGCCCTGCTTCAGACAGGCAGGGGAGCCCCCTGTCACCCAGACCTCTCTAGGAAGGCCTCGTATTGGTGGCTCCCATAGCTTCTGCTCCAAGGAAGCAGCTCCTGGCTGTGACTCTGGGTGGGTGCAATTTACCCCCTCATTTGGGGTGCAGTTTTGAGTGACAGTTTGCTCCATGATCTTTGTCCTTTGAGGATTTCAGAGAGATTTTGATACTCGGTTTTTTCACCTTTCTTTTGTTTTAATGGTGGGAGTGATGGCTTCCAAGCACTTTGCATGAGAAAGCTGAAGCCAGAAGTTCAAAAATCATGTGTTAATTTAAAAACAATTTTTGTATTGCCAACA